>NC_056749.1:848918838-849126338 GCF_019279795.1 Protopterus annectens | reverse complement strand
TGCAGACAATGCATGCTACTCCATTTTCTATGTACATTCTATCAAGAGTAGAAGGTCTCATGATTATCTGGTGAAAAATGATCCATTCCTGTACAGTTTGGTTCACTAATTGTTCAGATGTCAATATTTACTTTTTTTCATTTCATCCTTAATCACATACAATGTATCTCAGTTCTTAATTCGTATACTCTGCATTCCAGTTGGATATACTTTGTAGCTCTGGACTTTCTGTTCATCTCTTGGCATGTCAGCAGATTGATATTCTTTTAGCTTTAATACATTTGCATTATAACCTCCAGCATTACTTGTACCTGTCCTCTGCTCTTCATCAGTAGTAAACTGGACAACTTCATACCTAAGGGTCTCATAATCTGGGGTCAATATGACTTGTATTTGGTTGCTTTCATCCATATTATTTAATGATACTGTGACAAAGGAGGTACTGCCAGCACAGCTAGCTCGAATTTTGTAACTAATTATATGTCATATATAGAAGTGTGACAAAGGGAGATACTGCCAGCACAGCTTTCTGGAAGTTTGTAAATAATTATATGTCATTGGTGAATATTGAAATGATTTATATGAGATGCTTGTGTTACAAATGTATTAGAACTGTATGTAATGTGTGTTTTAGACTGCTGGTACAGATGTGTGTATTGAAAAGGTTTTTGTAGAGTGCTGTTTGAAATGTAACCACAGTGTGCCCTACTGGAATAGAACAGAAATATGCATGCACTACTGTAACTGTTTAAATGTGTATATTTTAACAGTGGAAGCTGGAATACAGGAGGTTAACAGAAAAAATAGCTGAAATTAAATTACTTTATAGCAGCAAAAGACACAAGTCTGTGGTTGCTTTGAGCCTGGGAACTAGGAGTCAGATGACAATAAATTATGTCATTCTACAAGTTATCTCAGCAGTAATAATTTATATATTAATTTGAGAGGTCTCTGAGTGAGACACAGCATTCTGTATTCTGTCTTTGACCTGACAACAACTAGAAGATCCATTCACCACATTTGCCTTTTTCTGTAAGTTTCTAGGAAACAGTATAATTGTCTTAGATATAGTCAGGAATATAGCAAAACTTAATTTAGATATTTTTCTTTATTTATTTGAGACTGTCCTGCAATGTTTTAAATATTTCCTGTGATTTTTGAACGCTGGTGTCACTGTAAATATATGTTTGCTATTTACTTATTCTTTTATTATTTATTATTAAATATATTTGAACCTTTCATTGTGGCTGATATTTGTGAGAAATAGTTAAGTTCTCAGAGTACTTGCATATTATTTAGTGACACTGTGGGCCACCCCTAATAGCCTTGCTCTTGGTCAAACTACCATTTGTATTAATATTAATATTACACAGTAAGACTGGACACCCTTTGTTAAGGGCCTAAAAGTAATTCTTAAGGATTTAGTTGCTGGCAGTGATAACTACCTTATAGTCTATACAAACTGGGCCATACCTAGTAAACCTGTACCAACCTTTCCTAAGTGTGTGTGTGTGTGTGTGTGTCTGTGTGTGTGTGTGTGTGTGTGTGTGTGTGTGTGTGTGTGTGTGTGTGTGTGTGTGTGTGTGTGTGTGTGTGTGTGTTGTATAAAATAGAGTGTATATCAGCTACTTGGGCAGGGACTTTAAGCAGTGGCTGGAAAGAGAGGGTGCTAGAGGTCTTGGCTTGGCCACTCAGCTGAGATGTCAACTATAGCTGTGCCAGTGTGGAGTCTTACTGGGGATATGGAGAAAGAGGGAGAAACCAGTCCTAGACTGACTGTGGTCTCTGTGTGCTCTTAAGGGAAATTCCACTTGATGCAGAGAGCTGCATCTGGTAATACTGTGTGTGTGTACCTTGCCATCCTCCCAGTGTACATCCCCCACTGGTGCCACTGGTGAAGACTGAGGCTCCTTTATTACTGGTCCAGTGGAGGGGGCATCACATTATTGGTCGCAGTGGTGGGATATCCACATATTGGGATTCAGTGGTTTGGATACTGAATTATGGTAGCCTGTAAACAGTGGTCACTAAAGAAGGTGTTTGCACTCTCAAGCAGCCACATAGTAGACATTCATAGTTTCATATCACAATAGTTTTATTTATTTATTTATTTATTGTTAGCTTAGTTAGTCAGGGAAAGCAGGCAAGGATGTCAGTAGAGGAGTATGACAAGTTGACAAGGAGCCAGTTGGCTGAGCTGTACCAAGCCAAAGGACTGGGGTATGCCAATCTGACTAAAGCAGAAATGATTGCAGCCTTAGTCACAGACCAGCAATCAGGAGGACAACCAGACTGACCTTGGGGATGTACAACTCTCATTAGCTGGACAGTTCAACTTTGCCTCAGAAGCCTTAAAAATCCATATGGAGTTAAAGAGTCTTGAACTGGAGGCCAAATGGTTGGAACTAGAATCAGCAAAGAGACAGCAGTGATTGGAGGTTGAAGAAAATGAGAAACAGATGGCATTCAAATCAGAAGAAAGGCTGAGACATCTGGAGGCTGAAGAAAATGAGAGGTAGAGGCAACATGAAAAAGCAATGCTGACTCTTCACTAAGATCATGGAGGTAATGGGGAAGGGAATAACCGAACTCCAGAAACAATACAGGTCAGTACATTTCTTTCACAAATTACAGAGGCTGATAATTATGTCAACAATATAATGTTGACCAAGGGCTCTAGGTGCAGTTCCTGACTCCTTACTCCATGGTAAGGTTATAGCTGCTGTTTCTACATTGTCATATACTCATTGCTTAAATTATAATACTGTTAAAAATTGTTTATTAGAGTGTTTTAAGTTAATACCTGAAGCTTATAGGAAATAGTTTTTTGAGCATAGACACAAGTCAGATGAGAGCATGTGTGAATATATTGTTGACTTAAGCACTTATTTTCAAAGGTGAGTGAGTGGTGTTAGGTCACCACTTTTGAAGGGGTGGCAGACCTTTTGGTGAGGGAAGAAGCCCTTAGTCCTTTTCCTGAGGACATGAGAATCTGGTCAGCAGATACAGAATGTAATACCACAGATGAGTTGGGGAAAAAGGGAGACCTATACGTAGCAAGCAGGGCATCACAGCACAGGAAAAGGATACCCAGAGCTGCTCATGGGTCTAAAGGAACCCATGGTGTGCAGCCTAAACTGCTCTAACAGAGCCTGCCAGTAAAAGGGGAAACCACTAGTTCAGGTACATGGCCAGGATCAAGGGTTAAATGTTTTAAATGTAACCAGTGGGGTAATGTAGCATATAGATGTCCACAGTGGCAAGGTAGGGAACAAAAGGTGGGAGAGCCAGTAAGTGAGAATGACACATTGCCAGCAGTAAGTTGTCTGGCGACAACAAGGGTACCAAACTACCACAAGAGGTTATATCCTACCTTAGTAGATTGGAAACAGGCCACTACTAAGAGAGACACAGCCTCTGACCTAACCATTGTGAAGCCTACAATGGTTAAAGAGAAGCACTACTTGCTTGGGCTGTCTACTCCAGTCAGAGCTTTAGGAGGGACCCCATTCCAAATACCTTTGGCTAGGGTTCACCTTGACTGGGAGGGTAGGAAATGAAGGCAAGCAAGTATATGTGTTTGAGGATATCCCTGCACATGCCCCTGATAGGGAATGATTTTAATAATGTTGTATCTTGTGTGCATGCAGGTACATGCAATCAGGTTTGGAGATAAGCATATGGGTCTGGTAGCCTGGGCAGACTCAGACAGACTGCACACCTGAAGTCAGGACTGGTGAGGTGGCCACTTCAGGGAGGGATCTACCCTGTAGCAGTGAGACTGCAGATGAACCACAGCTAATGGTGGGTACTGATGTTCCCTTGGACAGAGTGACTACAAGGGCAGAGTTGAGTAGTAGCACCCAGGCTGACAGCGAGACACTGCTTTCAGAGGATACCAGACTTCATGTGGAAGGGAAGCTGGGAAGGGCTGCAAGGAGAGAGTTGAAACAGGCTCAACTCTCAGACCCTACATTACAGGGCTTGAAGGAGGTAGCCAGAGAGGTGCCTGATTCTCAAGGAAAAGTGGAATCTGTATACTGGGACAAAGGGTTACTATATAGAGAGTGGACCACTGATGGAGAGGTAGAGGGTGAGGGAATACAGCAGTTGGTAGTGCCCAGACCCTACCATCTGGCAATTCTAGCCATAGCCCATGATAGTCCCTTTGTAGGTCATATGGGCATAAAGCATACGAATGAAGTATTATGCAGAACTTTTATTGGCCTGGGATTTCCAAGGATGTAACATGGTACTACAGGACCTGTGAGCAGTGTTAAAAGGTAGGCAAGGCAGGAGACAAGGTCAAAGCTCCTTGCCTTTCCCTGTGATTGAGTAGCCATTTCAAAGGGTAACTATGGATATCGTGGGACCTCTGAATACTCCAAGCTCACAGGGAAAAAGTATATTCTAGTGGTAGTAGATTATGCTACCAGATACCCTGAGGCAGTGACTCTGTCCTCCATTGAGGCAGAAAAGGTGGCAAATGCTTTGTTAGAGATTTCCAGCAGGGTAGGCTTCCCAAAAGAAATACTGACTGACAGAGGTACCAATTTCATGTCAGACCTGCTGGCTTGTCTGTGGGAGCACTGTGGGGTAAAGCACTTAAAGACCACCCATTACGATCCCTAGACTTATGGTGTGGTGGAAAGGTTAAACCCTACACAAAAGACCATGCTATGTGCATTTGCAGACCAGTTTAAGAAGGAGCTGGACAAATATTTGCCCCATCTATTGTTTGCTTACAGAGAGATGCCTCAGGAACACACAGGTTTCTTGCCTTTTGAGTTGCTGTATGGGCATAGGGAAGGGGACCTCTAGATTTTATTTGTGATGCGTGGGAGGCTGAGTGTGAATGTCACAAAAATCTGTTGTGGCATATGTCCTAAACCTCAGACAAGGCTCAGGGACCTCATGGGTTTGGCCCTGGAGTACCAGGCAGAAGCCCAACAGCAGATAAAGGTCTGGTATGACAGGAATGCTAGAGAGCATGCTGTGGGCCAGCCAGTTATGGTTCTTTCCTGTCAAACACAACAAGCTGCAGGCAGCTTGGGAGGGACCCTTCAAAGTGATAAGGAAGGTCATTGACGTTAACTACATGGTAAAACTGCTAGGCAGGAGGCAGGGGCACATACTGTACCATGTGAATATGATGAAAACCTACCATGATAGGGAGGCCCTGGTTCTAATATTTGCAGAAGGCAGGAGGGACCTGAGGGAATCTATGGCTACAGCAAGTCAGCCAGCAAAATCCCCAGTTACTATGGTGGAACCTAGGGTTGCAGGCTTATGATATGACAGCAAATCACTGTATTGGGGGCAGTGATGCCAAGGCAGCTGGGAGCTCAAGACAAGGTATGGGATAATGTATTCCTAGACCGGTTCATCCATTTCAAGCAACATTTCTCAAGGGTCACTTGAAAAACTAGCTTGAGTCTTTGGGGGGGGGGGGAGTGTGACAAAGGAGGTACTCTCAGCACAGCTATCTGGAATTTTGTAAATAATTATATGTCATTTGTGAATATCAACATGATTTATATAGAAGTGTGACAAAGGGAGATACTGTGAGCACAGCTATCTGGAAGTTTATAAATGATTATATGTCATTGGTGAATACTGAAATTATTTATATAAGATGCTTGTGTTACAAATGTATTAAAACTGTATGTCGTGTATATCAGACTGCTGGTACAGAAGTGTGTGTTGAAAAGGTTTTTGCAGCGTGCAGATTGAAATGTTACCCCAGTGTGCCTTACTGGAATAGAACAGAGAGTATATGCACTATAGTAACTGTTTAAATGTATATATTTTAAAAGTGGAAGCTAGAATACAGGAAGTTAACTTCAGAATAGATGAAATTAAACTACTTTATGGCAGCAAGAGACACAGGTCTGCACTGTGAAACTTTCTCTATTGTCTTTGGAGTAAACTAATTGCTACCTCTGAAATTATGAAGGAAATGTAATTGTTTAATAACTTCCAGCATCTACCAAGATCTGTGATCTGTGTATGTTCACGGGGAAATGCTAAATACTACCAGCTGCCATCATTGGTTGTTTTGGGCCTAGAAGCTAGATGTCAGATGTCAAGAAAAGATGTAAATCTGCAAGTTATCCCAGCTGTAATATTTGAGATATTAATTTGAGAGGTCTCTGTGTGAGACACAGCAGTCTGTAGTCTGTCTTTGACCTTCTGCATGACTCAAAAACAAAACCACAAACTGATAAATACCACCAGTGCAGGTCGCTGCACCTCTAAAAAGCTCCTAGTAATCCAGAGGTTATATTCAGGACTCCTAATAATCCAAAAATTGTCTGTAAAGAACGCCAATGTTTGTTTGGTATTTTTGTTTACTGGCATTCTTTACAGACATTTTTTGGATTATTAGGAGTCCTGAATATAACCTCTGGATTACTAGGAGCTTTTTAGAGGTGCAGCGACCTGTAACGGTGGTATTTATCAGTCTGTCTTTAACCTGACAACAACTAGAAGATCCATTCACCACATTTGCATTGCTCTGTAAGTAGGTTTCTAGGGAGCAGTATAATTATCTTAAATATAGTCAGGAATATAGCAAAGTTTAGTTTAGATATTTTCTTTATATATTTGAGACTGCCCTGCAATGCTGTTTTAAATATTTCCTGTGATTTTTGAACTCTGATATCACTGTAAATATATATTTAGTATTATCTTCTTGTTATTTTACTATTCATTATTAAATATATTTAACCTTTCATTGTGGTTGATCTGTCTAGAGATATTTAAGTTTTGAGAGTACTTGCATATTTATTTGGTGACAATGTGGGCCACTCCTAATAGCCTTGCTCATGGTCAAACTACCATTTGTATTAATATTAATATTATACAGTAAGATTGGACAACCTTTGTTAAGGGCCTTAAAGTAGCTAATAAGGAGTTGGCGGGTGGCAGTGATAACTACCATATAGTCTGGGAAAAAGGGAGCATAGCTTGTAAACCTGTGCCAGCCTTTCCCAAGTGTGTGTGTGTGTGTGTGTGTGTGTGTGTGTGTGTGTGTGTGTGTGTGTGTGTGTGTGTGTGTGTGTGTGCAAATCAAACCTCAAAGAGTGTGTGTGTCAGCTTCTTGGGGAGGGACATGAAACACTGGCTGGACAGAGACGGTGCTAGAGGTCTTGACTTGGCCACTCAGCTGAGATTTCAACTCTGTAGCTGTGCCAGTGGGGAATCTTATCTGGGATCTGGATAAAGAGGGAGAAACCAGCTCTAGATTGACTGTGGTCTCTGTGTGCTCTTAAGGGAAATTGCACTTGATGCAGAGAGCTGCAGTTGGTAATAGTGTGTGTGTACCTTTTCGTCCTCTCAGTGTACGTCCTCACTGCTACCAGTGGTGAGGATTGAGGATCCTTGATTACTGGTCCAGTTGTGGGGTGGCACAAATACTTGACTGGTCTGAATTTCCATTTCATCCTCCAGTGGTCCATATTTGGTTTAATCTGTTTACAATGTTCTGCCCATGTTGAGTGGGCCTGCATGATGTAGTTCATAGCTTCAAAAATTATGGACAGTTGATATTGTTCAGGAGATGACAAGAAAAGCATTACAAACACATAGAAGATTAACAAGGCAAAATGACTTTGTGTTCAGGCTTTACAAGTAGATAAGGAAAAATGGAGAGTTAAACATAATGGAGATAAGTAAGAATAACAGACAGAGTATAGTTTCAAAGACTAGTAAGAAGAGATAATGATTTATATTTAAATTTGCAGTGCAAAGAAATGGAAGAAGATAAATAGCATGAGATGTCTTCAAGAAGATTGATGATAGTTAAGGAAACGTCCAGGTAAAAATGGGAATGATAAAAGGGGTCTAGCAGAAGCAGAAAATATTAAGAGGAGCTGACAGAAATATACAGAAAACATACATAAGCAGGACACTAACATCACTGATGCATACTATGGTACATTGTCTCTGACTTAGAGACAGTGATCTTGGAAAATGAAGTTAATTGGACCTTAGAAAGTCTTGCTAATAACAAGGCTATAGGAAGTGAAAGAATTCCTGCTGAATTGTTTGAAATACTCAAAATGCTATGTTGCTTAGAATTTTCCATCATGTTTGGAAAATACAGCAGGGGTCTATATTATATTCTTGAAAGCCGACAATGTCGAATCTGACATTGTCAACACGAGAATATCAAACGCTCAGAATCTCGAGCTTGTAAACAGAAATCTCCATAAGGGGAGATTTCCATTAACTGCAATGTAGTGCAGTCTCGTAGTTGGTATATTTAAGTAGTGGGGGGGTGTGGAGGTGCAGGGGGGCTTGCCCCCCTGCTTAAACCCATTAGGGTAAAAATTTAAAGTTTTGATTTTTTTTTTTCATTTTCAAAGTTACAGAATGGCGTAGACCATATTGTATTCAATGTTCCGTAACTTAGATGTTATGATATAGACTCTACAGCAGTGGCCATTGGATTGAGAAAGGTCAATTTATATTTCAGTCCCAAAAAGGACAACACTAAAGTGTGCACATATTATCAAAAACATTCCACTTGTTATCACTGTATCATGGTAGTGCTCAGAATCCTGCAAACTAGACTCCAGCAATATATGCAATAAGAACCACTAAACTAACCATTTGGTTTTAGAAGAGGATGGGATAACAACAAGTGAATTGCCAAAATCCAGTAGAGTTCCAGGAAAATATTTACTTCTGCTTTACTGACTACTGTAAAGCATTGGACTGTGTGAAATGTAACAGACTGTGATAATTGCTTAGATAGAGTACTAGGTTAGTCTATTTGTCTTTTGAGAAATTTGTTTGAAAAACGGGAAGTCTACAGTAGCACTGAATATGGAGTAAGTGACTGGATTAAGATCGGGAAAGGAGTATGATAACCAGAAACTGGAATAAAAATTACTTACAGAAATATTAATAAACTCGGATATGTGCATTACACCACTTTAGCAGATGAAAGTAAGATCTGAAGAGCCTGTTGATAAAGGTGAAACAGGTCATCAAAAGCTGGTTTGTAATTTAACATTAAGAGAAAAATTCAAAGAATGCAGTCTTGTCATTTTATCTGTTTGCAAAGAGATGTGAAAGAAATGACAGCTATTATTTTCCTGGGCCCAAAGATCTCAGCAGATGGCGAGGGACAGGTGATAATAAGATTTTAACAGTGGTCGGTATAGTCAAAGCTATGACTTTTCACAATATAATAATGTATGGCTGTAAATGCTTGACTATTAGTAAGGCTGTGGGCTGAAAAATCAATGTTTTTGAACTGTGGTGTTGAACAGATCATTTAAAAATCTTATGCACTACATGACAAATGCATTAGTCGATACTTAATAAAATAAATCCATACTGTTCACTGGAAGGTCTGATCACAAAGCAAAAAATCATTTCTGTACTCTAGAAATACATAAAAGCACATTACATTAGACTGAAGGCTGTTTTAAAACTGAAGAAAAGTAGAAAAGGATGCTGCTTGCAGCCCAAACACAATTATATCATATGTAGAAGTGAAGAAGGAATGTGATGTGTAGACGTGAAGCAGGCATTCCAGGCAGCATTCTGTAACTATACTGTGATTATTCTCCACATAGCAAACTATTTACTTGTTTTCTTGCCTCTTAAAGATCTATACGTACATAAGACATTAATAAAATAAAATATGCATTGTTGTTAACTTTCTATCACCCTTAGAAAAAATAACAATGTCTAGTAATTCAATTTAATACCAAAAATCTTTGTCAATAACAGAATTCATTGCATTTATAAAAAATGCAACTTCACATTATGAATTAATTTTCACTCTGATAACCATTCATCCTATTCATTATTGTGATTGAGCCAAATCTTATCCAGGTAGGCAAACCACACAAGTCAGAGAATCGGTCCTTAATGGATCGCAGGCCCTTTCAATGATCCACCCACACCTTCAATCACATATGGCAAATATACTTAGGGGCAATTTACGGGACTAATAATTCTCACCTAAAAACATGTCTTTGGGATGTCAGATGAATAAAAGAACATGATAAATCAAAATTGGATACAAAGTTGAAATGCAGACTCCACCCAGAAGTAATCTTTTCAACCAGTAAATAAACCAAAGCAATAAGAGCTGTGAGGCAACTCTGTGCTTCCTATTAATTCATTTTCTGTGTCTCATTTCTACATCATCAGTAGCTAAGGCATATATTTTGAGGCTACTGATTTTGTGACTCATAACATCTTAGCGTTCCTTTCCAGGCATTCAGTAATAAGATAAAACACACAAGCCCTTAACAAATCATTTAAAGGACTACTGCATTTAGAAAACTGAAAAATATATATTTCTTATCTCATCTTTGTGTTTTACACACTATTGATTTTGGTGAAACATTATATATGGTTGTTTTTATTTTTTTAATTTATGTTATGCCAAAATGGACTGCTAGAAGTTGGTCACACAGATATGATTTCCTTGTGTAAGTTTTCTTCCTTAACATATTGTACTTTTTGTCCTCAGAAACAGATATTGCTAAGCTTCCTTATCCTTCAGTATGCTCTGTGATTACTTAGAAGAGTCGTATTAAAGACTACGGTCTGTCCTCATAACACTTGAGCATTTTGTCAATGTTTTTTTTTCCATTGAGTGCTTCCGGATTTTATTCATGTATTTACTGTGGCCTTTTTAAATGCACAGTATTTGGCCATTTTTTCTTCATCAAAAAACAGCAAGGATAAGAAATAGTTTGACTGATTCCCTTGACAGACACAGGTTTCAGGTTTCCTGACAACCCACCTTGATTGTTGTTATCTGCAAAGAATACTACACAGAAAAAGGGCTGTGAATCCCCAATGACTAAGTTTATGGCCTCAGTAAAAGGGAAAGAAGACGTGCCTAAAAACACAATAATATCTGAGCCTGGTCTTTGCAAAAAAATGTTAAATGTGATAATCAGTATCATAATGTAATAAGCATAGAGAAAACTTTAATCCCACTTGGCTAGTAGCTTGTTTTTAGGGAGACTTGAGGTGATATTTATAATACTAGGGGAAAGTTGGGCAGGGCATCAGGGACTTCCTCTTTTATTCATCTCATATCTTTTCAATAGGTGCTGTGGGATCTTTTACATCACTGAACTACCACATGGGGCTTTGGTTTAACATCTCATCCAAAGGAAAGCACACCAAGGAGTACAGTGCCCTTTTATGCTGACTGCAATCTCAGCATTTGATCTGCCGGATGTGGGAACTGAACCCACAACCTTCTATACCAAAGTGCTACCTGTTGCACCACTGACACTGTTAAGCAAAATGTAAATCCAACATGGAATGCACTTGAAAAGGTAGATAGCAGAAGAATGTCATACAATGATGAATAATTCATGCTTTAGCATTAAGTGGAACACCATTATTCAGTTTATAAAGAAGAAAATATACTCTAAGATGAGAAAAAAATATCTTGTTTAAGTATACAGTTGTGCCACAAAGTAGAAAATGTATATACACTGTCATTGAAATATTTTTGCCCCTCAGTTCCGGGTATGGTGGTGAACAAACAGATGACATCAATAGTGAGAAAACTAAGCCCTTCCTCCCATACCTCATAGGTGAGTTTACTTAGAAATTCCCAAGAATCCTTGATCAAATGTTCTGTGTTGGTGACTATTTCCTTCAACCAATAATCAATATACACCGCAATAGGATGTGTCTTAGAGCCCTTGGCTGACACAATGGGTCTAAATGGGGGCTCTTTTATATTTATATGAACTTTGGGAATTCCAAAAATAATAGGTATTTTGGGATTTTCCTGTTTCAAAAAATAAAAGGTCTTCCCACTAATCCAGTTTTCAAGCATATATTCTTCAAGCAGGGAATCAATCCGCCAATATGCTATATGAATCTCATTTTTGGAAACTGAGGAATAAACATTGGTATCCATCAAAATATTTGTAATGATGTTATTGTATTCCTCAGTACTATAAAAAATAGCACCCCCTCCCTTATCTGGTTTCATAATGCGTAATGAAGTGTTGTTTTTTAATTCGTCGAGTAACACTCTTTCTTTCCTAGTTAAATTATTTTCCCCTCTATATTTTTTGTTGTTTCCACTATATGCTGCATATATTTCTTCAGTAACTTGTCTTTCAAAAATTAAAAGAGCAGGATGGAGGGGAGGGTTTACAATACTACCCCTGAAAGGGCCTACTGCATTTCCTTCCTATGCTGTTTCATTGCTCTTATATATCAGAGCAAAATTAAGTTTCCTCAGGTATAGTTTTAAATCAATTAAAACCTGAGCTATATCTAAACCATGATTGGTCACAAATTTAAATCCTTTAGATAATAAAGAAAAGTGTTCCTTTTTTAGGGTAAGCCCAGTGTAATTATATATTTTAAACCCTTTGTATTCTGCAACTATACCATCTGAGCCACCTCATAAAAAGCACCACTCCCTTCTAAAGTCTCTTCCAACCCTTGTTGTTTTGATATAATGTGGGTGAGGGATGTTGACCTGAAGCCAATTTGCCTCTGCTCATGTTGGCCAACCTCTCTGACCTCCTTGGAACTTGCAAGTTTTTTTGCTGCTGATAATCTGAAAAAGAATCTAACTCATCCAAACCTCCCGGAAAATCATGTTCCATCCTATTTCCTCTAAACTGTTGTAAATCAATCCCTTCCCTCTCTTTGTAACCTGTACCCACTTTAGTGTCAATATTTTTTCTAGGTCCATACCCAGAACTGAGGGGCAAAAATATTTCAATGACAGTGTATATAAATTTTCTACTTTGTCGCATGATAATATTCAGCTTATCTTAGAACTTATGGAAGTAGTGTAAGTATACAGTTGCCCTGAGGATGCTATATCAGACTAACAAATGTAATGCAGTGTGTGATGCCAAATAAGGAGAATGGCATGGTTATATTAATCAAGCACCATACAGAAAAACTGGTTGGTTAGATCATAGAGCCAGGTATATACTAGGTATCAGGACATGGAAGCTGTATGATGAAGATTACAATGTAGTAATCTGGGATCTGGAACATACAACACATGTTGTGGTGATGAATGCCCTTATATACTTGTGCTGGTTTAGTGCTCATGAAACAATAACAGCATCTCACCACCATAGGTCATGTGGTGGCATTCTAGAAATACATTTACTAAAACAGGTAATATTAAAGGGAAATATCATCAATACAATAAATCAGCAAGATCAGCTTTGTGAAACAGAAATGAAGAAGGACTAACTACAGAAGGAATGGGGATCAATGAGAGTGATCAAGGACTGAAATCAGAAAATATTTCATGAGAAGTCAGGGACTCCATGGAAGCACCTGCCAGAAGTGATTCTGATGGGTAGGTCTTTAACTATGATCAGTAATATCCTAGCACTTATTGCAAAGGGTCATGCAAAAAATGGGCACTTCCTAGAGTTAGCTTTAGTGCTACATATAGACATAATAAACCACTTAGAATATCAGGGATTTTAAAATAATAACACAATGAACTTTTGTAAATGATCATGCATCTTTAGACCACAGACATATTGATGTTATTTACAGTGAAGTTAGTGCAGAAGAAAAGCTGTATGGTGCCATACACTACATTTTAAAAACTAATGAATGTAAATCAGGAGTACTTATCCTACACAGTACATTTACACTATGTGCATATTACACCACAGTGTGCACATGGTAGTGCACTGTTTTGGATTCAGTAAGTGGCTCAACATGGTTTGTAGAGCTGAGCACAGCTGCACAAATGAGGCAAACACAGTGGCATGCAAATGACAGCATAAACAGCTGAACTCATGCTAATCAACCATTCCAAGATGGAAGAGCTATTCAACAAGCTATAAAGCAACTGTGTAGACTTAGTGCTGGCTTTTCCTGTGAATTCCAAAACCTATTGGAATACAGCCATGGAAAGGAGTCTACACCAAAAGAATGTTAGTGGTTGCTGTTGCTTTTATTCATGTGTATGTGCAGCAGGTGAAGACTATGCTGCTGTTGCTGCCAGTAGACCAAGGCCAAGAAGGAGAAGAGTTTTCAGGCCCCAGGTAACTTATCACAATCTACATGATGTGGAAACTATAGAGTGCTACAGGGTGGAAAGAGACAGACTACAGGAACTCTGCAACATCTGTCATCCTCAACTCAGAGCCAGGGAAACTGAGGGGAACCCATCCCAGTGGAGGCAAAGGTATGTGTGGCAATTAGAATCTTACTACAGGTACCTTTCCGAAATGAACAGGCCACATACTGGGGGTGTCACAGGCATCAATATCCAGGATCGTCCATCAATTCCTGAATGCTATGGTCCACAGTGCTAGTGACCACATATATTTTCCCTGTACTCCTGAGGATAAGGCCAGAAATATGCAGGAGTTCTACCCTGTAGCACACTACCCAGACGTTCTGGTTGCCATAGATTGCACACATGTAGAAATTAAGACACTGCCCAGGGAATAGGGAAGGCTCTACATTAATAGAAAGGGCTTTCACTGTATTAACTGTCAAGTTGTGTGTAATGAAAAAGGGAATCATCTTGACTGTGTTTGCTGGCAACCCTGGCAGTTATCACAATTCACATATCTGGCAGACCTCCCGGCTGTATCAAATGTTCACTAGGGGAGATCTCTCACAGGGTCATTTACTGGGGGATGCAGGTTATGCACTGAAATTATGGCTGATGACACCCATCAGAAATGCACACACACCCACTAAAGAATGTCATAATGAGGCACACGCTCAAACCAGAAATAACATAATGCATGTGTCTGGGCTGCTGAAGTCACAGTTCCGATGCCTAGATACACCTGGGGGAGGCCTGCATTACAGTCCATTGACAGGTACTGAAATATTCACAGTATGCACCATGCTACACAACATCATCCTGAGAAAACAGCTTCAGCAGGATCAACAAGGAGAAGGAGCTCACATCTCACTACCAATGCCAAAGTCATCACAGCCACATGCAGGTGAGGAGTCAGATGGGGAATCAGCAGCTGCTATGGGTGTAGGCAGATGTAGGCATGCTCAATATTCCCTTGCATTGGCTAAGAGACAATGCATAGCACACTCACTCACCACATAAGGGCTTAAAACCTTCCTCTAACACACATACATATAGTAACATTGATGCCAGACAACTCTCACACCCTTTACCTCCCCATGTATTGGCTGTGTACTGCTTGCATCTGACAAAATCAGCCTTGTACTAAAACTGTTGCAAGTGCTGTATTTACAAGGTAAGTGTTGAACCTGGATGTATTGTGTAATAATATGAATTACCTGGTAATGTAAACAAGTAAATGGTGGGAGATTTGTACATAAATTACCTTAACATGTGACAGCAGAGATTTATTTAACTTATATGTGTCCATTATTATGTAGTAGGCAATGGGTATCAATGATTCATACAGTCATGCCTCTCAAAAGTAGTGATGGTCACTGCATGCCCTCAGTTTAGTACCATACGTTTGTATTGGAAAATCATTAAAGAAAGACGTTAGAAAGTAATTAAACACATTGCAGTTTCAAACTTCACACCCCTCACAAGATCATTCACAATAAAGTTGGATTACATTTTGATGCTATCAACTGTTTTTCTTACACCAGTATAAGTCAAAGGTCAAAGGTACAGGTACCAGTTCAACATCACAAATGCAGATATACTAAGCACTAAGTCAGTTATGCAGCCTGAGCATCAGATGCAAAGCTTATGTATCCCTGAATCCAAAAGATACAAAACAAGGATATGGCACAGTCATCACCACTTGCATAGAGTGTTTGGGGGGTCTGCCTTCTGTGTGGAGTCTGCATGTCCTCCCTGCGGGTCGAGTGGCATTCCAAAAGACATGCGTGAATGGGCTTGCCTTCGTTGAAAGTTGGGCATCGAGCTGGCAATTCGGCACTGTGAAAATCTACTGCCAATCATTAGCAGACCGGAGTTACATTGTGGCAACCCCTAACTGGGAAAAGCCGAAAGACAACAAATATATATATATATATATATATATATATATATATATATATATATATATATATATATATACACACACACACATATGGGTTCCCTTCAGAATATCGAAATACTGAAATCCTGAAATTCATATGGTCGAGAACATATGATAAAACTTTCAGAATTTTGAAATTCTGAACGGAGATCTGCATACAGCGTGCAGTGGGAGATTTCCCTTTTCCTCACTGTAGCGCGATCTCTGAGTTGGTATGTTTAAGGAACAGGGGTGTGGGGGGTGCACGGGTGCTTACCCCCCTGCAAAAAATTTTAAATTGTTGTTTTTTTTTTATTTTGGAATTTTCATATTCTGAAGCATCAATGATTTGATCTTGATCATATGACATTCGATGTTTTGTAATTTTGAGATTCTGAAGTGAATCCATATATATATATATATATATATATATATATATATATATATATATATATATATATATATCCAATAGATGATAAATAACAGTGGTGCTACTATTAGACAGTACAGCATGCACACAATTCACACAACAGTCTTGACATCAACATCATTCACTAAAATATTTTTCTGAATTGCTCATCAGTACTGACATAGAATTGTTTGGCTTACCATGTGCAGATAATGGTATGATCTGCATGCCAGATGGTCCTGGAATAACTTAAGCAAAAGGTATGGACACCATCATCACAGTTAACAGTAACACGTGGGGTAATACTTTCTCCCCTTCATATGTCCATTAACTATAGTTTCAGCAAGAACTTGGATGACAAATTCAATGTGTGCTTATCACTAAGAATGTGTTGTTTACTGTAGCAATCTTCAATCCTCCCCAAAGCAATATTGTGAAACAGAAGTAACATATTGATTTACTGTACAATAGTATACAACAACTGAGATACAAAAGCCTACCTGGAGGTTCTTCCTGGGACATGCTTGCTGTCCCTCAAACAGTAGAACCAATGTGAAGGAAATGCTGTTCTGCACTTTCCTGGGAACTCTCTGGATCCCTGACAATGGACAGGAACTCTTCATTTGCTGTTATGTCAGTGGCCCTATGGTACACCTGGTCAAATGCCCTGCTGTGGCTACCCACTGCATTAACATCTGAGATGATCTGCTGCCAAATCTGCATTCTGATTGATATATCTCCACATCCCCTCTCAAGCAGGAAGGCAAGATATTGTCTAAAGGCATAAACAATGACCTGATTCTCAGGATCAGTGAAGGGTGATTTTTAAGGACTGAGACCCTGGGGGGCATGTTCCTGGGTGTCCCAAAAGACTACAGAAGGATAATGCACATAAGTATAATATAACTACAAAATAACTGTTTCCAGGTTAAACAGAAAAGTTAGCATCTCAGTATTATCCACTGGAAAAACATAAAACAGTTTAGCAATGTGAAATATGAACAATAGGCTGGATGCTAAAAAAGGAGAGTAACAATAGCAACATATCCTTGCTTGTACCAGAAATTCAACTTTGCCCCCCCCCCCGAAAGAATAGGCAAGTGACACATTTTGCTAACAAACCATCTTTGAAATGATAAAAGTGCTACCAAATGAACTGTCCCTGAAACACGTCTACAGATTTAACACAGAACATTCCATTTTAAGGTATTGCCGATCATGTATACCTGTGAAATCCCCTGATAAACATGCCCATGCCATCAGTACACTTCTAACTAATGCATACAGATAAAAGTATAAAAGTTTTTGCTAATCAAAATATATATATTAAACTATTATACAGATTTTTCTTAATTACATTCCAGCATATGCAGTATGTAGCTGAAAAAATGCAAGGATACCTTCTCAAGTGCAGTAATCCTCTGTGCAGATATATTCCAAAGTGAAGAGTTTTTTCTCTGTTATTCACGTAAGCAAGTTTCTTCTCCTTCAGTTTCCCTAGCTACATAGTTGCCTTTTTATGCTGTAGATTCAGGGCTGTCAGCATAGTAAATATGTAAATCAGGTGTGAACTCATTAAAATTACTGAATCCCAATTACATAGTGCAGGCACTCCCTCAGTGTTTGTTTTTAATGGATTGCAACTGTGAAATATTACTGGTTGGGAGAAGGAAAACATGACAGCACTGCAGGCTGCCCTATATCTACTGGGTGTGTCAGGTTAGACTTACAAAGTGCTAGATGTAGTTTTGTCAAGGCTGGAAATGTAAGTAAGCAGCACACAATTCACAGGTTCTGTACATTAACATCCGACCTCCCCTTCATTTTTTGGCAACTGCATATGATATTATTGCCATTTAATATCCTCACACATTTTAAGGACAAGGATATAGAATGTCTTACAGACTGCATATCTCAGATTACTGAACAGATAAGAGAAGAATGACCAATGAACACAGATAGGTAAATCAGAGATGCATATTTGAAAGCAATAGTCATAACTAGTTGTGTGATCACTTAGTGTACTACATCCAAAAATAATAAATGTACAAATAACTGTTATATGGTTTCATATTACTATAGATGATGTTGCACTTGGTTGTACGCAGAATTATTTCAGTTCATTGCTGCAAAGCTGTTTATGTGGCAAAGAGGAATAAAGCACCTTTCCTGTGTTTTGAAGGTTCATTGCAGTGAGAATTCAAATCCAGACCCCATGTAGAAATATCACGTGTATGCTAACAAACATTTTGTTGTGATTATTTCATAGAATATCATAGATTGTTTTCTTCATTTGAGCTACTTTTCCCTTTTATTTATGTTTCAGTTCCTTCCTACAAAGCTGTTTGTGTAGCAAAGAGGATAAAGCACCCTTCCTTTGTTCTGAAGGTTCAGTGGCGTGAGAGTTCAAATCCCAGTCTATGTAGAAATATGTCACATGTACTAACATTTTCTAGTGTGTATGTCATAGATTGATTTTCCTCATTTCAATTACTTGTCCCTTTTTTTTCTTCTTTTCTTTCTTTTTTTTTTTTTTTGGTGGGGGTGCAGTGTTTCGGCAATGTGCCACTTAGCACAAAATCAGGAAATGGATAAAAAGGAATGTCAGGTTTGGCTGTGCTTTTCTCGTTTGAGCAAAGAGTGCGTCAGTGCACAGACTGGAATAGTGGGTCAACCAGTAAGCAGACAGAACACCAGCAGAACACCTGCAAACAGGGCATCTGTAAAAGGGCAGAGGTCAAAAACAATACATTATTGCAATTTCTGTATTTCATCACGCAGGTGTGCTTAGCAGTGTTGTGTGGCATTGCGAGGAAGTTATCAGGGTTCCACAGCAGCTGCAGCCATTATACACCTGCAGACAGGACTCAGACAGCCAATAATTGAAAATGGATACATTCTGTTAATCCTGTTGGGCACTGTGGAAACCCACTAAGTAGCTTTGCATAACGGTTTACACAGAGACCTTAAGAATGATTAGGAAATTATGAAACTTCTTGCAACTAGTCCTGTGGCAAGTGTCTATATTATCTAATCAACCACTTAGCTTGTAGAATGCCTAAACGTCGACAGCTAGGGGTCAAAAACTTACAATATTGAATGGCCAGGTGAGTGAATTCTTTCATTGGGAAAGAATTCACTTGACCATTATCGGAAATTTGCCCTTTTCCTAATATAGAGCAATCTTGAAGTAGATATATTTAGTTAGGGGGGTGTGGGGAGTGAAGCCCCCCATTTTGTTATGGCTTGGAAATTTATGATAGTGTGGCATGGCCAAGTAAATCTTTTCCCGATGAAAGAATTTGCTTGCGTGGCCGTTCGAGATTGTAAGTTTTAGACCCTTAGCTGTCAACGTTTAGGCGTTCGACGATCTAAGCAGTTGATTAGATAATATAGACCCCTTGAATACAGATTGTTTTGGGTTCTAGTACAGGTTGTACAACCAAGTTTTATGTTTGTGACAGTGCATTTTATAGAAATGAACTGAAAATAGACAAGTGTTATTTCAACATTTTTGTGGCAACAGGTGTAAATATAGTACTGTCATACACATGGTGCTAGGTTCTAATACAGAATATTCCAGACATTGTTACTGTTGTACCACTTCTTATTATATTCACTTTCACATATAACACTTTAGATAGTGGAGCTGATTTGAGTTATATGTATGAGGGATGAGACAACATTATTGCGTTTTCAGATGTATGGCTGTGGGCATACTGACTACTATGTTTATTTAAGTATAATTCTGCTATCTGGACTTGCAATGACTTCACAATTAACTAAGACACATACACCACTGGATCTATATCCAGTCACCTTCTCAGGTCACACACATACATGTCTAACACCTCAAACTGTTACCTGTATTTATGTATGATTCCTGAGTATGTCTGAGCAGCACTTCTTCTGTGGCAAAGATGGAAAATCAATGCTGTGGAAGAAAATGTTTTCTCTCTTATGCCTGGGTTTGAATCCTACACTGTAAAAGTAAATTTTCCTCAGTGTATTAAGACAAAAATATGTCAATCATTACATTTATGCCCTCAGTGCATGTCTGCAAACATAAGTCACCTAACAGTTATTTTCCAATTTCCAATATGTATTTCCAGTATACATCAGTACACACCTCTCAAACTAAGGCCAAGTGTTAGATTAACCTTCCAATTTCAATTATTTAATTCCTCCCTGTTTGATACTGCTGCACTCCACTTAACATCATGCAAACATGTATGGCATCCTTGCTCAGATTTGCACTCTACCAGTAAATGCAATAACTGTAACTGGTGGGAAAGCATCAGTATCCATTGCTCTAGTTCAGCTGGTAGACATGGCTGGCATTGGAGAGGAAGATGCACACTTTAGGGCACAGAGGTGGGGTGTCCAGGAGTCCAGGATATTTACTGGACTCCTGGTAAAGCACCACGGCCAAAGGCTTCTGCAAGGGGACTATTCTGGCTCTCAGGACAAGTCTGAGGCATGGAATCATTTGACCCAGGCTGTAGTCTGTGCCACTGGTATTTCATGCACTGGAGGGCAATACAGGCATCATTTTAATGACCTACTCAGGAGAAAAAGGGATAATCTCAAACATTGGTTGCAGGAATTTCAGACTCTGGAAATCCCACAGCTGTGCAAGTATGACAATAACAGAGTACTTGTAAGATGTAGAAAGCTACACATAGGCAAGACTGGTATACATAATGCTCTTCTGTTCTTTTTTGTTCTTTCCCCAGCCCCGACTGAACATGGGTTCAATCGACAGACTCATGTTGCTTAATTGAAGAGACTAAGGAAGGAAGTACTATGTATGCAGTAGAAGAGAAGTGTTATTGTAGCATTAAAAGTTAAAGGTAGCTTTTTTGGTCTTATATAGACTTGTATCAAAATGAGCAGCCATATCTCAAATGTAAAAGCAAGTATGCATGCATTAGTCTGTAGCACAAACTAATTGCAAGAGTTCAATATTAGACTGCAGCCAGTGGTTGTGTTTTCATATACCATGATTTCCAGCTATACAATACTGATATTTCTTCAATAATATTTATAATAAATTAAAAACTCTATGCCAGTGGCACAAATACCCTGCTGTAAACTGCAATCTGTATAACTGGAACATGCATATGTGCAATATATGCACATTTCAAGGATTCCTTTCAGCAATCTGTAGTATAGTGTGTGTCTATTAGGATGTATACTTAAACCTAATACTTCAGATAAAAGAGTTGTATAATTGTGTAAATGCATTGTATATCACATGTGATGGTACTAATTATATCTCTTTTTTCTCTCACCACAACCCTTATCTCTCTTTTTTTATTTTCTATTATGTGTCAGCACATGTCATCCGTGCGTACCACATCACTGCATGCAACACAGCACAGCAAGGTAGGCCAGCCATAGTGGAGCAGTCTGGCCCTGCTCCACCGGTTCCAGCACCACAGATCTGGCAGCCAACCTGGCATCACTACCTCTGCTGCCTCTGCATTAGCTGTGCCCTCAGGTAGTACTGTCCCAGAAACTAGTGCAGTTGTACCCTCTGGGAGCAGTGGCAGAGGTGCTGATTTCATCACCTGCAGGGAGTTGCCAGGGATAGTGCATAGTGTCATGCACCACACCATTGGTGTACACCTACATTGGATGGAGAGGCTGCTCTCCCTCATGGTCAGTAGAAGGAGCAGATGTCAAGCACTCCAGCCCAGCCACCAGTGGTTTAAGGTGACAGTGATGACAGTCCAATGTGTGAGGACTCAGTTCTCACTATCTCCAAGCTTGATGTCCATGAGCCTGCATCACCTCCCTCACCTCAGTCATGGTGTCTGCAACCTTTTGTGTCCATCACCATCCCTTTCTTTTGTGTTGTTTGCTTGCATTTGCTTCCTTACCTACCCAACTCACCTGACCCAGACATACCTATGTCTGTTACCCAGCAGTCCTCTATCTGAATTAGAAAAAAAGGGTACTTATCCCACAAAAAAAGAAAAAAAATTGTCCCATACATAGCTCTCCATTTTGCATGTGTCTTTTCTTGACACACTTGATTCAGTCCAATTGGCTATACAACATAATTGCTTTGTTGTCAACCCTCTTTGTGGAGGTGACAGTCCAAATTCAAGTAATATTCTGTACATATTTTCAGTTTACACTTTTAAATAACTGGATAGCTATGTTTTTTTTCCTACCTCCTTCCTCCACATTCCTGTATAGTTTTCCCTTTGTTCTTCCCCTGATTGTTCCCCATTTCACCACTTTCCTATCTACCCCATTTTAAAACCTATAATCTGGTCAAAAAATAGAATCACATGCAACACACGTAGCAGAAAACACAATGGATCCCTTTACTTTTTGGCCTCTATGTTTGTGTGGAATTTATTTATTTATTTATTGACATTTGTTAACCGGGTTAGTCCAACTGAGCCAGGGGCCCATTTTAAGAGGAGACCCAAGGAGAAAAGCTCCAGAAATAGTACAGTTATGGTATTTACAAAATATTAAGGTATGATCACAGAAATAAGTCAAAAAATGTGTGCACAGCAGTACAATGCATAGGTAAAATAGCAGTTAACAAATACAATTCCCAAAACGAGAACAGTATATAACATAAGCCAAATAACAATTAAAGGGTTTAGAGAATATTACACAAAGGAGTACATCATGAATACAGTTTGCTAGAGCTAGTACAAGGAGGAAAAACTTGATGGGAAAAACAGATAAGATGAAAAGAGAAGAGACTAGTTCAAGTGGGAGTTTGACAAGGGTCTATATTAGAACACCGAACATTCAAAATGTCGAGTGTTCTAATATCGAACCCTACCGATCTAAAATACCAAACATCGAACATTCAGAACAGCAAATTTTTTCCTAGGGAAAAAATTTGCTGTTCCAAAACACATACACACAACACAAGCACACCAAACAAACAGCAATCCACACACATACACCTAAACTCTTACACCTATCCCTACACTAAACTATACACACACACACCACTAACTGTCCACTTACCTTAACCCAAACCCTAACCCTAAGGTCCGTCACTATCGCACACTCACCTCACCCGCACCCTAACCCTAACTCACCTAACCCGCCCTAACCCTCATGTCCACACAATCGTACACATACCTAACCCGCACTCAATCGCACACTTACCTGAACCTGACTAGTAACTTTCCACCAGAGCGCTGAATATACTGAAGAAACAGAAACAGACAACCAAATTCTTTACTAGGAAAGAATTCGTTTTTCTGCTTTTTTGATATTTTCAGCGTTCGCTGAAAACGGGTCGATATTAGAACACTCAACATTTTAAATGTTCGGTATTCTAATATAGACCCGTTTGACAAGAGCATGACCAAGTCTTCAAGAGAAAAAGTTTAAGTTGTTTCTTAAACAGGTATTTATGCCGAATGCTTCTTATGTTAAGAAGGAGTGAGTTCCAAACATGGGCTACAGAATATTTGTAAATGGTCTTACCAATGTTTTTGTTGGGTTTGTATAACTGAAGGAGGTGTTTACTGGCAGTACAGAGGTGACGAGAGGGGTTATAGAAGGAGACTAAATTGGAGATGGAGAGACAGAATGAGGGTTCAAAAAGGATAGGGTGTGCAATATGAAACTGGGGTGTAAGCAGATATTTGGAAAATTCTGACCATTAGAGTAACTTAAGGGCAAGACTGTGGTGAGATCTGTAAGGAAGGTTGGCAGCAAATCTGGCAATTTTGTTATAAGTATGCTCTAGTTTAATGATAAGAGATGTTTGAACATGAGTAAGGACAGTGGCAGCGTAAAGAAGGCAGGGTAGAAGTAGGGCCTGACAGAGGGAGGGTTTGGAGGAGGGTGACAGAACTTTCTGATTACGAAAGAGAAGTATAAGTTTCTGGTGATCTTTTTTTATACTTTGTTGAATATAAATATCAAATTTTAATTCATCGTCAGTTATAATTCCAAGTAGTTTAGTAAGGGGTTCAAGTTTAATAATGGTGTTGTTGAGAGAGGATATAGAGAAAGAGGATTTGTGATGGGCAAGTATTTACAAAGGAAGAGGAGGAGTTTGTTTGTTTTTTTGGATTTAATATGAGCTGGTTATCAGAGAGCCAATTTTGACAGAGGAATAGGTTTGTTGAGTGAGAGCTAATAGATCAGGGATGTTTTGGGTAGAGATAATGAGGGTGGAGTTATCAGCGTACTGTAGAAGTGTAGAGAGGTTGGTATCAGAGTGAAGTTTATTGGTGAATATATTAAACAGCAGGGGGCCCAGAACTGATCCTTGGGGAACTCCACTGGACAGATTTCTGCCTGCTGGAGAGATAGCTATGGAACCAGTTAATGGAGGAGGTCGAGAGATGTAGGTCTGAAAGTTTAGTTAGAAGTTTAGAATGAGAAACAGAATCAAACACCTTTCAAAGATCGAGGAAACGACTGGAGATGAGGAGGTTGTTGCCACAGGCTTCAGCTAGTATTTGAGTAAATGAGAGTAATGCAGTAGAAGTGCTATGGTGGGGCCTATAGCCATATTAGGTAGGAGTGAGGAGACCATTATCGAGAAGGTGTTTGAGTAGCTGAACATGGATGAACTTTTCTAAGATTTTGGATAGGTGGGACAGGATAGCAATTGGTGTAAAGTTAGAAGGATCTGTAGAGTTGCCTCCTTTGTGAAGGAGATAGTATAGAAGGATTTCCAAATGTCAGGGACCAAGGCTTCTGAGATGGAATGATTAATAAGAATAGAGACAGGGTAGGCGATGGATTGTGCAGCTATTTTTAGGAAATGGGGTGTAGTTGGTCTGCTGAGGGTGAGCAGGGTTTAAGTTTGTTAAGGATAGATTTAATTGTAGTTATTTGGACTGGTTGGAAAGAAAAAGCATTGGGGAGAGTTGTTATGGGATAGCGGAGGCTTTGAGTGAGATTTGTGTATTAAGTGTGAGGTTTTGAATAGTTTCTAGGTTTTGAATAGTTTCTATGAAATAGTTATTAAGGAGCGAGACAGTTTCAAAAGCAGTGTTGTTAGGAAAGGTGTTGGAAGTAGTGGGGTTAACTGGGTGGAGTAGGTTGTTGATGGTGATCCAGAATTTTTGTGCATTTTTGTGTGGGTTACTTTGGTTATCATGCATCAATGCAGAGCAATGGTGAGCATTGGTACAATGCTGGGGTTATCTCCGCACAATGCTGCTTAACCCTGCTGCTGTATGGGAACACACAGCAGCACATGTACTATAAAGAATTCATGTCATTGCATTAAGTCTTTAAAAGTATTACATAAATCAGGATTCAAAACCAGTATCATCTGGGCTCAAAAAGAAATGTGTCAATGCATGTGCATCTGCTGCCACAGAGTCAGTTAAGCAGCAGGTGTGTTTCATAGATTCAGTATTAACACTCAGACTTTTCACAATGCAGCTCATGTTTGTGCACTACTTAGCTATGCACAAACATGGAAAGTATTGAAAATGTGTATCTTGCATGAGCAAACACTTTGCTAACTGTCATGCAAACCCATTACTTGCTGCTCTATGGAAAAGTAAATATTATTAAGCATTATTCCTGTTTACTGTCTATTTTCTGTCTATGACATGAAATTACATGTGGAAACATAACAGCACACTGAAGGCCCTATCTAACAATATTTCACATATTTACAATACAACCATGCTTTACCTTCCCCCAAGCACTGCAATCCTGGTGTCTCGGTACTTTTTCCAAACATATATCACCTACACAACAGATATTAATATCAAATATTGTGTGATATGCAATGCACATCAATCTGGTAAGATGCAGAACTAGAACTATTGACCCATAAGCCTAAAAAGCCTTATCTGCAAGGCTAGGGAAGGGATCAGCATGGACCCTATCCACAAAGGACATATTTGACCTTCAACACACTTGACCTGACCCATTTTGGTTTCGTCAAGGGTAGATCTTGTTTATTAAGCATTGTGGACTTCTTTCAAAATGACCCCAAAGACCTAGATGAGGGATAACAGGACATACCACTCTATTGATTTATCCAAGGCCTTTGACATTATCTCCCATTCAAGTGTCATAGAGAAACTCTCAAATCTGGGAATTAGTCCATACATTAGTAGATGGATAGTCAGCTGGCTCACTGAGAGAATGCACACTGTCAAAGCTAGGGACTGCAGCTCCACCACTAGACCACATACCAGTGGAATACCACAAAGATCTGTGCTGGGACCTCAACTGTTTGGAAACTATTTCTCTGATGTTCAGGCTAGGTAGATATACTGTGGCTTACCAAGTTTGCAGATGACTGTCAACTGGACACAGTCATGCAGAGTCCCCCAACTATGTTAACATACTACAGAAGAGGCTGACACAGACAAATGAGTGGCACCAAATTCACGGACTGAACCTTAAAGGAAAAAAATGCCTCTTACTCCTTTGGCAATGAAGTACCTTTGCTAATTATGATAAACATAGCACCCCCCCTAAGCTCAAACACAGTGTTGCAAGACTTGGGAACACATATTAATACTAATCTGCACTTCAATCACTATTTGTCCATAGTGGTGAGACACACATTGTACATTCCACACCTCATAAAAAGGCCATCACATCCAAGGCCAGGAAGGTCATAGTCTGCTGTACTCTGCTCTTAGCAGACCAGTGAGTGCAATGCTCCCTTCTGACTCTACCTCACCAGAAATGTGTCAATGTAGCAAATGGAGAAAACACAGAGGTTTATGACTTAGAGAATCCAGGGCCACCAAAATATGACAAACATGGAAAGAATGAACAACCTATAACTGTACTCAGTATCAAGCAAGCTGCTGAGAGATGACCTATGCCTGGCATACAGATCAGTCTTAGACGTTGCCCTACTGGAAATGCTGGACATCTGCAAATCAAATGGGACAAGAATAACTTGTTCCAGGGATCTCAACCAAATGTATAACATAAGCAGAATATGCTGGGGGAGACAGCTATATCTCCAAGTGATTGCCACTCCTCTGTAATAGGCTCCCACTGCATGTGAAGCAGTGCTCCTCAATGACTCTATTCAAGCTCTACCTTGACAACTAGATGGGTGATTGTAAATTCACCCCTAGGGTGTCACCTATGTCCCTCATGGGCAGGACCAGTCAGTGCTGATCGCAAAATCTCTCTGCTAATAATGACTATCTAACTATGCTCAATAAGGGTACTTGTGTTTTTACATGACTAGGCTTGTAAATGACCTAGGGCCATTAGGCTAGTAACCTCCTATGGACCTAAGAAACTATGAATCTATGCAGGCCTCCCAACATATTCTGTCCAACATGCCCTGCTGATGTCATCCACTATAATTTCACCTGCAGTCTTATAAAAGTCAGACTTGTGCCATGGTGCTTGCATAAAGTACCGCGTTCTGTGGTTTGCTTACTTAGATAGGCAGGGATTCTTCTCACTGCAATCAATTGTGTTTGTATATGTGTGTCAAGCCTGAAGAGCAGAAGTGTGTATCCTTCAGCTACAGTCCCAATTCCATGGGTTGACAGTAATTTGATAGTTGCACATGTCTACACATCCATTTCATGCAAGCCTCCCAACATTTTCTCTCCAACATGCCCTGCTGATGCTATCCACTATACATTGACCTGCAGTCTTGTAAAAGTCAGACTTATGCTGTGGGACATACAACACTGAGTTCTGTAGTGTGTGTACTTAGGTAGGAGTTCTGGTCTTACTACAGTCACCTGATTGTATGTGTATGTGTGTGTGCGTGTGTGTGCGTGTGTGTGCATGTGTGTGTGTGCGTGTGTGTGTGCACATGTGTGTCTAGCCTGAAAAGCAAAAGCATGTATCCTAAAATTCCCTCTCCAATCACATGAATTGGTATCATTTTGATAGTTGCACATACCTACACATCCATTTCATGCAGGCCTCCCAACATCTTCTCTCCATCATGCCCTGCTGATGTTATCCACTATAATTTGACCTGCAGATGTGTAAAAGCCAGACTTGTGCTGTGGCATGTATATAAAGTACTGAGTTCTCTAGCTTGTGTATTTAGATAGGTAGAGGTTCTGTTATCACTGCAGTCAACTGAGGTGTGTGTGTGTCTAGCCTAAAGAGCAGAAGTGTGTATACAACCGTTATTGCTCACATCCCATTGATTGACAGTAATTTGATAGCTGTACATGCCAACACATCCATTTATGCAGGTCTTCCAACATCTTCTCTCCAACATGCCCTCCTGATGTCATGCACTATAAGTTGACCTACAGTCTTGTAAAAGCTAGACTTGTGCCATGGTGTTTGCTTAAAGTACTGAGTTCTGTAGTCTGTGTACTTAGGTATGGGGCTCTGTTCTCACTTCAGTCAACTGTGTGTGTGTGTGTGTGTGTGTGTGTGTGTGTGTGTGTGTGTGTGTGTGTGTGTGTATTTGTGCTCTTGCCTGACATTACAGAGAGCCTTTTACATCAGTATGTGGGATGCTATTATTAACATATTCCCCTCAACAGACACCACTGATGTCATTAGCTATAATATGTTGTCTGAGACACTTCAAATCTGACTTGATCTGTGGCACTTGCCTTAAATGCAGAGGTCTGTCATCTGTGTACTTTAATAGTTAGGGGTTCTGTTCTCACTACAGTCAATTGTGTGTTGTATGCTCTTGCTTGACATTATAGAGAGCCTTTTACACTAGCATATAGGACACTGTTATTACCATATTTTCATCAACAGACACTGCTGATGTCATCAGCTTTATATGATTTGTGGGTATGCACTATTCTAACCAGAGCAGGGTCAGAGACTGGCCTGGAGGTCAGGCAAAAGTCACCTCATTTTGTACTATACAGATTACAGTGACATGGCATTCAGTCTATCCACATACATCATGGCATGGTTTGAAGGCCCTGTGTTTTCTTGGTGAGAAACCCCTGTGATCTCTCCAGCTGCTCCATGTGTCTACAGAAGTGCATGAAAAAGAGATTATTATGTGCTATTAGTGTTCTGACAAGGTTCAAATACAGTGCAGTCATACAATCCTAAGATCTGAATATGATGGCATGACTTATGATGTGCACACTATAGGCATTCAATACCAGTGTGGACACTTGGTGGTCGAAGTTCACATTGCATCTACATGTGTTCCCTGTGCTTGCATCAATGGCTTTTAGCATAGGATGACTGTTGTCAATGTTGTAATTAGCAAGGAATTCCACTTTTCCAAATAAATGGAACTCGGCTACATAAATACTAACTTACTTGTCTAGAAATGGCATTCAGCAGCCATGAACACTAAAAAGCACTCCTTTAAAACCGACAGCATACATTACAGTGCAGAACACACTTGAAATCTGCATCAACCCATCATGATTATTAAACATCTGACTTTAACACACATATACATACACTTCAACATGTTTATTAGGGTTACGTGTTTTTGTCCTATTTTCCGTAAAAGCTGTCAGCACAGAATTTAAGATCATTATTTGAACATCTTAAAAGTACATTTTGTTTTATGCATGCCTTTGTTGTTTCCTAACCTAGATAAGTGTTTTTGTTATTACCAGACATATTAAAGCGTTGTTTCATTATCTACATGAGTTATTTTCTTATAAGATATATTAAAGCGTTGTTTCATTGTCTGGATAGGTTCGTTTGTTACCAGACACATTCAAGTATTTCTGTACAATGAAAAGGAAGTGCAGCAACAGCTACTGAATTGTATCTCCTTTCTTGACTAGATGCTGTATTTTAAAATATAAGCATTTAAGTTGCTCAGAATAACAGCTAACTTTTTGAGGGATTCACTGGATTTACATAGCAATGGAATTCTTTCTAGGCACTCCTAAAATCTAAAAATCAGCTGAAAATGCTAAGCCTAATGTCAATGTCATCAAGAAATATACTTAACCTTGTCAGAGCATCATGTTTTAGCAATATGCCAAGCTCATCCACTTACAATAGAAAAGAATCAGACTTCTGTTAGTATTACTAGACTCTGCACATCCTGGGGCTGTAAGAAGCCATCTTGTCATTTTTGTTTCACTGTAAGGAAAATCAGACATATAATCTTCTTATAGTTCATGCAGGTAACCTTTAGTCCTTTAATTCAGCATCCTGATATGTTTATTGTAAACTATATGAACTGCAGACCCTTTAAAATTTACCTTCCACTGCACCTGTTCAATATGTTCATTTAAATAAATATACACACACACACACACACACACACACACACACACACACACACACACACACACACACACACACACACACATACACACACACACATACATACATATATTAAGTTACCAGTTCAGTATTTCACCAGGTGATTTGAGTTTATTGACATAGTTTGAAAGGTTGAATACTTTAATCAAAACTTGAGGATGATATGCACTTTTAAGTGACATTTCAAAAAAATATATATCAAAGGTATTACTGGCAAAACTTGTAATTTTGGTGTTGGTCTACGATTTAGCAGCTGCTGACATTGCCTTACCATGTCTCTGTATTGATAATATCTTGTTGTACGTTATGTGGAAGTCTTGTAAGTTCCTATCCAAAATTGGACCCAACTCTTTTGCTGTCCGACTGCTGGGTTAGGTTCTGGATACCCTGCAGTGGTCAATAGGACAATGTGTGCACCAGAAAATGAATGAAAGACTGAATGAATGATTCTTAATGTATTTCACGAATAAATGAATGACTGAATGAAGACATATATTTGTTAATTAGGTTCATAGATAGTTTCTAGGCATGCACTCCAGGAGACCATTAAGGAGCCTAGCTCTAAATCCTACTTCAAAGCACTATCTGGTTAAAACACCCACTCAAGTTACATTTTAGGCAAATGAAAGGTGAGACAATCAACCCATGCATCATAGGAAGGGTCTCAAACAGTTCAGAGCCTTTATCATCTGTACCAACTGCCTTAGATATTCATTTTTTCATTTTCCCACACCACTCACTGGAGAGAAGCATCTTATCCTGGCACTTATCAGAAATAAAACTGTGAATAAGTTCTGCACATGATAGTAGTCCATTGCAAAGTGCACAAACCCTTTGTCTCACACACACACACACACACACACACACACACACACACACACACACACACACACACACACACACACACATACATGCATGCACCTGACACACACACATACACACACACACACACACACACACACACACACACACACACACACACACACACACACACACACACAAACACACGTATACAAACCCTTTCTCTCTCTCACACACACACACACACACACACACACACACACACACACACACACACACACACACACACACATATGCATGTGCCTGGTAGGACTAACCTGGTTAATAAATATAATAAATAAATAAACAGATGCATATATACATCGTTACAGCATTTATAGGACCTGCAACATGTCTTTTTAACATCTGAGGAAACCAGACCACCCAGTGAAAAACAAGGTATACAGAAGTGAGAACATGCACTCACCACACAAAGCTGGGAGACAAACCAGAAAACTAAGAGCTGTGATGCACTGCTGTGCCATCCAGAAAATCTTTCTTTCTTATAAAATTATTTATTCATCTAGCTTTATACAGATATATATTCAAGCTAAACAGAATTAGGTCCATCTCATGCAAAGTAAGGTTAAGATCTTGTACATATTCTAGGAGTACTTTGAGTTTATGCCATGTATATTTTTCTACTATAGAAAATATATGGAAGCAGCTGAGCTCTATAGCACAAGATGATGGAAACCTAATTGTAACCCTGACACCCTGAGGCTGATTAGCAGCACAGTCATTAGAAGATCTGGATAGAGAGGAATGACTGAGTGGCCTACAAGATCTCTCCTTCCTAAGGGAATGGGTGTGGGTTCTCTCCAGTAGAAAACGAAGAGTGGCAAATCCTCAATTATAAGGAAGTTGTCATACATTAATTAGCAGAGGGGTGGACTTGATATCCTATAACATGAAGTGCATAGCATCATTATGCCTTCCACCATAATTAAGTTGCCCTTCTCTAACATTACAAAAAACCCACTCCCATGACAACATGTATATCTTCTCTCACAACTTTTACCTTTCAGGCGACAACAACTTCTCTTAGAAGTAGTGTTGAAAGCACATCTGTCCATGTAATGAGAAAACTCATCTGCCAAGAGGGATGTGGCAGGATTTGGCCACTCCCATAAGTAAGAATAAACAACTCAGCTTGGAGTAAGGAATGATAATCAGTGGTGAGGGTGGAGGACCAAAAATGAAACAAACAAGAAAAACTCACACTACGTATGTTAAAAAATAGAAAGTTTGTATCCCAATTTTACATTTTTGTAGAACTAGACAAAATGGTAACAATACAAACCGCAAATTAAACTGTATAGTGATATTATTTCCATAAATTTCTCCAATTGTATTAAACATTTCTTTTGGCTTCAAATCAAAGAGTTCTAGGACCTATCATGATGGAAACATTAAAAGAAAAAAATGATAATTTACTGTAGGTACAGAAAACAAATGTTTCAACATAAATAATTTGCTATTTCTTTCCTTACTGCAGACTTTCTAATTAATCATTAACTTTAGATGAATCATATTCTACAAACAAGTCAGTCTGGAAGTATTTACAATCTGTTAACAGCTAATACAGGTTAATTTTCCCCAAAAGAATGATCTATTTGCTTTATGCTTTTTTCCCTTAAAGAATAAATCATTTCTATAAAATGTATTAATACAAGTGAGTGACATTTAACCCATCTGTTGTTTGTGAAAACATATTCAAATACTGGGAGAGAAATGTGTTGGATTTTTCTGCATCACTTGGTAAACCTACTAGCATGAAATGACCTTATGAGATGCCTGAAGTAGAAAGCAGATCTTCTTAAATAAACACAGATATTTTTTATAGGGAAAAGTTGCTTTGCTCCTTCAGTTTTAGATAAAAAATAACTGTAAGACTCTTTTGATGAGCAGGCATACAATTTCTGATTTGCAATTCTTTGTTCTCCAATCAAAATCAATTTGTCTTTAAAATGTGACAATTATGGAACATAAACAGCTTGTCATTTCTTCAACAAACCGTTGATGATTAAATGTACTTGGATTATTATTTTGTGATTTATTTGACAAGAGACATAATAGTAAATAAAAATCTGTCACTGCTTACATAAGATCTGACATGATTTAATACAAAATAGTTGGTATACCACTGTAAAACTGTATTATGTTTTAAAAAATATATACTTATAAAGCAGCTGCAAAATTCAGTTTTTGAGTAATAGAAGATGGTCTTGCCATTAAAATGAAATGTGATGATTTCTTTTATAAAATTATTCTAGAATGCCACAATTAAATAAATATACATTTTTGTAAATGTTTGGAAAGAGGAACTGTTAATAATATAGCTTGTTTCTCCTTTTAGCCCTCAGTATTTATAACAATGATTATAAGTAGATCATAACTGCATGGTTTGATGCACAGATTACTAGCTGATGACAATTAACATATTTCTTGTTACTTAATGCACTTTTTATTTTCAGTCATAGGCCATACAGTGAAAATAATGCTTTCATATCTACTAATATAGTCATAAAGTCAGGGACTTAGTGATAACTGCTGTTTGTCTGTGAAGATGTTTATCTCTCTACATTTGGCCATGCTCTGATTACATGTATACATTCTCCACATAGATTTCTGATCATATAATTAGGGGATGCGTTTCCCTTTGTGTCTAGTGACTCATCAGTCTGTCAAAAATGAGGACACTGACAACTCAGTGGGCAGAGGGATAAAGTCATGACTTGTGTTCATTTAGCAGCTTATTTGCTGAAAGAGTCACACATTGGAGAACTGGGGTTAGCAGCCAATGCTAGCCTTCCCATGGTGGACAGAGTAAGCTGGTTCATCTTCTACACCAGTAATACCTGCAGGCAGTTGTGCATGTTGACGTTAAAGCAAGGGGGGTGGGCAAGAAGCAACTGAATGAGTGGAGCTAACTGGAATGAGGTGGGAATTTATTACAACAGCTCAATGACCTTTACCTATGGTTAAAAAATGCTGAGGTCAGTCACTTTCATCCACAAACTGCCTCAGTTGCCCTCATTATAGCCGTTTTATGGACTTTATATACATCTCAGATGTTTGACTGCAATCAGCAAGGCCAGTCTTCAATGAAATGATGCTCTATACCATAAAATCCACTGATCAACCTGTTATGAACAAATTCGATTTACAACTATCTAGTGCCCCTCTCTTGTTTACCTGCCCCATCCTGAACCCATGCCATCCATCCGAACTACTTCTTTAATGTTTTTATTCTATTTTTGCTTTCTTTTTATCTTTTCCCTCCATCCTTTTAACACATCCTAATTGGCTAAGATTACACTGTAATAACTGGAGATGAAGTAACTGAATTAAGTTGGGGGCCTAGGTGTGACTATGCGCCCAAATATTAAAGGGTACTAGATGTTCTGAAGTGCATCTAGAATATTCTTTACAGCCTTTTAAGCTACTGATAACCTGAACAAAAGTCATGAGTATGGAAAGATACTCAGTTTTATTTTTTTTTTCTTTCCAGGGAAAATAAGTTGTAAATAAATCTTAATATTCAAAGCTAAGAAAACAGTAGTTCCCAATAAAATTAAATGGCAAATGCTTACAAGGATATGCAAGTCTTATCTGGAACCTTCCTTCCTTACCCCTCCAAAAAGATATTTGCCTTCTGAATATTGCTAAGATATTATATTGAAATAAAAGTAAAAGCACAAATGGCCACAGGCCACAACCGTACATTATACAGCTGAGGGTCTGAAGGAGGAAACCAGAATATCTAAATAAAATCCCAATAGAGGGAGTACATGCAGACCCAACCCAGAAGGAATCACTGCCAAAAACCCAACCTGAGAACCAAGGACTGTGAGACAACTATGTGACTCACTGCACCACTGAGCTCAGTGATTAGTTGCTTTTAAACTAATCATGCCCAGACCTCTGTTCTACATACAGTCATGTGTTATTCAGAATACTAATGTTTGTGATAAAAAGTTAAAAAATTAAGGCTAATCTGTGACTGTTTTATACACTGACATCTGGCCCTCATACATGCAGTCATTTTCATAAGAGACAACCCTACACCCATCCATTACAGCCAACTTAGTAACTATGTACATCTAAGATGGCTGTTTGTGTTAAAAATAGCCACAGTAAATTATAACAGCTTGTTTCAAACAAATACACACTAGCTCTGCAAAGTCAGAATAATCACTACTTAATTTTACCAAATGACAACAGCAAAAGTAAGATCTATTTACAAAAAGCCCCATACCCAGAAATTAAAGACACATTTATTGACAGTGTACACATCAGATATGGGATTGTAGTAAAATGATAATTGGTCCCACACACATTAATACATATACTGCACACACACACATACACACACACACACACACACACACACACACACACACACACACACACACACACACACACACACACACACACACACACTAAAACACACAGATATGTGATCATCATTTATAGCCACTTGTATGACTGTGACTGTACATCTCAATTGTTTGACAGTAATAAAATTAATGGAAAAATAAATACATAAATATCTGTCACACAAGAATTTATCTTCTCAGCTGACCACCATCATTGCAACCCCCAAATACCTATCAGCCTCTTAAGTTTAAGAATCTAAGAGAAAGCTACAAAAATAATAGGGAACAAATTAGCAAAATCAGGGACAGATACAGCCCTTATATACTTACACATTTGCTAAAATAACAATTGTGGAATACCCTCCTTTCTTCTAAGGGGTATTAAATCTAAATATCAAAAGTCTGTCATTATTTAGGGAGTATAATTCAAATTGCCTTGACAGAAAAAAAATCAAACTTTATGAGGAACAGACAAAATTATGAGGCACAATCAGGGACATTTTATGAATTCAAGGACAGTTGAGAGCACCTGTATCCACGCACACATTAATACATATATTAAACACAAATGCACATGATCAACAACAATGACTTGTATGACTGACTGTACATCTCAGAAGCTGTGATCAAATGAATGAATACACACATTAACACTGCCACACTTGTGTTTTGCTTGCATTCTGTTTTAATAGCATATTAAAACTTTAAAAGAGACCACAGCTCTCTCTGTTCTGAGTCAGGCAGATTTTTTTCCCCGCCCTCCCACCCATTTTAGTTGTTTTGTTAAATACCACTGTCTTTCTAGTTGCCCGCCTCTTATGTTAATCTGACCATATATCTCATTTCTCTCTACTTTCACTGGCTTATGTGAGAAATCACAAAATCATCATTTTTGAAATCCCACCCCTTCAATTATTTAAATTTATTGGCCATCCTACAGTATTTCATAGTACCAAAATACAAAAGTGCCCACCCCTTTCAATCCATCTTGCTGTTTTAAAAATAGTAACTCTCCACTAAACCTTAACTTTTTAAACAGGTAAAACTCAAGTTACCTACTTTCACATCTAACTTCTCTAGTGCACACTGCAGAGTGCATTCTTTTCAATCTTACCTTTAAGCATCCCTGTGACTAGCACTTTCTCTAATACCTGCTGGAAAGCACTAGGAGCCTTAAACTCATACAAACACTGAACTCTCCTTGTTAACAAGGAGAAATTAATAGTAGGCACTAAACAGCCTATAATTGCAAAGTACCTTGCTAAGGAAACAGCTCCTATACTTTACAAAGAAAAAAGCCCCAAACCAGGCATGTCCAAGGGTCAGCTTCCGGTGATTTCTCCTGTCCACCTGGTGAATCTGGGCATACTGGGGCAATGCAGCAATTGCCTCATGTACACAGACAACCCTCTCCTCCTACCACCCAACACTACAACCTGTGAGAGATGCACTTACATAGCCAAAATGGAAGCAAAGCTCTCTCCACCCAAGATTGTGCTAAACAGTCAAGAGGAGAAGGTTAACACCCACACTACACCTCAAGCAACACATAGCCCTTCTAAACCCACACCACCAACACCCACATATAGCAACACTAAATCCACATATGCAGAGGCCCTTAACTGTAACATGCCTAAGCAACAAAGACCTCTGAAGCTGAAACGCAAACAAACACCAATCACAACCAATGTGTCACATAGTTCACAACACCAGTGTGCCACCCAGCAACAGCCCCTAAGGCAAGACAATGTACCTAACACTTTAGTCATAGGTGACTCTATAGTCCGGCACACTGATGTCCCTCTCACCAGGTTGAATAAGGAGAAAATTACAGTCAGCTGCCTGTCGGGTGCCAGGATCCGCCACATAACGCATGCACTCAAGTCACTCCACAACAAGTACAAATATGACTCTGTCATTGTCCATGTTGGAGTGAATGACTTGAGACGTACCTCCCTGGACTACATGAAAAGAGACATGGAAGAGCTCTCGGATCATGTGGCCCAGGCAGGTATGACCCTAGCCCTGAGTAGCATCCTGCCTTCGCCCAGAATGATACCACAATATAAGGATAAAATGATTGACTTCAACAATTGGCTAAGCTTATGGTGTCATTCAAAGGGGATCCAGTATCTGTCTGCCTGGGATGACATGATTGACAGACCACGATGCTTTGCCAGAGATGGTCTGCACCTGTCGCCCTGGGATTCAGGTTACTGGCTAAGGCTCTTGCCACCCCTATAGTGCCTTTTTAGGCAAACTTCAAAGGACAAAACCACCACCGTAACAGGTACAAGCATGCAAAATCTGAAGGTAATGCTACTCAATGCTAGAAGTCTAAACCTCAAAATGCACTCTCTCGAGGCACTCCTAAAAATGGAGAACATCGATATCTGTGCAGTAACTGAGACCTGGTTCAAGGCTCCAGAGAGCACCCCTGCAATACCAGGCTACAACTCTTACCACACTTTTCGCCACCAAACCAGGACCGAAACACTAAAGGTGGAGGAGTGTCAATATTCACCAAGGATATTCACACCACCAGGCTAGTTGGCCAACACAATGTGTCTGAAATTCTCCAAGTGCAACTAACACTAGGTAAGACTGCAATCCAAATTGTAGCTTGCTACAGATCCCCACCATACCCCAAGATTCTCACTACACCTTTCTAAACATACTGGAAAATATTAAGATAGAACCAAACACCCTAATACTGGGTGATTTTAACTATCCTGCCATTAACTGGGAAAACTACTCATGTCCCAACACCTTTGCACGGTTCTTGGAATTCATAAATTCCAACGCCCTGGATCAACTAATCCATAGTCCTACCAGGGCTCCAATATCCTAGACCTGGTCATTACCAACATGGGAAATCAATGCTCCATACCTATGGTCACCCCTCGTTAGTCAGGTCTGACCATAAGCTAATCACCCTTAACATCCACATCCCACCCCACCCCAGTAAAGAAACCACCATAAAAACTTCTCCAAAGCCAACTTCATGCTACTTAAGTCAGAAGTGACAAACTTCATGACACCCATGCAGACGGAACTGAAACTGCTGAATCCTACACTAAGGCACTGTACGAGCACATCCACTCATGCATGAATCGTGCCATCCCAAATAGAACCAAAATGCTCTCATCCAAAAAAAGGAAGCCAATCTGGTGGTCCCCTGCCATAAACAAACTTTACAACAAAAGGAAGAAACTTTTGCAGAAAAGAGGAAAATCCCAGGATGCAAAAACTCCCTTACTAGCCTCAGTAAGAAACTGAGATGCCTCATAAAATCCTCCAAAGCTAGTTACGAAAATAAAATTGCCAAAGATTCCAAAGACAACCACAAAGCATTCTATAACTATGTCAAAATCTAAATGGCAATGCTCAGATCTGCTCTGAGCTAAAACAGAATGGCATTAAATATACTGATCCAAAGGATATTGCCAATATCCTGGCAGATCGATTCAGTGCCAACTTCACCCCCTCTCACCCCGTAAATGGCCCATCTCAATACCGGAAGATTGCCAAATTCCAGTAATAACGGCCACACAGGTACAAAACGCACTCTCTAAAGCCAAGAATACAGCATCCATGGGACCAGATGACATCCCGGGCTGTGTACTACATGAACTACAATATGAACTGGCACCTCACCTAAGTGTCATGTTTAATCATAGCCTCACCTCAGGTTTCATGCCCACTGAGTGGCGTAGAGCTACAGTTATCCCAATCCACAAGGGGGGATCCACCTTGGATCCCGGAAACTACCGTCCCATCAGTCTGACAAGCCTTATCTGCAAGGCCATGGAGCGCATTATCATGGAACTTATAAACAAAGACATTGGCAACCTTCAAACACTGGACCCCACCCAGATTGGGTTTGTGAAGGGCCGATCTTGTCTCCTGAACCTGATTAACTTCTTTGAATCAGCCTCCAGAGCCATGGACAAGGGTAAGGTGGTCCACACAGCCTATCTAGACCTTGCCAAGGCCTTTGACACCATCCCCCACTCTGGAATCATAGATAAACTTACTAAGTTGGGCATTAATCCCTATGTCACCCAATGGGTTGCTAAATGGCTTACTGATAGAACCCACACTATAAAAGTAGCTGACTCCAAATCCAGCTCCAGACAAGTGACAAGTGGAGTACCTCAGGGTTCAGTCCTGGGGCCTCTTGTTTGGCATCTACTTCTCTGAAGTACAGGTCAACACTAAGGGACTCTGGCTAACAAAGTTTGCAGATGACTGCAAACTGGGAGCCATTATTGAATCCCCAAATGATGTGGATACTCTACAAAAGGGCCTTACAGAAACAGATGCTTGGTGCCAGAGCCATGGGCTCAAGCTCAATGCCAAGAAATGTATTGTTATCCCCTTTGGGAAAAAACATGTATCCATGAATTACCATATAGGTGGCAGTACACTAAACACAGAAAGTGTGATAAGAGACTTAGGGACACAGGTGGACAGTGATCTCACGTTCGATAACCACATCGCCACAACAGTCAGGAAATCCTTCTATGTGGCCCACCTCATCACGAAGGGCTTTTCATCCAGAAAAAAGGAGGTCATTGTCCCACTGTACTCATCCCTCATTAGACCCATTATAGAATACAACGCCCCATTTGGTATGTACCTCTCAAGACATCTGCAACAACTGGAAAGGCCTCAGAAATACCTCACTAAAAGAATCACAGGCCTAAAGCAGATGCCCTACGCTGACCGCCTTAAAAACTCCAGCTATACTCTGTCGCATATCGTCTACTCAGAGGCGATCTCTGCTTAACATACAAGGCCATGTCAAACCCAGAGCTGTTGGACATGCTACACTTAAAGAAATCCCAATCCCTCAGAGCTACATGCTCCAGGGATCTAAACCTTGTCATCACAATAAACAAAACATGCTGGAGGGATAGGTTCCTGACCCAGAGACTCCCCAGACTCTGGAATAGATTGCCCATACATGTCAAGCAGAGTGCCTCTTTGGACCTCTTCAAAAGGAACCTTGACGACTGGATGGGAGAAAGGAAATTCACCCCAGGGATCACGTCAGTCGCCCTGCTAGACAGGGGTCCAGGAAAGTAAATAATGTGGGAAGAAATAGCCAGGGAATTGTTATGGCTAGGCTTGTATAGGCCCTAGGGCTGATAGCCTAGTACCAACCTATGAACCTATGAACATTGGAATACATGTTCTCTGCTCACACACGTAAATAACATGACAGGATATAGTGCATAATGGACTCATATTCACAGATATTCTCTAAAACAAGTATGCATGCCATCAGGAAACAGTAAAATCCATTACTGTTAACCTGTGTTTTTTTTTTCTTTCATAAATTTGCCCTCATATTGTGATCTTGGAATCAGTGTTAGGCTAGCAGTGCTATTTTACCTGAGGATAATAACTATAAGTGAAAGTAAAATGGATTGATAAGCTCTAGAATATAATTATTAAATATCAGTAATACTTGTGTTTCATGATAATTCTGTTTGATACCTTGAGTTATGCTTTTTTAATCTTTTCCTGCAGAAGTAGACATGTTTTGACCTAGCAGATAGTATACCAAACTTTAACAAATTTATTATGACTAATCACATTTTGTTTAATCAACACATGATTAATGGCCACAAAAATATGTAACCCACAAAAGTACACAGTTGCTAGAAGTACTCAAAGTATCACACAACATTCTAAAATAATTACTTGAGCAAGGAAATCAACTGCTGCCTGTACTTCTTAATGTGGACCAAGCCCCAACAACCCTAATTTCTATAGCTATCAAATCCAAGGTCATACAATCTTACAGGAAAGAGAAAGATTTAAACAAAAATAAAACTCGCATTTTTACTCATCTCTGAGTCATGAAAATCAAAGCACAACATCTACAACACAGTAATTTTATATATACCAAAGCATTAAGTACAAGAACACATGATTATTTTCCTGCATCATTCTGTGATGGGATAAAACAATGCGCAGTTGTTTATAGTATCCCAGTTTTCATGGTGGCATGTCCCAAAGGCTGTCAATGTGTGTTCTATTTTCATACTAGGCATGTCTTATATTCATTTTTTAGAACAAGCACTGAAGAACAGTACAGAGATATAGATCACTCATGAAGGTCGTATTTTAATAAACGCCGTAGAGTCTACATGAGGTACAATTTTTTTAGATAAGACATTGACCTGACTTTTCGTTTGGCTTTTCTGATGGCATCCAGAAAGACATTAATAGTGACACAGCACTTTATCACAGATGTCACAAACTCAACTGAAAGCATATAAAACTACATCAATACATCTGCAATTATGTCTACTATACAGATGAAAAGCAAAGGAAAAAGTTATCCCAAGTATTCCATAAAAGAGAAACAGATGTTGCAGTGCAAATTACTGATATCATGCACATCATTGTAATGCATTATTCAGAAAAAAACTTTCTTGATATATGACATGTTCTTTAAAACTCATTTGTTTGACTCACAAAAAGCACCTCACCCTCCAAAACACACAAACACACACACACACACACACACACACACACACACACACACACACACACACACACACACACCTGAGGTATAAGCCTGCACACATATTAAAACATTTCAGTTGATGCATAATTCTCAATCTGTACAATACCTTTCAACCTCTTAGAGCAAGAAATCTGGAAAAATAATGGGAGACAGAGGCCCCAAAACAGGGACACTTTTTCAAAATATTGCTCTTTCAAACTTAGAAAGCTAACAGACTAACAGGTTTTGCATTAGCATGAATTTTCTGAAGGATATTTAGTCTGGAAATTAAATGTCTTCCATTATTTTCTGACTATAAATCTGGTTCAAATTTGGAGTGCTAAAATATTAATACCCAAGTGGATCACCATTTCAAAATTCCAAAATTTATATGTGTGAGTCCCAAAACAGCAAAACTGAATATGCAAAAATACATCTCCAAGTACTATCTTTTCTTCTATTTATGGTGATTTCAGTTATTATATTCTTCAGTAGCACAAGAGGATTTTTCCCCAGCAAAACTTAATAATGTAGATTCACTGTTTTTTCATAGCTTATGCTACAGTATTGATATACCATGAACAAGGCTTGTCAGTGTTGCTTGTGGTGCCTCAGCCTATGATGTATGTGAAGTGATACATGTCATACTAATGACAATCAAAGACAAAATACTTTTTTCACTAGTAACTCTTTATATGTGTTAGACAAGGTGTTCTTAAATTGAGAAAAAGGTACTTGCATTGGCTTTAGGAAAAGCCTTTCCATGAATAGCATTGATGTAGAAATTTCACATCTCTTTTTGTAAAACAGAAAACATTAATTGTTTGAGAATACAAACCCAAACAAGGACCTACCAGTGAATGTTTTTGATAAAATAAGAGTATGCATGTGAACAGAGGCAATGATATGATAATGCATGTTTCAAATTGCTTTTCTAATGATTATGTCACTTAGTGGTAGTTAACATAGCTGTATCTAAAGCAATATCTCTGAACTATGGCTAGTAAGCCCATTTTGTTTATTTATTTATTAATTTAATATATACATATTTACAATAAAAGCAAATTAAAACAAATGGTACTTTATAAACACTTGAACATTAACTTTGTACAAATCACAAGATTACTAACTTTTTATGTTTTACAATTAATATTTCTACATTATCCCAGCACCCAACTTTAATATTACTGTTAATAGATCTTAATTTTAATGTTTTTTTTTTCAAATAAAATAGTGTCTAAATATAAATATTCTTGAAATACAGGTACAGAGTTTGATTTTTATTTTTTTGCAATTATCTTTCTAGCTAATACTAGCAAGCTCCAAACTACTGAATACTGTTTACTTGATGCTACCTGATGTATAGGAACATTTATAAGAAGCTCTCCAGATCACAAATGTTTATATATACACATTTGAAGAAATTATTAATCTCCTTTCAGAAGGTTGTACATTTTTTCACAATCTACAAATATGTGTACCTGCTTAAGCTTTAACCATTTCATTACATCTCCAACAATCTAAGGTATTATCTTTCTTATAGTTTGGGGATTTATGAGGAGTGACAAAAATTCTGTGTGAATGTTTCCACTTTACTATTTTTCAATATAAACTAAATGAACTTGGGAAATTGATCATTATAATACATTTTTCTTCTGATTGTTTATTAGACCTTGAAAATGATTGGTTTCTAAGACATTTTTTTAATAGTTCTTATCAAAATTCACATTATGTAATTGAATCAATATAATCTCAATAGACTTCCTTTGAAAGGGCAGATATAATTGATACAATATATTAAAAACATTTTGGAATAAAATTTTGCTCTTGTTCATTTAACAAAATAAAATAATTATTTAATGTATTTTTAACTGCAAGAATAAAAGTGTTTGATATTTATCAGGAATTGTTTCCTTTAAAGCCTTTAGTATTATATTACTTCTCTACTTTCTATCTGATTATGTTACATTACCATATTTATATTTTAAGCAATTCCATTTCTGTAGGTTATTTAGAAAGTTTCAGTAATAAAGTCTAAAGTGTATGTTTTAGGAAAAAAGAACAAACTCCATTTTTAAAACTAGGATTCATATATATATATATATATATATATATATATATATATATAGATATATATATATATTCACTTCATAACACCGAAAGCTCAAAACAATGAAACTCAAAACACTGAAACCAAAACACTGAAACTTCAAAATCATGAAAACTCAAAACACAGAAACTCAAAACACTGAAAACACATACCATACATATACTGAGTTTAAAGAACATAAATCATAGCACTTTCTACCAAGTGGAATCTTGGAGTTGATATATTTAAGTAGCAGGGGGTGGGGGGGTGCAACATGGGGGGTGCAGGGTGGCTTGCCACCCTGCTTACACTTGATGGAAAGTGCTAAGATTTATGTTGTTTAAATTCAATATATATATATATATATATATATATATATATATATATATATATATGATATGTGTTTTCACTGTTTTGAGTTTTAGTGTTTTCAGTTTTCAGTGATTTGGTCTTCTATATTATGAAGTTTTCTCATTTTCAGTGTTTTGAGTTTTCAGTGTTATGAAGTGAATCCCTATATATATATATATATATATATATATATATATATATATATATATATATATATATATATATATATATATATATATGTATGGGTTCCGTATACTAGATCGAATTTTCACTAATTCGAAATAGTGCATGGAATGCTCACTGCAGCGAAAGTGCACTTACGCTAAGTTCAGTACAACAAACGGGTGTTGAACTGAACTTCCGTGCAGTACTCACGGACCTTAGGATTAGGGCATGGGTCATAGTAAGGAGATAGCCCAGCTATCCCCTTACTATGACCCGTGCCCTAACCCTAAGGTCTGTGATAACTGCAGTGCAGTGAAGGACATAGCAATGTCCTCCACTATGGTGCAATAGTCACGAACCTTAGGGTTAGGGCATGGGTTATGGTAAGGGGATAGCTTTACTAACTATCCCCTTAGCCTAACCCGTGCCCTAACCCTAACGTCCGTGACTATCATACCATAGTGGAGGATATTGCTTGTTTTATATGTCCTGTACTGTGCTGCAGTGTTTTCTGTGAAGTGCACTTACGCAAAAGTTCACTTTTGTTAAAGTGAGCTTACACAGAAGTGAGGCATCCTATTACAAGTTTGAAGTAGTGAACTTTCGTTCTTCTAATAGAAATCCATATATATACATATATATATATATATATATATATATATATATATATATATATATATATATATATATATATATGGGTCTACTTTCATTAATCAACTTTACACTTACACAAGCCACTAAAAGTGAACCAACTTCACAGAAACCTTACTATTCCAAATCAATGGATCACTGATATTTTCTTCTGAGGGAAACGACCCACTTAGCCACCAAGGAAATAAATATGGACACAAATTAAACCCATTAAAGTGGGGGCTTCACCCCCATACCCAACCATGTGGGGGGCTGTGCCCCCCACACCCCCAACTAAATATACCAATTCCAAATTTATACTACACTGGGTAAAAGGGCAATGCTCATCCTGATGGCCAAGTGGTTTGTTTCCTTTAGAAAAAATACTGGAGATCCATTGATTCCCAATAGCAAGGTTTCAGGGAATTTCTCTCACCTTTTTAAAGTTTAGGTAAGTGTAAATTTGATTAATGAAAGTAGACCCATATATCTATCTCTCTCTCTCTATATATATATATATATATATATATATATATATGTGTGTGTGTGTGTGTGTGTGTGTGTGTGTGTGTGTGTGTGTGTGTGTGTATGCGTGTGTGTGTACATGTGTTTTATTTCTAAATGTCTTGAGGGTTATTATAATAAAGGAATACTTCAATTTAGTAATATTGTTATTTTTGAGTTATTGAAAAGTTTGTTTCTCTTCATCAGATTTCAAAAAGGAAATCTGCTGGTGCTGAAACAGATTTTTATATATGTATTTCACCAGTTGAATTATTTATATTTCTTAAGGTTATAAGAATTTCATCAACAAATAGTGGGACTTTTAAATCAAAAGAATTACTTATTTCGAAGTGTGTTTTTTCTATTTCACCTAATGCTACAGCCAAATGGCTTAATTATAAGGGCAAATAATAAAGGTGATAAGAGGCCACCTTGTGAAATAAAAGGCCCTATTTAACAAATGCCTTAGAGGTTACATATACATTGTCAATAATTTTGTTGAATTCACCTGTGAATGCAAAGGTTTCAAAAGTAGTAAATGTTCTCTAAATATCTAGACTTATTAGTGCTATTTTTTTTTAATTCTTGGCTGAATCATTTAGTGCTATAATCCTTTTTAGTACTGTAATTATTACCCCTTTTTATATTATCATATGCAAGCCTATTAACAATAAAAACAGTTTGACCCATATTAATAAAATTATCCATAATATATTTTAATGTGTTCATTAAAACTGATGTCACATGTCTGTAGTATACTTCAATAAGAGAGATTAGTCTATATGAATATACTAATTTTTTTTCATTCCCTAGTTTAAGAATACAAGTGACTAAAGAATATCTCCGTGACAGATGGTTTAAGTTAGAAGTATGTACTAATTGAAATACTTCATCTATAAAAGTTATAGTATTAAGTGGAAGATATTTATACATTTCTGCTGTCAAACCATCTAATCCAGGGACTTCATCAGTTTTACCAAGCTTTATATCATCTTTGACTTATTTTAATGACATTTACTTACTAGTTTCATTTGATCTTCATTACGTGTTATTTACATTTTTAGTAAATAATTCTCAATATAATTTTTTGATATTTCAATCATTTACATTGCTATTTAGTTTTGCATTATAATTTTTAAAGGTTGCTAATATTTCATCAATGTCTGAAGTTTCTTTTTTCTAAAGGAGTTGAAGGTATTATGATTTTTTTAATACATTAGGTCTATTAGCTAATCCATGTAATTGAATAAATGTAATTTAAGTTTCTCTAATGCCATTGCAGTTTTGTGTAATGAAGATATTTTAATAATCTATTGTTAATTAAAAAAAATATCCAGAATACCTGCATTATTTTTATCTTTTTTCAAACTCTAACTTATCTTTTTTTTGCAAGTTTTCCTGTATTTTTAAATGCCCAATATTCATTCTTTTATTTTCCTTCTATACTTTTCTCCCATTTTGATATTAATATGTACTGTAAGAGAATCCTAAAGAATAACTTTATTAACTAAACAATTAGCTTTCAATGAGAGTAATCTTTCAGTTTGAAATTTCCTGTATTCTTATAATTCCTTTAATTTTGTAATATACGTTGGGATGCTCTATGCAATTTTAAACCTAACTTTCTTACATCCATTACTATACCAACATGTATTAAATTGTGATCAGAAATAGGACAGATGATAGCTTTGACATTCCAAACCTTGTTTATTAGATTTGAAGAAGTTTATATTCTATATATCCTAGTTTTTGTCTAACACATGTAAGAATAATGAATACAAAATGAAAATTCAATATCAGATTTAGCTACTATATCTTTTAAATTTACTATCTGTCTATTTAAATATTTGCTTGTGCTGTTATTTTGACATGTCTATTTAATCATGAATCAGCATCTGTTAAAATGTTATTAAAATCTCCTGCTAAGATTGCTCCATCTTCCATATATTTTGAAGAATTGTTAAATGTCCCAGTACTATATTTTTTTCTATTCCAGGTATAAAATAAAATTGGCTAGGGTGTTTATTAGTTTATTAGTCAATATAATCTTGACTATATAATATCTTCCTTTAACATCATTTATATCTATAATTTTAGGTATAGCCTGAGATTTGTTTTCAGGAAATAGCTATGCCTCTTCTTTTTTCTCAAAGTATGAAACAGCAGTAACTTCATAATCAAATGTGGCCAACAGATCATCATTTCTTTTTATTAAAAGTGTTTCTTGCAAAATAAAAATAATTATCATATTTTATTTATTTAACTTTATATATCTCATCAATACACTTTTTGTTGCCACTGTTTACAGTATTACTTATAGATAAAGCATGTAGTACATTCATTTTTGCTATATAAGAAAACTAATATTAGTTGAGTAATGTTGATGTCTGTAGTAATATTCTTATTTCTTATTAAACAAATCTGTCATATACATTTTGTCATTTGTTTACATATATAAATAAAAAGAATGTAACCTTCTTATCAAAATAAATAGATAAATTAACTAAATGTACTTACCACTAAAATGCTGCTATATTATAAATATTTTCAATGTTAAACCTGGTGAACATGGTTACCAACATTTGTAGCTTGCCTATATCACTAAACAAAATCTATATCACCAACATTCTTCTAGCAAACACTACTGTAATGTGAAATAAAATTTTAGATATTACTTCCAATTCTAGGATCAGCAAAGTGATCATTTTAAACAGATCTGAACTTCAGTACAATTGCTATGTGCATTTATAATAAATATTAATAATCAGATAATTATATTTTATATTTCTATTTCATTTAAACTATAAACTAAATAAAAAAGAAAGGATCTTAGGCTCTATATAGTACATTACTATTAGATATGAATAAAACAAAGATGAGAAATTGTATTTGCTACATTTTATGTATTGAAAATAAGAAATAATATTTGTCATAACTGTAAAACATATATAAATAATTAAATGTATATTCCTCCTACAAGAAATGAGCATTTCAGAAAATGTATTTAATATTTTAAGTATTTAGACAACAAACTGGATTAAAAACATAAAGGTTTTATAGAATGAATACATACCCTGGGGTTCATTAACAATCATGTAAGCTTTGTTCAAAGCCTACATAATTGTAGCACTTTATTGCAATGAGCAGCAGAGCTCACAGAATATGCATGGTGCTTACACTATTCCAGAGGGCCAGCAGCAGTGTTGACAGTCATGAAATGTTGTTGGGACATCAGCACACAATATAAACAAAAGTACCTGCCTGTGGGCAAACGTATTACATGAGCATGCAAGGATAACTTATATCAAGTAAAGCCAAGTTATTTTTAAGCATGTAGATGCAGAGGGTGTGAAATTGGGCTAACTTACATAGAATACAATTTGAACAATGCAGGGATAATTACAAAGAGAAAGAAAAGGTAAAATGTACTCAGTTAATACATTTAAATGTGATAATGCCATAAAGCAAAATGTTTCAAAAGAAAAATGTCAGTATTAATGGTAATAGTAAATAATCCTGTTTCCAAGTATTAACACATGTACATAACTTAAAAGTGGACATGCTAACAATTGATGTGAGAGAGACACAATGCAAAATTGCAAGAAAGGGGAGTAAATGTGATATTAATGCAGATAACATGCCAAGTTTAAATAATCATTAGCATGGACAGTAGATGTATTCTGATCAATTTACGTACAGTGCAGTTACTGAATATGACATATATATATATATATATATATATATATATATATATATATATATATATATATTATATATATATATATATATATATATATATATATATATATATATATATATATATATATATATATATATACATACAGGGAATGTATGTGTGATAACTGATGGTAGATCTGTATCCTCCACTCCATCTTGTGTGATGCATAACAAAAGGGGTTCTATATCACAATGTCAAACTAACATAAGTTCAAATGTTATAATATTGAACCCTAAAGTCCAAAACCTAAGAATAACGAAAACATAGAGCAGCAATTTTTTTCCAGAGGAAAAAAAATCACTGTTCTGTCACAAAAAAAAAACATAAATAAAAATAAAAAAATAAACCTTAAACTTAAACTGTGCCCCCTACACCTCCTACTTAAATATACCAACTCCAAGATCGCACCACAGTGTAGGAAATAGCAAAGCTCCGAAAATGGCCCAATGATTTTTTTGATGTGCCGTGACTTTGCCATTTTTGGATTTCAGACTTTAGGGTTCGATATTACAACGTTCAACCTTATACAAGTTCAATGTTGTGATATAGACCTGCAAAAAGGGACATGTTTTAACATTTGTCAATGGACAGCTATAGACAGAGATTACACTACACTGACATGTCTTAGACAAGCATGCATTTTATATATGTGTGCATCATAAACAATAATGTCATACCAATCAAAATATACAAGTAACAAATGACAACACAGATCTTATGATTCTGCAGTACTTCAAGGTCTCCATCTATAAATAGAGCACATGTAATACAAGGATTATACTGGGCATGCTCACAAGACGTTATAGTGAACACTCACTTAACAGTATGTAAATAACACAAACTCATATATTATTTGCAATAATAATAAATAAATATAAACTGTGAATAATAACTTCATCCATTGTTGCTTCTGTAACACAAATACATTCATAGAATATTACCCGTGGCTAGAATTGAACAGCAGTCTATGTAAACCCACTAATGGCAAATGTGTATGAATCACGTATGCCACAGAGGAAGACTTAACAAAATTGTGAGAGTCCACTTATGTGAAGTCATTACATCATATGATTATGTTGGAATTTGTATGAGATAAGAAATGGCAGAAATTTCTCCCACTGTAATTGAACATATTGTAACACTTTGTGGATATCATTCATGCATAAAAGCAGTAGAACATGTAATGGATACAGTCAGCCAATGTGTGTTTTGAACACCTGACTATGTAATGACAGAACTTATATGATATTCGAAACAATGATTGTACCACAGTGCCACTGGTGCTACAAGTGTGAGATATTTGTGTCTTTGAAGCCATGACATCATGTTACTGCTGCAAGGGAGATGTACCTGCCATTTCATTAAAATACTGTTGCTATATGCATGTGTGTTTCTCATAAAACATTGCATGCTGCTAGCAATACCCAGACACATAATCTGCATAATCACTGTGATGGAAGAATGGCAATTAGCCACAATGTGTGGGTAATCTGAGATTCAAACACATGCCTTGCTAAGGCGCAAGCATACAGAACATAGTCTCCTGTCTGTTCACAATGTTGGCAAATCAGCTGAGCATTATCTGTACTTATACCATGTTGGTAAGGCCTGGAACTCCTTATCTGTGTCCATCAGGGCAATAGCCTCACTCCCAATCATTAAAACCAGTCTGAAAATTTTCCTAGCCAAAGCTGTCTCTGTTTTTTCTCAACACCAAGATAAATTCTATCTCTAAATGTGAACAAATACCTCTTCATACCTCATACCTCCTTACTCTTCCTTCTTCACTCACTTCCTTCTATCAGTGTTTCTCCCCTAGCTTTCTCTCTAAATATAAGTCTGCTTTTCTTTGACTTCATCTAATAATTCCTCTTTGTATTATATGAACTTACCTTTAATTTCTGTATAAACTGGCTAAATTTTTTTTAAACATTAAACACATTGTCATATAACTTGTATGTTTTCTTACCCAATATGTCATATTATATTTAATTTGGTATAGTTAATTAAACTGTAAATGTTTATAGTATTTTCTGTAAAATTGTTGTTCTTAAAATGTTTTGTAATATTTTGGAGCTTTTTTTTAGCAAGAAACACAAACATCCCTGGACAGTAGTTCATCACTACTGGATTCAAACCACCTCCCTCTATACTTACGCAACCTAAAGAGCACAAAATCAACAGACAGCTCCACGGGTAAATTATATGACCACTTAAATGTAATTCCTTTTAGTAGCATGATGTAAGCATTGTGCTTCCAAAAACATTTATTGCCGGGGGGGGGTACATATCTATAGGGTAATCCTCTGCCAGGAAAAATACATCTCCTAAGTGGAAGTTTACAAAAGGGGTGTTGTCATGTATACAACTGTAAATGACAGTTCTCTGTGAACTGGCAAAACTTTCTGTAAACATAAGCACATTTTCATATAACTTGTATGTTTTCTTAGCCATTATTTCATATTATGTCTAATTTGCTATAATTATTTAAACTGTAGATGTTTTTATAGTATTTTTGAAGACTGTAAAAGTACTATCCTTAACATGTTTTATAATATTTTGGAGGTTTTTCCCCAGGCCTCTACTGAAAATGGGCTCCTACCCAGTCAGACTTTCCCATTAAACAAAGGTCAATAAATAAAAATAAATATTAACAATAATACACTAACATTATTTACCCATTGTTATATTTGGGTGCCCTACCTATCTTGTTATGCAATATGCACAACACGGTATTAGCTGCAAGAGTCACAGAAAAAATCTGACTCTTCAGGGGAGAGACTCCACTTTTGACAGGATGACCTCATCAATGTGTTGCAGAGAGGATGTTTCAGTTAAAAGTGGGATAAAGTGCAGATGCAGCTGTGTCCAAACTTAAATGTATTCTCTTCAGTAGACGTGAGCACAGCACATTTGACATTGAGGCATTATGTACCTGTCACTACATCTCCCAGACACAGGAACACAAGTTTCCCATGGTGAGACTAGAACTTCCTACCTATTCTTCTTCTTCTTCTTTCGGCTGCTCCCATTAGGGGTTGCCACAGCACATCAACTGTTTCTATTTCTTCCTGTCCTCTGCATCTTGATCTGTCACACCAACCACCTGCATGTCCTCTCTCACCACATCCATAAACCTTATCTTAGGCCTCCCTCTTTTCCTGTTACCTGGCAGCTTCATCCTTAGCATCTTTTTCCCAATATACTCTGCATCCCTCCTCAGCACATGTCCAAACCAGCATAATCTTGGCTCTCTGGCTTTGTCTCCAAACCTTCCAGCCTGGGCTGACCCTCTAATATACTTATTCCTAATCCTGTCCATCCTCGTCACACCCAGTGCAAATCTTAACATCTTCAACTTTGCCACGTCAAGCTCTGACTCCTGCCTTTTTGTCATTGCCACTGTCTCCAACCCATTTAACATAGCTGGTCTTACTACCCTCTTGTAGACCTTCCCTTTCACTCTTACTGGTACTCGTCTGTCACAAATCACTCCTGACACTCTTCTCCACCCACTCCATCCTGCCTGTACTCTCTTCTTCACCTCTCTTCCACATCCACCATTACTCTGAACTGTTGATCCCAAGTACTTAAACTCATCCACCTTCACCACCTCTACTTACTGCATCTTCACCATTCCTCTATCCTCCCTCTCATTCACACGTATATTCTGTCTTAGTCCTGCTGACCTTCATTCCTCTTCTCTCTAGAGCATATTTCCATCTCTGCAGGGTCTTCTCCACCTGTTCCCTACTCTCACTACAGATCACAATGTCATCTGCAAACATCATAGTCCATGGGGACTCCTGTCTCATCTCGTCTGTCAACCTGTCCATCACCATTGCAAATAAGAAAGGGCTCAGAGCTGATCCTTCATGTAATCCCACCTCTACCTTAAATGCATCCGTCACTCTCACCACAGCCCTCACCACTGTCACACTACCTTCGTACATATCCTGTACCACTCTTACATACTTCTCTGACACTCCCGACTTCCTCATACTATACCACAACTCCTCTCTAGGTACGCTGTCATATGCTTTCTCTAAATCCACAAAGACACTATGCAACTCCTGACCTTCTCTGTCCTTCTCCATCAACACTCTCAGAGAAAATATTGCATCTATAGTGCTCTTTCCTGGCATGAAACCATACTGCTGATCACTAATCATCGCCACCCTTCTTAACCTAACTTCCACTACTCTTTCCCATAACTTCATGCTGTGACTGATCAGTTTAATCCCTCTGTAGTTACTACAGCTCTGCACATCACCTTTATTTCCTACCTAAAATGTTGTATAATCTGGAGAATACAATATTAATCACAAGCACCACAAGACAAGTCTGACTTTAATGATGTGAAAAAGCACATCTGTAATTAGTACAACTTCACTGCTGGGAACAGCTGGTACTGTGCATCAAAAGTTTTGGGAGAAATGCATATGTGTGTACAGGTCAGCCAACAGCACTGTGATTGTCCCTTGCAATGACAGACTTCTCTGCTAAGAATTATATACTTTCATGTACATTATCTTTCCATGAGAGACATGTATATGTTTCACAGTATGGAGTGCGAATGACAATCGCAGTTTTAAAGCAGTGGATTATCAGTGAAGCTTTCCTGCCACCTCATTCAGGGATGATTGTACACTTGATTTTTCTCATGCTTGCACAAGTGCATTGACAATACAGACATTTCATAAATAGGACAGTGCAGTGCAAAATAACAGTGATGGATTATGTGTTAATAGGTTCCACAACATTGTAACACAAATGCAAGAGTAACCATTGAGTGCAGACATACATTAACATACTGTGTCAAAATTCAATACAGGCATAGAAACATTGTGCAAACTAAACAAATATTTTTTTTAAATATTGTTTTACTCTCTGCCTGAAGTGCAGCACTGCCAAGCTCAGTTGTGCTGCTGATGGCAACATATTAGTGCATGCATGATCATACCTTGGGTTGTTGAACTTAGAATGGGAATTAGCAGAATTATATGGTGCTCTGTGCTGTCTTTCACATAAATAAGCAGCATACACATGCAATCATGTCTGAATCTGATGGAATACAGAACTGATATGTGTTATGGTCATGTTTCAGGTGTCATGATTTACACATTTGTCATGGCAGTTGCACACAATTACAGTTCTTAAATCCTTATATGTCTACATGTGGTACCAAGCATGGTATTCCTGGTGAAAATGACTCTTATGGAAATATTTTGGAATCAGTGAGATTTATTTGATGACACAGCAGGGGAGGGAAGAGGTGGACCACTGGTGACAGGAATACATATATAACTAATTACACTATGGTTCATTTTTGTAAATATTTGTGTTATGTTACTGATGGGTTTGTCATACTAATTATTTATGCAAGATCTGCACAAGATAGGCTTCATAATAGGGAACAAGAGTATTAATATAACAACAGGATAATGATGTGTTAAGAAATTGTGTAGTAACATTTACACCCATGAAATTCATACAAAACATTCAAAAACAGGCTGGCACGAAGCTGGATTCAAACCTTGACAGTACTCCAAGAAAACTCTATAGAGAAGAGTATTTTCAACGCACCCCACATAGGAACCCCTATTTCATAAAGTTCTCAAGTAATAATAGATGACAGAAAACAAGAATGTATGTATTGCTCTTCATTAGCCTCTTGACAACTGTCTGTTGTACGTTCAACTCTTCAGCTTGTTAAAAGTACATTAACCTGACCATGCAAAGCTAAGCAAAGCAGCACAAAGGGCACCAGAGTAAGACAGCTGAAGTCAAAACTCACAAGATTTTGTGATAAGCTGTGGCTCTCCATTTAGCCTAAGTTACAGTTGGTGCCCAGTGCCAGGTATTGTGCAAATGCAGAGGAGGAAAACTGATGACACAGAAGGAAGAAGATATATAGACAGGGAAAAATGGAAGTAAGGTACCAAGTAATGTGTGAGAGAAACAGGATAATGGTGGCTCACAACAGCACATAGGCAACAGCTACATATAAAACAGTGTACTAAAACTAGTCAGTAGCACTTAGCTAATGTCTGGATTAGAACCCTGTACTAAAACTAGTCAGTAGCACTTAGCTAATGTCTGGATTAGAACCCTGGAAAGGATGCCAACATCTTTGTGTAGATCTGAGCATTCTATCATGTCAAAATGGATCTCCTACTTTGCACACTTGAAATCACACAACTGAAGTATAGCGACAACTTACTGAAGTAGAGGAGGTGAACAGAGAGTGAGACAGAGACAGAGACAGAGAGACAGATGGAGAAAGGAAAAGCAACAATATTTTTGTGGCACATGTAGGACCATCTGTCTGGCATATGACTTTTGTCCTCATTATTATTCTCTCATGGTTTGTACAATAAAGTGTTTGCTACAGGGAGCAAGAAACGGTAGGAGAGTGCAACCAACATCAACACATTAGCAGGGTAAGTGTCCCTTATTATGTCTGCCTGGTGAGGCTGGAATGTTTTTCTAAATTCTTTCTTAGTGCATTATTCAAATGGTATGTTATTGAAATGCTAGAAAGGGAGATAAATACAGGCATTAATAGTTAAGAATATGAGAAATATAAAATGTCATGAAATAATTTTACCCTCAGCTGTAATTGAACACATGAAGTTATGCAAAAACATAAGTCTACAGACAGGGGAATTATCTTAACATGCCTCATAAGAACTTCAGGTTCATTACATCTAGCAGCCTAAGAACTGTTTCACACCAGTACCTTTAATTTGTCTTTACTCTGTATTCTCATAGAACAGTGAATGTAAGCACATTTGCACAAAAGTAACCAGTCGACTGTGGCTGACATTAAAATATTCAGCTTTTGCCATTGGAGGTTAACTGGCATTCACTGCTACCCAGGCCTGGTATATGAGGAAAATTTCTCCATCATGTCTTCCATCTCCCCTGTCAGCTCCTGTCAGAAGACAAAATTGCCACCTTTACTACTACTACTCCAGGAGGGTACCATTGCAGCAGAAACCAGGACATAGCTACCTGACACAGGTAAAGCAGGTAGGGCAGGGATTGCGGAGGAAACACTCACAGGCTGTAACAGAAATGTGCCTGGTATCTGGGCTGCCTGTGGTGGTGTCACTACAGCCACCTGTGGTGGTATGGTGGGCTGAACCCCCAATGGTAACGTTTCTTCCCTGTGCCAACGGTCATTTTGTTTTCAGAAGCAATGTGTTAAAAAAGATAGAGGGGGCAGACAAAATGAGATAATTAGATCAGTGGGATGTCACATTATTTAATTATAGGTTCATAGGTTCATAGGTTGGTACTAGGCTATCGGCCCTGGGGCCTATATAATCCTAGTCAAAAAGGTTCCCTGGCTTTTGCCACCCAATAAAATTATTTTTCTGTGCCCCTGTCGAGCAGTGCTGCAGAAGTGATCCCTGTGGTGAATTTTCTATTTGTCATCCAGTCGTCAAGATTTTTCTTAAAGAGGGCCAATGAGAAGCTTTGCTTGACATGAATGGGTAGTTTGTTCCAGCGTAGGAATCTATCCCTCCAACATGTTCTGTTTATTGTGGTGACAAGGTTTAGGTCCCTGACGTGTGTGGTTCAGAGAGACGGATTTCTTTAAGTGTAGCATGTCCAACAGCTCTGGTTTTGACATAGCTTTGTATGTTAGGCAGAGATCACCTCTGAGTAGGCAATATGCAATGGAGTAGAGCTGGAGTTTTTTGAGACTGTTTGCGTATGGCATCTGTTTGAGGCTGGTAATCCTCTTAGTGAGGTATTTCTGTGGCCTTTCCAATTATTGTAGGTGTCTTGTGAGATACATGCCAAACGGGGTATTGTATTCTATAATGGGTCTGATGAGGAATGAGTAGAAAGGAACAATGACCTAGATTTTTCTAGAGGAGAACCCTTTTGTGATGAGGTATGCTATGTAGAAGGATTTCCTGACTACTGTGACAATGTGGTTATCAAAGGAGAGGTGAGGCTACTGTCCATCTGTGTCCTGAGGTCTCTTATCAAACTTTTGGTGTTTAGTGAGCTACCACCTATGTGGCAGTTCACAGGTACCAAGTTTTTCCCAAAGGGGATGACAGTGCACTTCTTGGCATTGAGCTTGAGGCCATGACTTTGACACCAAGCATCTGTCTCTGTGAGGCCCTTTTGTAGAATGTCTACATCATTAGGTGATTCTATTATGGCTCCCAGTTTGCAGTCATCTGCAAACTTTCTTAGCCAAAGACATTCTGTGTTGGCCTGCACTTCAGAGAAATAGATGCCGAACAGGATAGGACCCAGGACCGAACCCTGTGGTACTCCACTTGTCACTGGTCTGACGTCGGACTTGGAGTCGGCTACTTTTACTGTCTGGGTTCTGTTAGTGAGCCAGTTGGCCACCCATCTTGTGACATAGGGATTTATGCCCAGTTTAGTGAGTTTATCTATAATTCCAGAGTGGGGGATGGTATCAAAAGCCTTGGCAAAGTCAAGATAGGATGTGTGCACTACCTTGCCCTCATTTACAGCTCTGGTGACTGCTTCAAAGAAGTCAATCAGGTTTAGTAGACATGAACTACCTTTCACAAACCAAAACTGAGTGGGATCTAGGGTTTGGAGGTTACCTATATCTTTGTTTATAAGCTTTTTATTTCAATATATAAAACAATATGAGGGATACATAAGTACACCTTGGCCACATCCAGATATGATGGGAAGGCATTAAGGTGTCATAAAATCAATCAGTCACAATGGTATGATGTGGCTAATAGAATTGTGTATTTCATTGTACCATGTCAGATATCTGCTTTCTAGGGTAATAACTGCAATTTCAGATATTGAATTGTTAATGCCACACAGTATTCATGTTAAAATATCTTATAAATAATAGCCTGTAAAACATCAAATATCTGTTTTGAGTATTGAATCCACACACAAGTAACCTGATGCAATTACTGGCTAGTGCATTCAGCAAGTGCTATTTGAGTAGTTATGTAAACCTTATAAAAGTTATAAGGTATACCTGGTCAAGATGATATACAGTGATAAGCTAGGAATACTTCTGTGCCTTGCAATGACAACAGCTGCATACTTATCCTGTGCCTCTCTGAGTTGAGTTAGTCTCTCCTGATGCACCTCATGGTTTTCTGTAAACTCTACTGTGGCTCTACAGTAAAAAAAAAAAAAAAAAATATATATATATATATGTGTGTGTGTGTGTGTGTGTGTGTGTGTGTGTGTGTGTGTGTGTGTGTGTGTGTGTATAATGAATGATTGCATTGGCTTGCTGGATAATTAATACCATATCATGGAGAGTTTATAGGTCAGTATACTTACATAGCTGAACAGTTGTAAATTCACCCACCCATCAGCTAAGGAGGGCCCTCTTGCATTTCTTCATGTCATTGTAGTGGAGACAACATTTTTCCCCAGTGCATGGGATGAGAGTTGCATTGGAGATGACCTTGGCCAATTTCAAGCCATAGTCTTATACTGATGTCCGGTATATTCCCCCTGCAGTATCCTCTATCTGAAGTACTTCACGGGGAGTGCCACAAAAATCACAGACTCTTCAACACCCCACCTTTGTCCTCTAAATTCACACCATCTCATATCACCAGCCATGTTTGCAGCAGTCAAGCCAGAAACATGGGTCTAAACTGGTGAGAAAGTCAGATCTGATGTGTGATAGCCCAGTGAGCAAAGACACACTGCCTTGCCAAACTGCATTTGCACAATCAGAAGCATGGAATGGCTTGTCAGACATTGGCAAGGAGTGCATCAAGAAGCACAGAAAGTGGTAAAATGACATTGAGATTTGGTCATGTGTGATGCTTAAAATCTTAAGACATGCTCTAGTGTTAAACTATGCTATTCTTTATGGTGTTGGTTATAAATGTGATTTGTTGAAGGAAAAATGGTATGATTTATGACATATTGCCATGTTGTGCAGTAATATTGAACATTACCACCTGGGAATTGTACCCAAGAGAAAAATAAGATAAAATGTTAAGGTTTGCTAATTAACTTTCAATGCCAAAGGTATAGCAATTTACGACTGAGTGTACACATACTTAAGATATGCCTGTATGTTTGTGGCTTTACTTAGTCATGGGACTGCATTTCTATGTGAAAGGCGTTGCTTGTGCTTGTAAATACATCTCAGATGCATACAGTTCCATGAACTGAATAAGACTTGGTGAGATAGATTATATACATACTTCACAACTTGTACTGTCGTAAGCAAATGCTTATGGTATGTGAGAACTCAATAATTGCAAAAAATGTTGTGAACATCAGACCTATGTATGTGCATACATTAAACTTTATCAATGTCATGTTTTACATAATGTACACTCATTATATTGGGCTTCACAGTAATATATTTCTTGCAAAAAAACACCACAGGGAAACTTTTCTGAGAGGCTGAGTTTATTCACAGAGTACTATCTGTTATCCAGAGTGCTGATGGCTGTTCAGCTATGCTAGGCATGTCTGTGCTACAGAAGGCAGCTTAAATTAAAATTTTCACTTTTTTTCCTTAAGTAGGGAACACTATTTGTGCACTGCCAAGTGGAGCACAGATGCACCAGGCATTAGAAAATTGACAGAGGAAAAAGGCTGACAGTAAAATTAATTCAATCAGTCAGTATATCTTGCAATACCCAGAGCAAACAAATGCATTCAAGTGGCACATTCATCCTTTTCACATCTGCTTGCAACATCATAAATGCAATTTGTGACACACATTATCAGAGCTGTAGTTAATGACACATAATATGAAAGTGGACAGATAGCTGACATGAAAACAATACTGAGAATAGCTACGTTTTACACAACACATTCATCTAGAAATGTGTGTACATATTTTTTCAGACCTCCTCTGTAAATTTATTAATTAACTGGATTGAAACCCTAAATCACCTGTCTCATTGATCTCAAATCACTTCACTTTTACTTTGTGTACAAGTATAGTTACTAAAAGGTGGAATTTATTCACTAAGTACTATCCAGAATGCTGATGTCCATGACCTACCTCCAGGCTTTTTTGCACTATAGGAGGCTGCCTAAATTACATTTTTCACTTTGTTACTTAGGCAGTGATTGGTAGTTCACTGCTAGGGGTCACTGACAGTCCAGAGTGCACAATGCTAAATAGTATGCAAATGATGAAGAAAAAAATAAACATACTGAAATAAGGGAAACATTATGAAACAAGCAGTTTAAGTGTATGATGTTGATATTTCCCCAACTTTGTTGTGTTTCAGTATGAATATATTCTCATTAAACAGAAATAGGTTCACACAATTAATAGCACCTGTGGGTTAGAACCCCAGTAAACCAGGGGATTCACAAGTCACATCTCAGCTTTTTATTAGTATGCGCCACACACATTACACTGGGAAGATAAAAAAGAGGTCATATATACTCAGTAAGTGATATACTATCAATTAACATTACAAGTGCAAAAGAAACAAGCTATGAACTTTGTACACTTAATTTGCAAGTAGATGTGTGGATGACTGTGACACTATCAACAGGAAAGCTAATCTTTCTTCACACAATATAAACTAAAAAATGTTAAAACTGTAGCTCTTTTATTCTATTTATTTTGTGACCGTCATTACCTTATCTATGCTTCCCTAACAAGACTATGTGCTTTGCCTTGCAGATGATTTTTGTTTCAATAAGTAATCTGCTACCTTAGAATTAAAGACACAATTGTATTCAGGGGCAGAAATTGTTGTCAAAACAATCCATGTCAATGTTAAGAATGTTTCTCTCCTAACTCAGTCAATGTTAGAAATTTTTTTTTTGGCACCATTTCCCTTACGCACCTTGATTGATACTGCAGTTAAATTAATCATTCACACTTGCAACCACTTAGCAAGTAACACTTCTCAATGCTTGCCCTTGCAGAAGTAGGGTGTGTGCATGCAATCATGTAGATCCTTACACAATGATTATAGTCCCTGCGCTTAGGGCCCATTGTAGAATTCATGAATGCTAATCAGTTCACAACTTATTTTCATATTCACAGTGCTAAGAGTGCTGAATCTGCACTATATATATGTAATTTTGTGCTAAGGAACTTGTATCATAGTAGGGTACACTGTTTGGATCCAGAGAACTCAACACTGCCACTTACTGCTACTTGCTTTGCAAACCATTTCTACTTTCAGAACTGACTTGCTGCAAAGGTAGGTTGCTGTTCATCATCATCATCATCATCATCATCATCATCTTCATTTGGCTGTTCCCATTAGGGGTCGTCACAGCGGATCATCATCTGTTTCCATTTCTTCCTGTCCTCTGCATCATGCTCTTTCACACCAACCACCTGCATGTCCGCCCTCACCACATCCATAAACCTTATCTTAGGCCTTCCTCTTTTCCTGTTACCTGGCAGCTCCATCCTTAGCATCCTTTTCCCAATATACCCAGCATCCCTCCTCAGCACATGTCCAAACCAATGCAATCTCGCCTCTCTTGCTTTGTCTCCAAACTGTTCAACCTGAGCTGACCCTCTAATATACTGATTCCTAATCCTGTCCATCCTAGTCACACCCAGTGGAAATCTTAACATCTTTAACTCTGCCAAATCCAGCTCTGACTCCTGCCTTTTCATCAATGCCACCATCTCCTACCCATATAACATAGCTGGTCTCACTACCCGCTTGAACACCTTCCCTTTCACTCTTACTGGTACCCGTCTGTCACAAATCACTCCTGACACTCTTCTCCACCCATTCCACCCTGCCTGTACTCTCTTCTACACCTCTCTTCCACACTCACCATTACTATGAGCTGATGATCCCAAGTACATAAACTCATCCACCTTTACCAACTCTACTCCCTGCATCCTCACCATTTCTCTACCCTCCCTCACATTTACACGCATATATTCTGTTTCAGCCCTGCTGACCTTCATTCCTCTCCTCTCTAAAGCATATCTCCACCTCTCCAGGGTCTTCTCAACCTGGTCCCTACTCTCACTACATATCACAATGTCATCTGCAAACATCATAGTCCACGGGGCCTCCTGTCTGATCTCATCTGTCAACCTGTCCATCACCACTGCAAATAAGAAAGGGCTCAGAGCTGATCCTTGATGTAATCCCACCTCCACCTTAAACGTATCTGTCACTCCCAACACAGTGCTCACCAATGTCACACTACCCTCGTACATATCCTGTACCACTCCTAACATACTTCTCTGCCACTCCCGACTTCCTCATACAATACCACAACTCCTCTCTAGGAACCCTGTCATATGCTTTCTCTAAGTCCACAAAGACACAATGCAACTACTTTTGACCTTCTCTGTATTTCTCCAACAACACTCTCAGAGAAAATATTTCATCTGTAGTGCTCTTTCCTGGCATGAAACCATACTGCTGATCACTAATCATCACCTCCCTTTTTAACCTAGCTTCCACTACTCTTTCCCATAACTTCAAGCTGTGACTGATCAGTTTTATCCCTCTGTAGTTACTGCAGCTCTGCACATCACCCTTATTCTTAAAGATAGGTACCAAAACACTTTTTCTCCACTCTTCAGACATCCTCTGACTTTCCAAAATTTCATTAAACAATCTGGTTAAAAATTCCACTGCCGTTTCACCTAAGCACCTCCATGCTTCCACTGGTATGTCATCTGGGCCAACAGCCTTTCCATTCTTCATCCTCTTCATAGCTGTCCTTACTTCCTCCTTGCTAATCTGTTTCACTTCCTGATTCACTATCCCCACATCATCCAACCTTCTCTCCCTCATTCTCTTCATTCATCAGCTCTTCAAAGTACTCTTTCCATCTCCTCAACACACTCTCCTCACTTGTGAGTATGTTTCCCTCATTATCCTTTATCACCCTTACCTGCTGCACATCTTTACTAGTTCGGTCCCTCTGTCTAGCCAATTGGTACAGGTCCTTTTCTCCCTCTTTAGTGCCAATCTCTCATACAACTCTCCATATGCCTTATCCTTAGCCTTCACCACCTCTCTCTTTGCCATGCACCTTATCTCCTTATACTCATGTCTACTTTCTTCATCTCTTTGACAATCCCACTTCTTCGCCAGCCTCTTCCTCTGTATACTCTCCTGTACTTCCTCATTCCACCACCAGGTCTCCTTGTCCTCCTTCTTCTGTCCAGATGTCACACCAAGCACCTTTCTAGCAGTCTCCTTTACTAGCTCTGCTGTAGTTACTCAGCTATTCGGTAACTCTTCACTGCCTCCCAGTGCCTGTCTTAACTCTTCCCTGAACTCCACCTCACAATCACCCTTTTTAACTTCCACCAAGGTAGGTTGCTGTTCTGAGCACATTTATGTAGCTGAACCTTAGTTATGTTTTGCCTTTCACAATACAAGTATCACTGTACTGTCTGTATTATTCTCAGCACTTGTGGTCATGTATACCATGTTCATTTCTTGACCATGCAGTATTGTTCAACATAATGCTGAAAGCTTAACAGACATTTCAATCTTGAAAGCTGACCACTTTGTTGAGAAGAATGTTGTATTAATTGTTGCCAAGGTCATGGGTAGTAGCAGTGGCATTTTTGTTAAGACTTGGATGTGTACCTAGCTGACCTCCATAGAAGTACATACCAGACAAAAGAGTGTTAAACATTTTTCCTTTACATTTATACATTTAGTTTTTAATGCTGCAGTGTACTATGGTATGACAGAAATGTTAGTCCTGCTATGATTTTTTTTTTATCAAGATCTTTTGTTTTACAGTTAGGGAGCTGAAATTCTAATAAGTTGTGTGTACACATATAAAGCCTTACTTTTTAATTTTGTGTATGATAGATGGGCACATTCATATATATGTTTTTTGTGCTTAACCATTTTTAATTTTTGTATTAATGAAATTATTCTTTCTTATTATGTTTCCTTTCATATATGGTTATGGTGCCCAAGACATCTGCACTCTGTAAATAGCCATACACAGACACAGGGTATGATGTGGTAATTCAGGCCATGCATCCCCACGGGTCATTCCCATTAGATGCAGGGGTGACATGTCCTCCTGTGGCTATATCTGGGACAAGGCGGTGAATGACATGAATGCAGTATCAGGCCATGGGCATACATATTACAAAATATGTCATAGGGCCAGTGATAGGATTACTAAAGCCAGACATTGTGCAGCAGCAATTGTCTGTGAATATATGGCTGTGGGGGTGGGGTGTCCCTCATATACAGCCACCACTGACTGAAACAGAGGAGTTCCTGTCCACTGTCAGAGATGCAGGCAGCTCATCACAAGGATCACACACAATCCTTGGTGTTGTGGCCAATGTGAAAAACAACACAAGTGTGTCTGCTGCAGAAATGGCAGGCATGGTATTTTTATAATTAATTGTCTTTGTATACATGTATGTATGGCACTACTTACACTCAGCCAGAAGAAATAAATTTACTGGCAATAAATTCAGCTCAGATTTCACCCTCTCATCACCTCTGGTCACTCTCCATAAAATATACCCTATCATTTATCTGCCTGTGATCACAGAAGAACAAGTCATCACTGCAGTCTCTAAAGCTAGAAACATGGCATTAATGGGCACTACTGGAATCCCTGGGTGCCTATAAAATTGCTTGAAATAATGACCTAGCAGACCCACTTGGATCTCTAACCACAGCCTCCAGGCAGGCTTTGTCTCAGCAGAGTGAAGACAGCAACAGTCATTCCTCTGCTCAATGGTGGGCCATCACATGACCCAGGAAACTACCAACCCATAACGCTGACTAGTATGTTATGTAAAGCTATGAAAGGGACAATCATGGACCTGATTAATAACAACATAGGAAATTTCAAGAATCTAGACCCAACCCAGTTAGGCTTTGCCAAGGGCAGGTACTACTTAATCTGGTGGACATCTTTGAGAAGGTCACTAAGGCCATGGATGTGGATAAGACAGTACATACCATCTACCTTGACCTGGCCAAGGCATTTGACACAACACCCCTCACAACCTTGGGCATAAACCTCTTCATCACCAGATGAATAGCCAAATAGCTCACATATAGGACACATAATTGTTAGAGGGGGAGAATCCACATCCAGCAAGATGCTAGTCACCAGTGGAGTACCACAGGGCTCACTGCTGGGCCCCCTCCTGCTTGAATATACTTCTTAGATGTCAAGGTAAATGCAGATGGCCTTTGGCTAACTAAGTTTGCTGATGATTGCAAGTTGCTCGCAATAATTGACTCCTCAAACGAAGTTGACATCCTTCAGAAAGGTCTGATGCAGACTAATGATTGCTGCTAGAGCCATAGTCTCAAACTAAATGCAAAGAAGTGCATACTAATAACCTTTGGGAAATCAAATAGCCTTGAAAATTGAAGCATTGATAACATGGACCTAGTGGTGAGAGATCTGGTTACTGAGATAGATAGAAATTTGATCTTTGAGAACCGTGTGTCCAAAGTGGTGAGGAAATTCTTATATGTGGCTCATCTTATAAGTGAGGACATGGAATCCAGATCTAAGGATATCATAGTACTACTGTACTTAGCCTTTATCAGACCAATAATCAAGTACAATGTGCCTTTTGGCATGTACCTTGCTAGGCTCGTGAATAGCATCAGTCACATGAATTATCACTGACATTTCTAAATAGTCAGCTCTGTCATATAAAATTTAAGAAATCAAGAATAATTTTGAATTTATTAGAGTAAAATACAATTTACACATGTCTCTTTTTTCCCTGAATCAGTGATGTTTATAATATATATGTCTGGCTAGAATCAATAAGGACTCACATATTTAAATAAATAAAGTAAGTGTCCTTTCACCTTTGTTCATCTTTGCTGGTGCCACCAAACATTACTGGCATGGTTAGCTCAACAACTGGATGGCTCACACTGGTTATATCACTAGTGAGACATTAATCTGTTATTTTTTTTTTAATTTAGATGAAGGAGCATGCTTTATCACATACATGCACATACTAGCTAATGCAATTACTCAAGCAAAATATAAAATGAAAGGTTAAGATGTTTTGTGCTGGAACACTTGGCAGTCGGAAGTAAAAAAGCCTCCCATACTTTATGTAACAACAACAAAATGAAAGTGGGAAGACATCAAAATAATACATTAATCAAACAAACTGTTAAGTATTAACTACCCAAACTACATTTACAAGAAACAACAACGAAATCAAAGATGGAGGACATCAACATAATAAATTAATCAAACAAACTATATTGTATTAACTACCCAAACTCAGTTTACAAGAAACAACAAAATCAAAGTGGGACGACATCAACATAATACATTAATCAAACAAACAATATTGTAATAACTACTCAAACTATATTTACAAGAAACAACAAAATCAGAGGGAAGACATTACATAATACATTAATCAAACTATATCATAATAACTACTCAAACTATATTTACAAGAAACAACAACAAAATCAAAGAGAAACAACATCTACAGAATATATTATTAAACAAACTATACTGTATTAACTACACAAACTCAGTTTACAAGAAACAACAATGAAATCAGAGAGGGAGGACATCAATATAATACATTAATCAAACAAACTATATTGTGAAACAAAAATAAAAGACAACAATTTCAATATAAAACATCAAAAAACTATATTGTATTAACTACCCAAACCCAGTTTACAAGAAACAACAACAAAATCAAAGAGGGAGGACATCAATATAATACATTAATCAAACAAACTATTTTGTATTAACTACCCAAACTCAGTTTAAAAGAAACAATAACAAATCCAAAGAGGGATGACATCAATATAATACATTGATCAAAACAACTATATTGTATTAGCAACCCAAACTCAGTTTACAAGAAACAACAACAAAATCAAAAAAGGACGACATCAACATAATACATCAAACCAACTATATCATAACTACTCAAACTATATTTACAAGAAACAGGAATAAAATCAAAGAGGGACAATATCAATAGAATACATTAATCAAACAGACTATATTGTATTAACTACTCAAACTATATTTACAAAAATCAACAAAATCAAAGAGGGACAACATCAATATAATACATTAATCAAACAAACTATATTGTATTAACTACCCAGATTCAGTTTACAAGAAACAACAACAAAATCAAAGAGGGAGGACATCAATTTAATACTGTAATCCAACAAACTATATTGTATTAACTAGCCAAACTCAATTTAGAAGAAATAACAACAAAGTCAAAGAGGGTTGACATCAATATAATAGATTAATCAAACAAACTACATTGTACTAACTACCCAAACTCAGTTTACAAAAAACAACAACAAAATCAAAGAGGGAGGACATCAATATAATACATTAATCAAACTATAGTGTATTAACAACCCAAATTCAGTTTACAAGAAAAAACAAAATCAAACAGTGACAACATAAACATAATACATTAATCAAACAAACTATATTATATTAACTACCCAAACTCAGTTTGCAAGAAACAACAACAAAATCAAAGAGGGACGACATCAACATAATACATTAATCAAACAAACTTTATCATAACTACTCAAACTATATTTACAAGAAACTACAAAATCAAAGAGGGGCAATATCAATAAAGTACATCAAACAAACTATATTGTATTAACTACTCAAACTATATTTACAAGAAACAACAACAAAATCAAAGAGGGACAACATCAACATACTACATTAATCAAACAAACTATATTGTATTAACTAGCCAAACTCAATTTAGAAGAAACAACAAAAAAATCAAAGAGGGATGACATCAGTATAATGCATTAATCAAACAAACTATATTGTACTAACAACCCAAACTCAGTTTACAAGAAACAACAACAAAATCAAAGAGGGACGACATCAACATAATACATTGAACAAACTATATCATAATAACAACTCAAACTATATTTACAAGAAACAACAATAAAATCAAAGAGGAACGACATCAACATAATACATTAATCAAACAAACTATATTGTATTAACTACCCAAACTGTATTTACAAGAAACAACAACAAAATCAAAGAGGGAAGCCATCAATATAATACATTAATCAAATAAACTATATTATAATAACTACTCAAACTATATTTACAAGAAACAAAAAATCAAAGAGGGAAGACATCAACATAATACATTAATCGAATAAACTATATTGTATTAACTACTCAAACTCAGTTTACAAAAAACAACAACAAAATTAATGAGGGAGGACTTCAATATAATACATTAATCAAACAAGCTGTATTGTATTAACTACCCAAACTCAGTTTACAAGAAACAAAATCAAAGAGGAAGGACATCAATATAATACATTAAACAAACTATATCATAATAACTACTCAAATTATATTTCCAACAAACAACAAACAAATCAAAGAGAAACAGCATCTACATAATATATTATTAAACAAACTATATTGTATTAACTACACAAACTCAGTTTACAAGAAACAACAATGAAATCAAAGAGGGAGGACATCAATATAATACATTAATCAAACAAACTATATTGTATTAACTACCCATACTCAGTTATCAATATAATATATTAATCAAACAAACTATTTTGTATTAACTGCCCAAACTCAGTTTACAAGAAACAATAACAAATCCAAAGAGGGATGACATCAATATAATACATTGATCAAAAAAACTATATTGTATTAACTACCCAAACTCAGTTTACAAGAAACAACAAAATCAAAAAAGGGCGACATCAACATAATACATTTATCAAACAAACTATATTGTATTAACTGCGCGAACTGTATTTACAAGAAACAACACAATCAAAGAGGGAAGCCATCAATATAATACATTAATCAAATAAACTATATTGTAATAACTACTCAAACTATATTTACAAGAAACAACAAACAAATCAAAGAGGGACAACATCAACATAATACATTAATCAAATAAACTATATCATAACAACTACTCAAACTATATTTACAAGAAACAACAACAAAATCAAAGAGAAACAACATCTACATAATATATTAAACAACTATATTGTAATAACTACACAAACTCAGTTTACAAAAAACAACAAAATCAAAGAGGGACGACAATATAATACATTATTTAAACAAACTATCGTAATAACTACCTAAGCAACATTTACAAGAAAACAACAAGATCAAAGAGGGACGACATCAACATAATACATTAATCAAACAAACTATATTGCAATATCAAACTATATTTACAAGAAACAACAACAAAATCAAAGAGGGACCACATCAGCATAATACATTAATCAAACAAACAATATCGTAATAACTTCTCAAAATATATTTACAAGAAGCAACAACAAAATCAAAGAGGGACAACATAAATATAATACATTAATCAAAAAAACTATAATGTATTAACTACCCAAACTCAGTTTACAAGAAACAACAACAAAATCAAAGAGGGACAACATCAATATAATACATAACTAAACAAACTATATTGCATTAACTACCCAAACTCAGTTTATGTGAAACAACAATGAAGTCAAAGAGGGAGGACATCAATATAATACAATAATCAAAAAAACTTTATTGTATTAACAACCTAAACTTAGTTTACAAGTAACAAAAACAAAATCAAAAAGGGACAACATCAATATAATACATTAATCAAATAAACTATATTGTAATAACTACTCAAACTATATTTACAACAAGCAACAAAAAAATCAAAGAGGGGCAACATCAACATAATATATTAATCAAACAAAGTATATTGTATTATCTACCCAAACTCAGTTTACAAGAAACAACAACGAAATCAAAGAGGGAGGACATCAATATAATACTGTAATCAAACAAAAACTATATTGTATTAAGTACCTGAACTCAGTTTACAGGAAACAAAATCAAATAGGGATGACATCAACATAATACATTAATCAAACAAACTAGATCATAACTACTCAAACTATATTTACAAGAAACAACAAAAAAATCCAAGAGGGACGACATCAACATACTACATTAATCAAACAAACTATATTGTATTAACTACCCAAACTCAGTTTAAAAGAAACAACAAGATCAAATCGGGGCGACATCAAAATAATACATTAATAAAACAAACTATATTGTATTAACTACCCAAACTATATTTACAAGAAATAACAACAAAATCAAAGAGGGAAGGCATCAATATAATACATTAATCAAATAAACTATATTGTAATAACTACTCAAACTATATTTGCAAGAAACAACAAAAAAATCAAAAATGGAAGATATCAACATAATACATTAATCAAATAAACTATATTTTATTATATACCCAAACTCAGTTTACAAGAAACAACAACAAATTTAAAGAGGGAGGACATTAATATAATAGATTAATCAAGCACTCTATATTGTATTAACTACGCAAACTCGGTTTGCATGAAACAAAATCAAAGAGGAAGGCCATCAATATAATACATTAATCAAACATACTATATTATAATAACTACTCAAACTATATTTACAACAAACAACAATGAAATCAAGGAAGGACGACATCAACATAATAAATTAATCAAATAAACGATATTGTAATAACTACTCAAACTATATTTACAAGAAACAAAATTAAAGAGGGAGGACATCAATATAATACATTAATCAAACAAACTATATTGTATTAACTACCCAAACTCAGTTTACATGAAACAACAACAAAATCAAAGGACAACATCAATATAATACATTAATCAAACAAACTTTATCATAATAACTACCCAAACAACATTAACAAGAAAAAACAACAAAATCAAAGAGGGATGACATCAACCTAATACAATAAACAAAAAAAACTATATTGTAATAACTACGCAAACTTTATTTACAAGAAACAAAATCAAAGAGGGACGACATCAGCATAATACATTAATCAAACAAACTATATTGCAATAACTACTCAAATGATATTTACAAGAAACAACAAAATCAAAGAGGGACATCAACATAATACATTAAACAAGCAAAGTATATTTTAATAACTACTCAAACTATATTTACAAGAAACAACAACAAAATCAAAGAGGGACGACATCAACATAACTAGATAATCAAACAAACTATATTGTATTAACTACCCAAACTCAGTTTACAAGAAACAACAATGAAATCAAAGAGGGATAACATCAATATAATATATTATTCAAACAAACTATATTGTATTAACTATCCAGGCACAGTTTACAAGAAACAATGAAATCAAAGAGGGAGAACATCAGTATAGTAAATTAATCAAACAAACTATGTTGTATTAACTACCCATACTCAGTTTACAAAAAGCAACAAAATCAAAGAGGGAGGATATCAATATAATACATTAATAAAACTATATTGTATTAACTAACCAAACTCACATTACAAGAAACAACAACAAAATCAAAGAGGGATGACATCAACATAATACATTAATAAAACAAACTATATTGTATTAAATACCCAAACTCAGTTTATAAGAAACAACAAAAAATCAAAGAGGGACAACATCAACATAATAGATTAAACAAACTATATCGTAAAAACTACTCAAAAAATATTTACAAAAAACAACAAACTCAAGGAGGGATGACGTCAACATAATACATTAATGAAACAAACTATATTGCAATAACTACTCAAACTATATTTACAAAAAACAACAAAATCAAAGATGGATGACATCAACATAATACATAAAATAAACTATATTGTAATAACTACTTAAACTATATTTACAAGAAACAACAACAAAATCAAAGAAGGGCGACATCAACATAATACATTAGTCAAACAAACTATATTGTATTAACTGCCCAAACTATATTTACAAGAAACAACAACAAAATCAAAGAGGGAAGACATCAACATAATACATTAATCAAATAAACTATATTGTAATAACTATTCAAACTCAGTTTGCAAGAAACAACAACAAAATCAAAAAGAGATGACAACAATATAATACATTAATCAAGCAAACTATATTGTATTAACTACCCAAACTATATTTACAAGGCACAACAACAAAATCAAAGAGGGAAGACATCAATATAATACATTAATCAAATAAACTATATTGTAATAACTACTCATACTATATTTACAAGAAACAACAAAAATCAAAGAGGGAAGATATCAACATTTTAGATTAATCAAATAAACTATATTGGATTAACTACCAAAACTCAGTATACAAAAAACCAACAAAATCAAAGAGTGATGACATCAATATAATATGGTAATCAAACAATCTATATTGTATTAACTACACAAACTCTATTTACAAGAAACAAAAACAAATTCAAAAAGGGAAGACATCACAATAATACATTAATCAAATAAACTATATTCTATTAACTACCAAAATCAGTTTACAAGAAACAAAAACACAATTAAAGAGGGAGGACATCAATATAATACATTAATCCAACAAACTATATTGTATTAACTACCCAAACTCTGTTTACAAGAAACAACAACAAAATCAAACAGGAAGCCCATCAATACAATACATTAATCAAACAAACTATATCATAATAACTACTCAAACTGTATTTGCAAGGAACAAAAAAATCAAAGACAAACAATATCTACATAATATATTAATCAAACAAACTATATTGTATTAATTACCCAAACTCAGATTACAAGAAACGACAACAAAATCAAAGAGGGACGACATCAACATAATACATTAATCAAACAAAGTATATTGTAATAACTACTCAAATTATATTTAAAAGAAACAACAAAATCAAAGAGGGATGACTTCCACATAATACAGTAATCAAACAAACTATATTGTAATAACTTCTCAAAATACATTTACAAGAAACAACAAAAAATTAAAGAGGGACAACATCAACATAATACATTAATCAAACAATATATATTGTAATAACTACTCAAACTATATTTACAATAAAAAAACAACATCAAAAGAGGGACGACATCAACAAATAAATTAATCAAATAAACTATATTGTAATAACTACTCAAACTAATTTTACAAGAAACAACAACAAAATTTAAGAGGGACGACATCAACATAATACATTAATCAAACAAACTATATTGTATTAACTACCCAAACTCAGTTTACAAGAAACAACAACAAAATCAAAGAGGGACAACATCAATATAATATGTTAATGAAACTATATTGTATTAACTCCCCAAACTATATTTACAAAAAGCAACAACAAAAACAAAGGGGGTAGACATCAACATAATACATTAATCAAATGAACTATATTGTATTAACTACTCAAACTCAGTTTACAAGAAACAACAACAAAACAAAGAGAAAGGACCACAATATAATTCATTAATCAAACTGTATCATAATAACTACTCAAACTATATTTACAACAAACAACAAAATCAAAGAGGGATGGCATCACCATAACACATCAAATAAACTATATTGCAATAACTAGTTAACTATATTTACAATAAACAAAAACAAAATCAAAGAGGGATGACATCAACATAATACATTAATCAAATAATCTACATTGTAATAACTACTCAAACTATATTTACAAGAAACAACAGCAAATTCAAAAAGAGGGACGACATCAATATAAAACATTAATCAAACAAACTGTATTGTATTAACTACCCAAACTATATTTACAAGAAACAACAACAAAATCAAAGAGGGAAGGGATCAATATAATACATTAGTCAAATAAACTATATTGTAATAACTACTCAAACTATATTTACAAGAAACAACAAAAAATCAAAGAGGGAAGACATCAGCATAATACTTTAATCAAACAAACAATATTGAATTAACTACCTAAACTCAGTTTAGCAAAAACAGCAAAATCAAAGAGGGACAACAGCAATAAAATACATTAATCAAACAAACTATATTGTATTATCTACGCAAACATAGTTTACAAGAAACAACAACAAAATCAAAGAGGGAGGACATCAATGTAATATTTTAATCAAACTATATTGTATTAACTAGTCAAACTATATTTACAAGAAACAACAAAATCAAAGAGTGCCGACATCAACATAATACATTAGTCAAACAAACTAATATAACTAAACAAACTCAGTTTACAAGAAAAGCAAAAAAATCAAAGAGGGACGACATCAATATAATACATTAATCAAACAAACTATATTGTATTAACTACCCAGACTCAGTTTACAAGAAACAACAAAATCAAAGACGGACAGCATCAATATCATACATCAATCAAACAAACTATATTGTATTAACTACCCAGACTCAGTTTACAAGAAACAACAAAAAAATCAAAGAGGGAGGACATCAATTTAATAATGTAATCAAACAAACTATATTGTATTAACTACCCAAACTCAGTTTACAAGAAACAAGAAAATCAAAGAGGGACGGCATCAACATACTACTTTAATCAAACAAACTATATTGTATTAACTGCCCAAACTCAGTTTAGAAGAAAAAAAAATAAAAGAGGGATGACATAAATATAATACATTAAACAAACTATATTGTACTAACTACCCAAACTCAGTTTACAAGGAACAAAAACAAAATTAAAGAGGGATGACATCAACATAATACATTGAACAAACTATATCGTAATAACTCAAACTATATTTACAAGAAACAACAAAATCAAAGAGGGACGACGTCAATATAATAAATTAATAAAACAAACTATATTGTAATAACTACTCAAACTATATTTACAAGAAACAACAAAATAAAAGAGGAACAACATCAACATAATACATTAATCAAACAAGCTATATTGTACTAACTACCCAAACTCAGTTTAAAAGAAACAGCAACAAAATCAAAGAGGGATGACATCAACATAATACATTGAACAAACTATATCGTAATAACTCAAACTATATTTACAAGAAACAACAAAATTAAAGAGGGACGACATCAAAATAATACATTAATCAAACTATATTGTAATAACTACTCAAACTATATTTACAAGAAACAACAAAATCAAAGAGGAACAACATCAACATAATACATTAATCAAACAAACTATATTGTATTAACTACCCAAACTATATTTACAAGAAACAACAAAATCAAAGAGGGAAGGCATCAATAAAATACATTAATCAAATAAACTATATTGTAATAACTACTCAAACTATATTCACAAGAAACAACAAAAAATCAAAGAGGGAAGGCAACAACATAATACATTAATCAAATAAACTATATTGGATTAACTACCCAAACTCACTTTGCAAGAAACAAAATTAATGAGGGATGACATCAACATAATACATTAATCAAACAAACTATATTGTATTAACTACCCCAACTCTGTTTACAAGAAACAACAATGAAATCAAACAGGGATGACATCAATATAATACATTAATCAAACAAACTGTATCGTATTAACTATCCAAACTCAGTTTACAAGAAAAAACAACAAAATCAAAGAGGGTCAACATCAATATAATGCATTAATCAAACTATATTGTATTAAATACCCAATCTCAGTTTACAAGATACGACAAAAAAATCAAAGAGGGAGGACATCAATATAATACATTAATCAGACTACAAACTCAATTTACAAGAAACAAACAAAATCAAAGAGGGACGCCATCAATATAATTCATTATTCAAACACTCTATATTGTATTAACTACCCAAACTCAGTTTACATGAAACAACAACAAAATCAAAGAGGAAGGAAATCAATATAATACATTGATCAAGCAAACTATATCATAATATCTACTTTAACTATATTTACAGCAAACAACAACAAAATCAAAGGACGGCATCAACATAATAAATTAATCAAAAAAACTATATCTTAATAACTACTGAAACTATATTTACAAGAAACAACAAAAAAATTAAAGAGGGAGGACATCAATGTAATACATTAATCAAACAAACTATATTGTATTAACTACGCAAACTCAGTTTACATGAAACAACAACAAAATCAAAGAGGGACATCAATATAATGCATTAATCAAACAAACTTTATTGTAATAACTACCCAAACAAAATTAACAAGAAAAAACAACAAAATCAAAGAGGATGATATCAACCTAATACATTAAACAAAAAAACTATATTGTAATAACCACTCAAACTTTATTTACAAGAAACAGCAACAAAATCAAAGAGGGACGACATCAATAAAATACATCAAACAAAGCATATCATAATATAATCAAACAGCGTATATCATAATAACTACTCAAACTATATTTACAAGAATCAACAACAAAATCAAAGAGGGATGAAATCAGCATACAAGATAATCAAACAAACTATATTGTATTAACTACACAGAGTTTACAAGAAACAACAAAAAAACTCAAAGAGGGACGACATCAATATAATACATTAATCAAGCAAACTATATTGTATTAACTAACCAAACTCAGTTTACAAGAAAAAACAGCAAAATCAAAGAGGGAGGACATCAATATAATACATTAATTAAACTATATTGTACTAACTACCCAAACTCAGTTTACAAGAAACAAAATCAAAAAAGGACAACATCAACATAATACATTAATCAAACAAACTATATCATAACTACTCAAATTATATTTACAAGAAACAACAACAAAATCAAAGAGGGCCAATATCAATAGAATACATTAATCAAACAGACTATTTTGTATTAACTACTCAAACTATATTTACAAGAAACAAAATCAGAGGGTTGACATCAATATAATACACTAATCAAACTATATTGTACTAACTAACCAAACTCAGTTTACAAAAACAACAACAAAATCAAAGAGGGAGGACATCAATATAATAAATTAATCAAAGAAACTATATTGTATTAACTACCAACACTCAGTTTACAAGAAACAAAATCAAAGAGGGACGACATCAACATAATACGTTAATCAAAGAAACTATATTGTATTAAATACCCAAACTCAGTTTATAAGAAACAAAAAATCAAATAAGGACAACATCAACATAACAGATTAAACAAAGTATATCGTAAAAACTACTCAAACTATATTTACAAGAAACAACAAGAAACTCAAAAAGGGATGACATCAACATAATACATTAACCAAACAAACTAAATTGTGATAACTACTCAAACTATATTTACAAGAAACAACAAAATCAAAGAGAGATGACATCCACATAATGCATTAATCAAACTATATTGTAATAACTTCTCAAAATGCATTTACAAGAAACAGCAACAAAATCAAAGAGGGATGACATCAACATAATACTTTAAACAAACTATATTGTATTAACTACCTAAACTCAGTTTAGCAAAAACAGCAAAATCAAAGAGGGATAACATCAACAAAATACATTAATCAAACAAACTGCATTGTATTATCTACCCAAACATAGTTTACAAGAAACAACAAAATCAAAGGAGGACATCAATGTAATAGATTAATCAAACAAACTATATTGTATTAAAAACCCAAATTCAGTTTACAAGAAACAACAACAAAATCAAAGATGGACAACTTCAACATAATGCATTAATCAAGCAAACTATATCATAACTACTCAAACTATATTTAGAAGAAACAACAAAATCAAAGAGTGCCGACATCAACATAATACATCAAACAAACTATATTGTATTAACTACCCAAACTCATTTTACAAGAAACAACAACAAAAGCAAAGAGGGACGACACCAACATAATACATTATTCAAACAAACTATATTGTAATAACTACTCAAACTATATTTACAAGAAACACCAAAATCAAAGAGGGACAACATCAACATACTACATTAATCAAACAAACTATACTGTACTAACTACCCAAACTCAGTGTACAAGGAACAAAAACAAAATCAAAGAGGGAGAACATCAATATAATACATTAATCAAACAAATTATATTGTACTAACTACCCAAACTCAGTTTAAAAGAAACAACAAAATCAAAGAGGGATGACATCAACATAATACATTGAACAAACTATATCGTAATAACAACTCAAACTATATTTACAAGAAACAACAACAAAATCAAAGAGGGACGACATCAACATAATACATCAATAAAACAAACTATATTGTATTAACTATCCAAACTATATTTACAAAAAACAACAACAAAATCAAAGAGGGAAGGCATCAATAAAATACATTAATCAAATAAAATATATTGCAATAACTACTCAAACTATATTTACAGGAAACAACAAAAAATCAAAGAGAGAAGACATCAACATAATACATCAAATAAACTATATTGGATTAACTACCCAAACTCACTTTACAAGAAACAACAACAAAATCAAAGAGGGATGACATCAACATAATACATTAAACAAACTATATTGTATTAACTACCTAAACTATATTTACAAGAAATAACAACAAAATCAAAGAGAAATTACATCAACTTAATACAGTAATCAAATAAACTATATTGTATTAACTACCCATACTCAGTTTACAAGAAACACCAAATTTAAAGAGGGAGGAGATCAATATAATTCATTAATCAAACACTCTATATTGCATTAACTTCCCAAACTCAGTTTACATGAAACAACAACAAAATTAAAGTGGAAGGACATCAATGTAATACATTAATCAAACAAACTATATCATAATAACAACTTTAACTATATTTACAACAAACAACAACACAATCAAAGAAGGACGACTTCAACATAATAAATTAATCAAAAAAATATCTTAATAACTACTGAAACTATATTTACAAGAAACAACAAAAAAATTAAAGAGGGAGGACATCAATGTAATACATTAATCAAACAAACTATATTGCATTAACTACCCAAAGTCAGTTTACTTGAAACAACAACAAAATCAAAGAGGGACAACATCAATCTTCTTCTTCTTCTTCTTCTTTCGGCTTTTTCCCGGTTAGGGGTTGCCACAGCGGATCACCTTGCCGGCACATTAATTGGCAGTGGAGTTTTATGGTGTCGAGTTGCCAGCCCGGCACCCAACCTTCCACAGAAGGCACACTCACAGGCACACCTAGGGCCAATTTAGAGTGTCCAATCCACCTGCAGCATGTCTTTGGGATGTGGGAGGAAACTGGAGCACCCGGAGGAAACCCACGCGACCACAGGGAGGACATGCAGACTCCGCACAGAAGGCACCCCAGCCGAGGATCGAACCGGAGAACCTCTTGCTGTGAGGCAGCAATGCTAACCACTGCACCACCGTGGCCGCCCTAAAGAGGGACAACATCAACATAATGCATTAATCAAGCAAACTTTATTGTAATAACTACACAAACAACATTAACAAGAAAAAACAACAAAATCAAAGAGGGATGAAATCAACCTAATACATTAAACAAAAAACTATATCGTAATAACCACTCAAACTTTATTTACAAGAAACAACAACAAAATCAAAGAGGGACAACATCAACCTAATACATTAATCAAACAAACTATATTGCAACAACTACTCAAACGATATTTACAAGAAGCAACAACAAAATCAAAGATGGACGACATCAACCTAATACATTAATCAAACAAACTATATTGCAATAACTACTCAAACTATATTTACAAGAAACAACAACAAAATCAAAGAGGGACAAAATCAACATAAGATAATCAAACAAACTATAATGTATTAACTACCCAAACTCAGTTTACAAGAAAAAACAACAAAATCAAAGAGGGAGGACATCAATATAATACATTAATTAAACAAACTATATTGTATTAACTACCCAAACTATATTTACAAGAAACAAAAACAAAATCAAAGAGGGAAGACATCAACATAATACATTAATCAAAAACTATATTGTAATAACTACTCATACGTAGTTTACAAGAAACAAATCAAATAGGGAAGACATCAATATAATACGTTAATCAAACAAACTATATTTTATTAACTATCCAAACTCTATTTTCAAGAAACAAAAACAAAATCAAAAGGGGAAGACATCAACATAATACACTAATCAAATAAACTATATTCTATAAACTACCCAAACTCAGCTTACAAGAAACAAAAACACAATTAATGAGGGAGGACATCAATATAATACATTAATCAAACAAACTATATCATAATATCTACTCAAACTATATTTACAAGAAACAACAACAACAAAATCAAGGAAGGATGACATCAACATAATACATTAATCAAACAAGCTATATTGTACTAACTACTTAACTATATTTACAATAAACAAAAAAATCAAAGAGGGACGACATCAACATAATACATTAATCAAATAAACAATATTGCAATAACTACTCAAATTCAGTTTAATAGAAACAGCAACATCAAAGAGGGATGACATCAATATAATACATTAATCAAACAAACTATATTGTATTAACTATCCAAATTATATTGTATTTTATTTTACATTTGTTTATTTTACATTTGTTGACTAGGCTAGTCTAGCTGGATATATGTCCATTTTCAGTAGAGGCCTGGGGAGAAAAGCTCCACAAAAAGATGGGTTTATATAATCAAGAGTTGTTATACATTCAAATCAGAAATATTATACAAAAGGAAGGTGTTACAAAAAAAATGGTTCATAAGTATTACCAAGAAAAATACTTTGCAATACTTGAAATAAAAATGCAAGAATTTTTTTTTTTTTTTTTTTTTTTTTTAAGGGTGAAAAGAGGTTGAGGGAATAGAAAGTTTAGTCAGGGTTTGTACAGGACAGAGATGTTGGGAATTAAGCACAGTTTTTAGCTGCCTCTTGAAGGTACAAACAAAAATACTAAAAGAACTTAGAAAAGTTTTGAGGGGTGAAAAAAAGGTAGAGGGAATAAAAGTTTAGTCAGGGTTTGTACAAGGACAGAGCCATTGAAAGTTAAGCAAAGTTTTTAGGTGCTTCTTGAAAGTGGGTAAAGAAGTAATAGCAGTGAGTTCACTTGGAAGCTTGTTCCAGATAGGTCCAATACAGTTGGAGAACAAACAGTCCCCAGCTTTGTTGTTGGATTTATAGGGTGCTACTAGTAGCTTTGTGGCGGAGCGCAAGGAAGATAGATTTTTATAAGGCGAAATAAGGGTACTAAGTGTTGTGGTATTAGAAGGTTGATAGAAGATTTTGTGGGTGATGGTAAGTTGCTGTAGTTGTATTTGATTTTTAATTCTAGCCAGCCTAGTTGTTTAAGATTTGAGCAATGATGGGTTTGAAAAGAGGCTCCTGTGGTAAACCTTGTAATATTATTATATGTTATTGCTAGTTTATTGAAATTAGATTTTGATAAGTTTGTAAAAATAGGTGAGGCATAAAGAAGGGTACAGAGTAGGTGCGCTTGTGCTATAGTCCTTCTGGCTGAGGTAGTAAGGAAGGGTTTGAGTCTGTAGAGAGATCCAAGTTTTCTATTGACTGACTTGATGGTTAAGTTAATATGGGCATCAAAATTGAGATTATGGTCTATTGTGACACCTAAAAGTTTGATAGTAGAGTCAGGGGATATTATTGTGCCATTGTTAGAAATTATATCAAAGGTAAAGGTCGAAGATTTCTATGGTGGCATAAAAAGTAATAATTTAGTCTTTTTGGAATTCAGTAAGAGGCAGTGCTGAAAGAACCAGTTTTCCACTGCTGTGAAGACTTGTTGTGTAGTGGTCTAAAGCTTAATTGGGGAGGATGCTGAACATATCAGTGTTGAGTCATCGGCATATTGTATACATATAGATTGAGGAAGGGACATATTTAGATTGTTATAGAAAAGAGGAGAGGTCCTAGTATTGAGCCTTGTGGCACTCCTATTGTGATGGGAAGAAGAGATGAAATGTGATTATCCCAAAAAAACTGCTTGTTGTCTATTTTCTAAGTAGGAATTAAACCACTGGATAGCTTGAGTGCCCAAGACAAATGATTTGAGGATGTTTAGTAAGAGGGAATGGTTGACCATATCAAAGGCCTTAGAGAGGTCTAAGAATAGCGCTGAGGACAACAAGTTGTTGTTCTGATTTTTATTAATATGGTCTGTGAATGACAAGAGTGCTATAGTAGTGCTGTGATAGGGTCTGAAACTGTGTTGGCAGTCTGCTAGAAGATTGTTTTGGAGAAGATGGTCAAGTAGTTGAAGATGTATACATCTTTCCAAGATTTTAGCTAATGGAGAAAGTAAGGCTATGGGATGGAAGTTGGAGAGCTCGAAAGAGTTACCGCCCTTATATAGAGGAATGATATGAGAAACTTTCCAGAGGGTTGAAATAAAGCCTTCAGTTATGTTTCAATTAATTAATATGGAGACAGGAAGGGTAATTACTTCGGCTGCAATTTGTAGGTATTCAGCTGGGAGAAGGTCAGCTGAGGGGGTACATGGTTTGAGTTTTGTAAGAAGAGTAAAGATAAGATCTGTTGAAACTGGTTGCAGTTTGAAAGAGGGGGGATTTTTGTTGTGGTAATAAGGTGCTTGCATGGACTGTGGAGATAAAGTTGAAGCAAGAGAGGTGACATTGTCTGAGAAAAATTTGTTGAAATTATCAGCAATTTAGTTAGGCGTGATCTGAGTGAGGTTAGAAGGAGGGGGTGTTTTAGAGTTACCTGGATATAGTAGTTTATTGATACTTGACCAGAATTTCTGGGGGTTTTGGTGTTGGGTATGTTGGAAATTCCAATAATAATTTTTTTTTTATCAAGGAATATAAGTTTCTTTGTTGCATTTCTCAGTTGTTTAAAGGGTTGGTGGTCTGATGGGTTTTTAGCACTACGCCATTTGGCACAGGTTCTATTTCTATGTAACATTTTTTGTTCGGTTTCTCTTGTTAGCCAAGGAGCAGGCTTTGCTTTTGTTTTAATTAATCTAGTAGGGGCATGGAGGTTGAAGATTTGAAGGAATTTGTTGTTAAAGTATGAGACTGCTTCGTCGAGAGGTAAGTATTTTAGGGGAGACCAATTACAAGCTTTGAGTTCTAATTGGAAGTTAGTTTGGTTGAAATTGCTTTTGTTCCTGGTAGTTCTAACTTGAGTATTATTGGAGATAGGGCTGTTTTGTCTGGTGATAAAAGTGGTTAAATGGTCATTGATATTATCAGGTAGTGTACCTGTAGTATAAATCATAGGGTTGCTATTAACTAAAATCCAGTCTAGGGTACTTTGTTTGGAACTGGTTTTGTTTATTCGAGTGGGGACAGTAATGGTTTGGATAAAGCCATAGAGGTTTATGTGAGAAGTGGGTTTTTGGGAGATGCAAGAATTCCAATCGATATTAAAGTCACCTAGAAGTATAGTTTCCTGAGGGAAGGAGTTTGAGAGCCAGTACAGTAAGTTTTCAAGGGTATTAATATTGTTACCTGGGGGGTATATAACAGCAAATGATATAAATGGATTTATAAGTATTAATTTGTAGTTTGGTGATTAAGATTTCACTATTGTTTTGTAAGGGTGGTTTTGTATCTAGTAAGGTAACCAGTAGTTCAGTTTTGTAAAGTATAGCTACACCGCAGCCTTTTTTGGTGTGTCGGTCAAGTCTAATGATGTTATATCCTAGAGGGAGTATGTCATTATTCTTGGTATCTGCTTTTAGCCAGGTTTCAGTTAGACAAAGGATATCGAAGGAATATAGGTCAAGAAGGGCATGCATTTGTGTTGTTTTATTGTTTAGGCTGTGAATATTTAGATGGGCTATATGGAGAGAGTTCTGATTGGGGGTAGGAATTATAGAATTAGCTTGGTTTACTATCGGGATGGTAGGGAGGTGATTATTTGGGCCTGGAGTGGGATGAAAGTCGCCATATAGGAATAATAGCTGCTGGTGACTATGTAGGTATTTGGAAAGTTTGGAAGAAATTGAAAAAGGTTTCTTGTTAATAAAAAAAATTGATATGAGTTGATCTATGGTAATGAGGCATGAGGTAGGAGGATGATGAAGTTATTTTGATGTGTGGTTGTGAGATGTAGTGAGAGTGTAAAGTAATTTGTTTTAGTGCTAGTTGAGATTCAGATAAGTTTGTGTTTTCATAGAAGGTAAGGGAGTAAGCAATGAGAAGAGTGTTTAGGAGTAGGAAGGAGGAGAGTAGGCTGTTATTTTTAGAAATGTGTGGGTTATACATAGTGAGTGAAGGTGAATACAAAGAGACAGTGAGTAGATAGGTATAATGGTGGGTAGTTAATGGTGAGTATTTACAAGAAACAACAACAAAATCAAAGAGGCAAGGGTTCAATATAATACATTAATCAAATAAACTATATTGTAATAACTACTCATACTATAGTTAGAAGAAACAGCAAAAAAAATCAAAGAGGGGTGACATCAACATAATACATTAATAAAATAAACTATATTGGATTAACTACCGAAACTCAGTTTACAAGAAACAACAACAAAATCAAAAAGGGGCGACATCAATATAAAACGTTAATCAAACAAACTATATCATAATAACTACGCAAATTATATTTACAACAAATAAAAACAAAATCAATGAGGGACGACATCAACATAACACATTAATCAAATAAACTATATCGTAATAACTACTCAAACTATATTTACAAGAAAACCACAAAATCAAAGAGAAACAAAAGGTACATAATATAATAATCAAACACACTATATTGTATTAACTACCCAAACTTAGTTTACTAGAAACAACAACAAAATCAAAGAGGGACGACATCAACATAATACAGTAATCAAACAAAGTATATTGTAATAACTACTTAAACTATATTTACAAGAAACAACATCAAAATCAAACAAGGATGAAATCAACATAATACAATAATCAAACAATGTATATCGTAATAACTGCTCAAACTATATTTACAAGAAACAATAACAAAATCAAAGAGGGATGACATCCACATAATACATTAAACAAACTATATTGTAATAACTTAACAAAATACATTTACAAGAAACAACAACAAAATCAAAGAGGGACAATAACAATATAATACATTAATCAAATAAACTATATTGTATTAACTACTCAAACTCAATTTACAAGAAACAACAACAAAATCAAAGAGGGACAATATCAATATAATACATTAATCAAACAAACAATATTGTATGAACTACCCAAACTCAGTTTACAAAAAAAACCCCAACAAAATCAAAGAGGGATGACATCCACATAATACATTAATCAAACAAACTATATTGTAAAAACTTCTCAAAATACATTTACAAGAAAAAACAACATCAAAGAGGGAAGATAGCAATATAATACATTAATCAAACTATATTGTATAAACTACTCAAACTCAGTTTACAAGAAACAACAAAATCAAAGAGGGAGAACTTCAACATAATACATTAATCAAAAAAACTAGTATGTATTAACTACTCCAACTATATTAACAAGAAACAACAACAAAATCAAAGAGGGCTGACATCAATATAATACATTAATGAAACAATCTATATTGTATTAACTACCCGAACTCAGTATGAAAGAAACAGAAAAATCAAAAAAGGAGGACATCAGTATAATACATTAATCAAACAAACTGCATTGTGTTAACTACCCAAACTCAGTTTACAAGAAACAACAAAAAAAATCAAAGAGGTACAACATCAATATTATACATTAATCAAACAAACTATATTGTATTAACTACCCAAACTCAGTTTACAAGAAACAACAATGAAGTCAAACAGGGAGGACATCAATATAATACATTAATCAAACAGACTATATTGTATTAACTAAACAAACTCAGTTTACAAGAAACAACAAAATCAAAGAGGGACAACTTCAACATAATACATTAATCAAACAAACTATATCATAACTACTCAAACTATATTTACAAGAAACAACAACAAAATCAAAAAGGGACAATATCAATAGAATACATTAATCAAGCAAACTACAATTTATTAACTACTCCAAATATATTAACAAGAAACAACAACAAAATCAAAGAGGGTCGACATCAACATAATATATTAATCAAACAAACTATATTGTATTAACTACCCAAACACAGTTTATAAGAAAAAACAACAAAATCAAAGGGGGACGACATCAATATAATACATTAATGAAACAATCTATATTGTATTAACTACCTGAACTCTGTATAAAAAAAACAGAAAAACCAAAGGAGGACATCAATATACTACATTAATCAAACAAACTATATTGTATTAACTACCCAAACTCAGTTTACAAGAAACAAAAAAATCAAAGAGGGACGACATCAATATAATACATTAATCAAAAAAAAACTATACTGTATTGACTACCCAAACTCACTTTCAAGAAACAACAACAAAATCAAAGAGGAAAGACATCAATATGATACATTAATCAAACAAACTATATTGTATTAACTACCCAAACTCAGTTTACAAGAAACATCAAAAAAATCAAAGAGGGATAACATCAATATAATACATTAATCAAACAAATTATATTGTATTAACTACCTAAACTCAGTTTACAAGAAACAACAACAAAATCAAAGAGGGAGGACATCAATATGATACATTAATCAAACAAACTATATTTTAGTTACTACAGAAACTTTATTTACAAGAAACAACAACAAAATCAAAGAGGGACAATATCAATAGAATACATTAATCAAACAAACTATATTGTATTAACTACTCAAACTATATTTACAAGAAACAAAATCAAAGAGGGAAGACAACAATATATACATTAAACTATTGTATTAACTACCCAAACTCAGTTTACAAGAAACAACAACAAAATCAAAGAGGGACGACATCAACATATCACCTTGTAATAGTCAGCATTCCACTGACTATTGTTTTTTACAGGTTTTCCTCTTTGCGTAGCTCTTTCCTACTTTCACATAGCTCTTTATTTCTTTTCTTCATTTTACTTCCTATTTCTATATATCTTGTCCCCTGCCTTCCTGGTTTTATTTCCTACTTATCCCCCTTACCTCTCCTTGCATCACCAATTTGACTTCCATATGTCTTATTCCCCTACCTGACTTCATTCCCTATTTCTTACTCTTTTTTGCCGAGCTATCTGCTACCACTGCTCCTAGCCTTTTATGGTGTGTACCTTCCCCTGCCATCACCCTCCTCACTACTACCTCACATCCTTTCTGACCAATCAAATATACCCTCTCATACAAGGCACCATCTTTGACTCCTTGACTAGCTCTTGGCTGCTGTTCGTCCTGAGTGCTCCACAGTCCATACTCATTGTAAGTGTCTGTTCTGTATTTATTGTTTTATATCTGCATTGTTTTTGCTGTGCATTGCATTTAAATGTGGTGAAACTGTTTTATCACTGTGGTATTGGTCGCTGTTCTTTGCCTGGTAAAGTATATGAAATGTTAGTATCCTCTAATTCTGTTAAAACTGCTACTATGATTATGCTGGTCTAATTATAGCCGTTTTGGACTACTTGCTTTATTTTGCCCTAGAAAAGTGTGGAACTGTTAACTTGCTGATATCTGCTCTTACTGCTACCAAAAATGTATGTTGTCTCAACCGCTGCTATTAGTACTAATTGCTTGGGTGAATTACAGTAGTTTATACTAACAGTGCAAGTCTGTATAGTGTGGTTGGCTTAGTTACCACTCCTACAATATTTTTTTTTTAGCCATATAAGCCCTTTTAGCTATCCTAAGTGCACTGGTCTAGCTCTTTGCAACAAGCAACCATTTGGTAAAGCATGGTCCACGAGGAACTGTTGCACGCTGTCCTAACCTTAGCCACTTTTGTGCATATTGCTTACTTTCACTAAAATTGCCAAGTAGAACTAGTGTTTGTTACTTTTAAACAGCCTTTAACAACGCTCTATTTGTTTTCATTTATTGAACCCTCTTTCATGGTGTTTTTCAATCTTTTAGCTATCCTAAGTGCATTGGTCTAGCTCTTCAGAGCAAGCGACCATTTGGTTAAGCGTGGTCCATGAGGAACTGTTGCACGCTGTCCTAACCTTAGCCATTTTGTGCATATTGTTCACTTTCACTAAAACCGCCAAGTAGAACTAGCGATTGTTACTTTTAAACAGCCTTTAACAATGCTCTATTTGTTTTCATTTATTGAACCCTCTTTCATGGCATTTTACACTCTCATAGCTATCCAAAGTGCACTGGTCTAACTTTTCTTAGCAAGCAACCATTTGGTTAAGCGTGGTCCACCTGGAACTGTTGCACGCTGTCCTACTAAGTTTACTTTCACTAAAACCGCCAAGTAGAACTAGCGATTGTAACTTTGAAACAGCCTTTAACAATGCTGTATTTTTATATTTAGTGAACCCTCTTTCATTGTGTTGTACACAGTGAGACCACTCACACTACACTAATTAGTCTTATTTGATGCTTAGCATTCAATAAGCATTACACTATCTCCCCGTCCTAAATTTAAACCATATCAGCCTATGTACAATACAATGCTGTGGTAGGTTTATATGAAAGATTATATAATTTATTTGGAGGCGCCTAACTTCTTGATTAGCATTCCTGGTGTTAGTATGACATGGTAGTGGGCCTAAGAAACTTGTCAAGCAAATCACTTTTTTTTTAATTGGTAGAATGCATTTTTCTAGCCTATAACTGTTATAGTTATTTTGTACTTTTGTTAAATAATTAATTGAGCTGGCTAAAGTATATATTTGCTCACTATCACTTGATTTGAAGTGTTGCATTCTAAGCATGTCAGTCCATTTTTGTTCTACTGTTTTTCTTACTAGGACCAGTTTTTACTTGGCTTAACTGTTCACTGTATGTTTTCTTCTCTACATTGTCTTCTTTCTCCCTCGTCTTCCCAGCCTTTCAAACAGCCTGTCCGGCATTACAGTTAAGAACCTGCCCTACCTGATGACCTGGACTCTCTATTCTAAAAATTACACCTTCTGTCTCTTCCTATTCTAGGAATAGAGGCTAACCTCTCCCCGAACTCACTTCCTCAAGGAAGCAAGAAAGTATGTTATCTGCTATATACTAATGTTACTTTGTCTAGATAATTAATGTATATTTTATCCTTCCTTGTCAGGACAGCCAGCAGCCTTACACCTCTTGTCTTTACCTCCTCCCCTTCCCCCTTCTTGGCTTCACTATTTCTCTCCTGTACTACCAGATCTACTCTACCTTCCAAGAACCACTGTAGCTGGATAGTTTTTGCCCACTAGATGGCACCCTTTTCCCATCTATATCTTTCCTACTGACTCACATTAGTAATTCTTAGGAAATTGTTTTACATTACTTATTTAATTGTAGACCCACTTTAACCTTCCATATTCACTGTACTTCACTTAACTACCCTACCTCCTATGACCATTATTAAACCTATCACTTCCTTTAACTACCTCTACCTAAACTCACCTCTAATAGTCAGCATTCCACTGATTGTTTTTACAGGTTTTCTTCCATTAGTCCTGTGGGCTCACTCCACTCCCCTACCCTACCCCCAAATTCCACCCACCCCCAGTGCATCTATCCTTATACCTATCTAACCACTCCCACTTCCTCCATCATCAAATCTCATAACACATTAAGGTTATACCTGTCTAACAACTCCCACTTCAACATCAATTCAAATCCCACCCCGTAACACATTAAGGTTATCCCTGTCTAACCACTCGCACTTCCTCCATCATCAATTCAAATCCCACCCCATAACATATTAATGTTATACCTCTCTAACCACTTCCACTTCCTCCATCATCAAATCACATCCCATCTCGTAATGCATTAAAGTTTTTCCATCTGATACACCACTCCTACTACCACAGTATATAAATCCTACCCACCCCAGTCCATCATTCCTTATACCTCTCTAACCACTCCCACTTCCTACAACATCAAATCGCATCCCATCACACATTAAATTTTTCAATCTTATTCATCACTCATCCTGCTAAATTACATTACCTCACCTTCCTACACTCCACTCCCAACTTCTTCAGCATTATGTCTCATTTACCCTTATCACCTTACCTCAGATCCCTACTTCTCTTCTCATTTCTTCCTTTCCTTCTCCTTAACTGTCTATGAACATCTTCATTACTTTAACTTCCACCAACCCACTAAACAAACATCCCTTCCTGCTCTACCATCCACCTTGAAACACAAACATAACAACTACCACCAACTATTTCCTCCCACAGTATCATAGAGTCTCCCATATTACCTATCAACTCTACCATGTTAAGAGAACACATAACATACTAAATCTTTCTCTTATTCACACATATAGACTACACCTTCACCTCTTACTAGATGATGACATTCACCCCAACCCTGGCCCTACCAATAACAGCCCCACCTTCACAACCATACCCTCTCCCCCTCATACCCCTACAAGGCCTCCTAACTCCCTCTTCTTAGCCCACTTAAACATTCACAGTATTAATAATAAAGTAGCACACCTTCATGCCCTACTGTATGTACATAACTTTGATGTTCTATGTTTAACTGAGACATGGTTAAAACCATCTACTCCAGACTATGAAATCACCCCTCCGGGATATAGTATTTTAAGACAAGATCACCTTCACAATAAGACAGGGGGCGCAGCCTTAATATACAAAGCAGGGCTCCAGATTTCACTACTTGATACATACCCTCCATCTGATACCAATTCTGAAACAGTTTTTGCTAAGCTACAACTAAACACTTGTAAGTCCATCTATATTTTATGCTCATATCTTCCCCCAGGAAATAATATCAACTCCCTTGAAAATATCCTAAGCTGGCTGTCCACTAACTTTCCTCAAGAAACCATTGTACTAGGCGACTTTAATATTGACTGGAATACTGCAATTCTGATAACCCTACCAACCACATAAACCTACATGGCTTCTCTCAATCTATCACCTTACCTACTAGAATTCATAAGCCCACTAACAAAGAATCCACCCTAGATTGGATGCTTATAAATACTCACTCCCCAATCTATATGGCAGGCATCCTCCCTGATGACATTAGTGATCACTTACTAACCTATTTAATTAGACAAAAGACCTACACACCAAGCCCTACAACCTTCAGAACTACTCACTCCAATAAGCATTTTAACCCTGAACACTTCCAAAATGAACTGAGAGTTTGCAACTGAACACCCTTAAAACACCTTCAACTAGAGGAAGCAGTGGCATACTTCAACCTTAAAACACCTCCAACTAGAGGAAGCAGTGGCATACTTCAACCTTAAAACACCTCCAACTAGAGGAAGCAGTGGCATACTTCAATACTAAGTTCAATGAAATCCTAGACTAATATGCCCTTTCTCCTACCCTTAGGAATAGCACCAAAACTGCACCTTGGCTCACAAAGGAAACTAAACAAAAAATCTTGCTATGTAACAAACTATGGGCCAAATAGCACTCTTCCAGAGACCCATCTGAGCGCTTAAAATTTCAACAGCTCAGAAACTCTACTAAAACTTCTATACCACTTGACAAAAAAACTTCTTTCAACTTTAACATGCCAACCAACAAAATCCTCAGAAATTTTGGTCAGGAATCAATAGACTCATTCATCCAGGATGCTCTAAGACACCCACCCCATCCAGAATTACCCAAGATACTCCCAAACATATTGCTGACTCTTTTAATAACTTCTTTACTGAAGCTATCCAGTCTCTTGCTAACTCACTACCTCTGGTATCCTCTATTTCACCCCATCCTCCTATACCTCTCCACCCTCTTTCCAACTCCAATCCATCCCCACATCCCTCATCTGTACCCTCCTACAGAAACTCAAACCCTCTACCCCTTCAGCTGACCTCCTACCTACTAAGTATCTTCAAATAACAGCCAAAGCTATTGCTTATCCTATCTAAATCCTAATAAACAGAACCATTAAAGAAGGTACCATCCCATCTATCTGGAAAGTCTCACATTATCCGCCTACATAAGGGTGGCAACTCAACTGAACTTTCCAACTATCGTCCCATTGCCTTACTCTTACCCATAGCAAAAATCATGGAAAAATGCATCCACCACCAACTACTAGACCACCTTCTCCTAAATGGCCTACTAGCCAACTCTCAGCATGGTTTTCCACCCTTCCATAGCACCACTACTGCCCTCCTGTCATTTTCTGACCACATTAACAAAAACTGTAACAACTACACACTGTCCTCTGCTATCTTTATTGATCTTTCAAAAGCATTCAACATGGTTAACCATCAACTACTCTTGAACCACTGTAGTGCTTGAGTATCTAGTGAGAGGGGCTTGAGAAGATTCAAGTCTTACTTAGATAACAGGCAACAAGCAGTGCTTTGGGAAAACACTCTATCTGCCCCTCTTCCTGTCACCCTTGGCATACCCCAAGGATCTATTTTAGGCCCTCTTCTATTCTCCATCTTTATAAACGATCTATCCATTAGTATCCCTCAAGCTGTAACTATACAATATGCTGATGACTCCACATTAATATCCTCAGCTACAGGGCCTTCCGAACTGCAGTCCCTTACCCAAAATGTCTTAGAGCTTGTAGAAGATTAGTTTTTACAAAGCAGTCTTCTCCTCAACGCAAAAAAAGACTAAACTAATATTTACTCCTACACAAAAATCTATCCCATTTCACTTCTCTATCAAATCCAAAAACGGCAGTAATTTCTCCTGACACTTCTACCAAACTCTTAGGAGTCAATATTGATAACAGCCTTAACTATGATACTCATATCAACTCCACAATAAAATCAGTTAACTGTAACCTAGGCTCCCTCTATAAAATCAAACCCTTCCTCACTCCCTCAGCCAGAACTACTATTGCCCATACCCACCTTATCTCTTCTCTCTTTTATGCCTCTCCTATATACACCAATCTAAAACTAACCTCAACAAGCTTGCAATCTCCTATAATAGCATGCCAGATTTGCTACTGGCTCCCCCTTTAGAACCCACCACTGCCAAAATCTGAAAGAACTGGGCTGGCTTGAACTGCACAATCAGATTTTATTTCAACAACTAATTATTACCCATAAAACTCTTTATTATCCAGGTAAAACACCTATTCTCACAAATCTTATCAGCCCGTATAACAATCTTAAAAATCTATGCTCAGCCCAAAAAATACTGGTTTCTTTACATAAACCCTACAATAAAGCAGGTGACTCCCTCTTCTCTAATGCAGTGGGTAAAAGCTGGAACCTACTGCCCTCTGAACTTACCTCTCTCTCCTCTACTACACTTTTCAAAAATAAACTAAATATTTCTAACTAGCCACTGGCTATGTCCCTGTACTAACCCAGACTAATATCCTCTCATCTGATTATCTTTATTATCTATTTCTTCATTTGCCTTTCCACCTCTATTCAGTTTTTTCCTAAAGTCCACTACCTCTAGGACAGACTTATTATTTCCAAGATATACATAATGAACTTCTGCCCTGTCGCTCTGAGAATCTACCCCTCAACCAATTTTCTCCCAACTCTCTTCTCTTTAAGATACTCTCTCCTGCTGCCCCTTACTTATAACTTTGTTCTGAAATCTCCTCATCCTTCTAAATACTTCCTTCCCAGTGATTTGGCGAAGGGGGGTACAAAAAAAATTATGGGATCTTATTTTTTTCTACTGTCTTATATCAAATATGTGTATTTACTTTCTACCACATGTTTTGTGTGACTAATATCTTTAATTGAAGTTTAATGTCTTGAAACTGAATTTTTAATGTGCTGTATATTTTATGTGGAGCTTTTATCCCCGGGCCTCTACTGAAAATGGAAATATATCCAGTTAGACTAGTCCGGTCAACAAATGTAAAATAAATACAACATAATACATTAAGTAAAAAACTATATTGTATTAAATACCCAAACCCAGTTTACAAGAAACAACAAAAAATCAAAGAGGGATGACATCAACATAATACATTAAACAAACTATATCGTAATAACTACTCAAACTATATTTACAAGAAATCACAACAAAATCAAAGTAGGATGACATAGGTTCATAGGTTCATACTAGGCTATCTGCCCTAGGGCATTTATAAGCCTAGCCAGAGTGTGTTTGGCTTTTGCCACACATTTTAAATGAATTTTGCTATGCCCTTTTTCGAGGTTAGTATACTGTGCCTCTGTCTAACAGTGAGACAGAAGTGATACCCAGGGTAAACCTACAATCTCCCATCCACTCATCAAGATTCCTCTTGAAGAGAGTCAATGAGGGACTCTGCCTAACCTGGACTGGGATTTTATTCCAGAGTGAAGGGAGCCTCTGGGTTATGAATCTGTCCCTCCAGCATGTCCTATTTATTTCAGTGCTGAGGTTCAAGTCTCTCGAGTGCGTAGCTCAATGGGATTTGGATTTTCTGAGGTGCAGCATGTCCATTAATTCCAGGTTGGACATGGCTTTATACGTCAGGCACAGATCGCCTCTGAGCAGGCGGTATGCCACTGAGTAGAGATGGAGTTTCTTTAACCGGGCAGCATATGGCATCTGTTTGAGCCCTTTGATCCTCTTGGTGAGGTACTTTTGGGGTCTTTCCAATTGCTGCAGGTGTCTGGTAAGGTACATCCCAAAAGGGGCATTGTACTCAATTATGGGCCTGATGAGGGGTGAGTAAAGAGGCACGATGACCTCCCCTGATCTAGATGTGAATCCCTTCATGACTAGGTGAACATAAACATAAACATAATACATTAAACAAACTATATTGTAATAACTATTCAAACTATGTTTACAATAAATAAAAACCAAATAAAAGAGGGACGACATCAACAAAATACATTAATCAAACTATATTGTATTAACTACCCAAACTATATTTATACGAAACAACAACAAAATCAAAGAGGGAAGACATCAATATAATAGATTAAAAAAATAAATTATATTGTAATAACTACTCAAACTCAGTTTAATAAAATCAACAAGCTTCATACTAAATGTAAAAGAATGCTGACCGAACTGATCAAACTGTATTTACAAGAAATAACCGCTATGTTGGAACCATAGTATCAGCAAGCTGTATAATAAATGTAAAAGAATGCTGACCAAACTACTCAAACTATATTTACAAGAAACAACCCCTATGGTGGAACTATAATATCAACAAGCTTTATAATAAAATGAAAAGAATGCTGACCAAACTACTCAATATATATTTAAAAGGAACAAAACCTATGTTGGAACCATAGCATCAGCAAGCTTTATAATACATTTAAAAGAATGCTGACCAAACTACCCAAACTGTATTTAAAAGAAACAACCCCTATGCTAGAACCATAGTATCAACAAGCTTTATAATAAATGTAAAAGATTGCTGACCAAACTATCCAAACTCAGTTTACAAGAAACAACCCCTATATTGGAACCATAGTATCAGCAAGCTTTATAATGAAAGTAAAAGAATGCTGACCAAAGTTGCCCAGCTATGTTTACAAGAAACAACCCCTATGGTAGAAACATAGTATCAGCAAGCATTATAATGAATGTAAAAGAATGCTGATAAAACTACCCAGACTCTATTTACAAGAAACAACCTCTATGGTGTAACCATAGTATAAGCAACTTTATAATAAATGTAAAAGAATGCTGACCAAATACCCAAATTAGATTTACAAGAAACAACCCCTATGGTGGAACCGTAGTATCAGCAAGCTTTATAATAAATGTAAAAGAATGCTGACCAAACTAACCAAACTATATTTACAAGTATCAATCCCTATGAGGGAACCATAGTATTAGCAAGGTTTATAATAAATGTAAAAGAATAGGAGAGGGAGGTCAACCAGCAGGAACAGGCACAAGAGGAAGTTGTCAGGCGAAATTCAACAGAATCAAACTATAAAGAGAATGTGGAACAAGGACGTTTCACACTAATCCATAATATTTCTAGATATGACCTCACGTTAGATGAATGTAATATACTACAGAAAGGTTTGAATTTTATACCTACCCGTCCTAGTAAGTTAGAAGACACTATATTTGACCTAAAGATTTTTTTGCAGGGATGTTTTGCTACGCCTTACGTTTGGCAATCAGGATTGTGATACTGTAGAGACAGAGAGAGTAAGGCCCTCATTAAGGAAACCAAGTTCTTACACCCCTCTCAATCATCCACTAGTTGAAGCCTATAGTAAGTTAACTGAAGATGAAATCTTTCAGTTCTAGGACAATAGAACAAGAAATTATTTGAGATCCTTGAAACAGAATCTAACTTTTAGGGAACGGAAAGCTGCTCTTTCCTTACAAAATAATGATACTTTAACCATTCGGCCAGCAGATAAAGGGAATAAAATTGTCATTATGGATAGTGATCACTACTCTGCTAGTATGCATGAGATGTTAGAAGACTACACTTTCTATAAGGTAATTTCAGCTTCTGATGTACACAATATTATATCAACGGTTAAGAATGATTTGATTGATATTAGTAGAACTGGTCTTATTTCAAGGGAAATATTTGATTTTCTTAGTGTTAACAACCCGCTGATTCCCATTATTCAAGGACTTCCCAAAATTCATAAAGATTCTTATAGACCACCCATGAGGCCTATAGTAACAGGGGATGGTTGGGTTACAGAGCCCTTATCTCTGTATGTAGAGAAGTACTTACGCCCTGTGATCAGTTTGGACCCATCTGTTTTAAAGGACTCTAAACAATTTCTAACAGACCTTTATGGTTGTGTGAGCAGTATGACTGATTCATAAAATTTAGCCTTGGTCACAATGGACATTCAATCACTGTTTACCATGATACCCAATGATCTTGGCATTCAATTTATCCATAGATATCTAAGCCTACATAGTGACTATACAAGTGCACAGATAGAGCTGCTATGTTTCCTTTTGGAAACTGTCCTTAACAATCACATCTTTATTTTTGGGAAGAATATTTATTTGCAGAAACATGGCGTAGCTATGGGCACATCTTGTGCCAATAGCTACGCCAACATGTTCCTTGCTCAATGGGAACATGAGGTTTTATTTACACAGAACAATTTCACAGAACATGTTATATTCTATAGGCGTTTTGTTGATGATCTGTTTATTTTATGGCGTGGTTCCTATCTGGAGTTTAGTAGCTTCTTTGAAGAAGTGAACAACTTGATGACTTGCCTGAAATTTACGTTTAAATTTTCTTTTGATTTTATAGATTATCTTGACGTGTACATTCAGAAATTGGATTTGGGTATCATTAACACTGGCCTCCACCGTAAGGCATGTCATAAGAATGCTTTTTTATTTAGAACGAGCATGCATCCTGGCTACATCTTTAGGAATCTAGTTAGAGGGCAGGGTATGAGAGCATCTAGCATGAACTCTTCTGAAATTGTTTTTTCTTCTGAACTTGCCAATGTTGGTGATAATTTGATAGAAAGAGGCTATTCACATGCAGAATTGGAGAGGCAATGGAATGACCTCACATCTTTGAGGGAAACCAGAGCCAAACCATATTTTGGCCCGAATGAGTTTATATCTACCCCCCTTGTTAATACTGGGACTAGATTTACCAAAGTCCCATTATATTTCTCAAGTGACACTGGGTATGTTACGAAACTTTTTGAGCAATTTTGGCCTATTCTCTTGGTTGATAGTGACATAGGGGATATTGTTGGTCAAACCCCTAGTTTTAGGTATAAGAATCATAAGAACCTGAAAAGGCTGTTGTGTCACAGGAAAGAGAATAGAGGCTGTATGGATTATGGGTTTACTAAGCCATGTGGCTCATGCAATTATTGTCCCTATATTAGTATTGAGAAGGGTTTTTTTCATCCAGATATGTGTAAATCCTTTACATTTTTAGGTCATCATGATTGTATGTCCTCTAATATAGTATATTTGGCAGTATGTAATATCTGCCATGCATTCTACGTTGGGAAGACTAATAGAGTCTTACGCGATCATATTAGAGAACACTTGTATAGTATCAGGAAGAAGTTATTAAATAATGCACTCTCTAAACATGTAAATGAATCAGGTACAGAACACACCTTTAATTTTAGGGTCATTGAATCCATTAACAACAGTCTTAGACAAGGGGATATTAGGACATACACAGAGTACAGGGAAACATGTTGGATCATCGTTTTGAGGGGTGATAGGGGTAAAGGTTTGAATGAACGTGCATCCATTAAACCTGCCTTGAAAAGAAGAAGGCTACATAAATGATCCATCTATTAGTGTTGCTTTTTATACATATATTCCCTATATATACTTCTGTATTTATATATATGTGATATTTTATTATTTTTGTAAATTTGTCATAGTAGCATAAGTATATGGTTTTATATTCATATTTTTATATGTGGATGCAGTATATGAAACATGTTTTTTTATGTATTCTTGTAGTAATTAAATATAGTGTATATCTACCTTTATGATGTTCTAGTAGCTAATTGATGTCTTAATTGATTTTTTAATTGACTCAAAGGAAACTATATATACCTTGGTTATTTTGAATGTAGATGTTATTAGATCTGAAGAAGCTCATAGCGAAAGCGCTCACCTCTTGTTTTAATAAACCTGAGTTTTATTCTGGTCTTTGTGCTCCTGTGTGGATCTTTAAGATCTGTCTAAGTTGGATTGAAGCTGAGTACCATTCTGCCTGATTGTTATTTGGAAGTATCCTTCGTTTGGCTGCTTTACCTGCTACATGGTTTGTGCTCCTGTGTGGATCTTTAAAATCTGTCTAAGTTGGATTGAAGCTGAGTACCATTCTGCCTGATTGTTATTTGGAAGTATCCTTCATTTGGCTGCTTTACCTGCTACATGGTTTGTGCTCCTGTGTGGATCTTTAAAATCTGTTTAAGTTGGATTGAAGCTGAGTACCATTCTGCCTGATTGTTATTTGGAAGTATCCTTCATTTGGCTGCTTTACCTGCAACATGGTAGCTCTGTAGTTGGTTTGTGCTATATATTTTTATCTGTTTATTTTTGTGACTACGGAGCTTTTATCCCCTGGTTTACTGACTATTTTGACTTTTAAATGTAAAAGAATGTTCACCAAACTACCCAAACTATATTAACAAGAAACAACCCATATGGTGGAACCATAGTATCAGCAAGCTTTATAATAAATGTAAAGGAATGCTGATCAAACTATATTTACAAGAAACAATACCTATGGTGGAACCATAATATCAACAAGCTTTATAATAAATGTAAAAGAATGCTGACAAAACTACCCAAACTAGATTTGAAAGAAACAACCCCAATGCTGGAACCATAGTATCAACAAGCTTTATAATAAATGCAAAAGAATGCTGACCAAACTACCCAAACTATATTTACAAAAAACAACCTTTATGGTAGAACCCTAGTATCAGCAAGCTTTCTAATAAATGTAAAAGATTGCAGAACAAAGTACCAAATTTTTATTTATAAATTACAACCCCTAGGGTGGAACCATAGTATCAGCAGGCTTTATAATAAATGTAAAAGAATGCTGACCAAACTTCCCAAACTATATTTACAAGAAACAACCCCTAAGGTGGAAACATAGTATCAGCAAGCTTTATAATAAATGTAAAATAGTGTTGACCAAACTACCCAAACTATATTTATAAGAAACAAAGCCTATGGTGGAACCATAGTATCAGCAAACTTTATATTAAATATAAAGGAATTCAGACCAGACTGTCCAAACTCAGTGTTTGAGAAAAAAGTCCTATGGTGGAACCATAGTATAAGCAATCATTATAATACATGCAAAAAAATGCTGACCAAACTACCTGAATGATATTTAAAGAAACAACCCGTGAGGTGGAACCATAATTTCAGCAAGCTTTATAATAATAAAAAAAAAGAATGCAGACCAAGCTACTCAAATTATATTTACAAGAAACAACCCTTATTGTGGAACCAGAGTATCAACAAGCTTTATAATAAATGTAAATGAATGCTGACCAAACTATTCAAACTCAGTTTACAAGAAACAACCCCTATGGTAGAACCATAGTATCAACAAGCTTTATAATAAATAAAAAAGTATGCTGACCAAAATTCCCAAATGATATTTACAAGAAACAACCCCTATGGTGGAACCATAGTATCAGCAAACTTTATAATAAATGTAAAAGAATGCTGACCAAACTATCCAAACTATATTTACAAGAAACAACCCCTATGGTTGAGCCATAGTATCAGCAAGCTTTATGATAAATATAAAATAATGCTGACCAAACTACCCAAAATATATTTACATGAAACAACCCCTATGGTTGAAACATAGTATCAGCATGCTTTATAATAAATGTAAAAGAATGCTGACCAAACTACTCAAACTATATTTACAAGAAACAATCCCTATGGTGGAACCATAGTATCAGCAAGCGTTATAATAAATGTAAAAGAATGCTGACCAAACAACCCAAATCATATTTACAAGAAACAACCCCTATGTTGGAACCTTAGTATCAACAAGCTGACCAAACTACCCAAACTATATTTACAAGAAACAACCCCGATGGTGAACCAAAGTATCCGCAAGCTTTTTAATAAATGTAAAAGAATGCTGACCAAGCTACCCAAACTATATTTACAAGAAACAACCCCTATGGTGGAACCATACTATAAGCAAGCGTTATACTAAATGTAAAAGAATGCCGACAAAACTACCCAAACTATATTTACAAGAAACAACCCCTATGGTGGAACCATAGTATCAGCAAGCTTTATAATAAATGTAAAAAGATGCAGACCAAACTACCCAAACTAAATTTACAAGAAACAACCCCAATTGTGAACAATAGTATCAGCAAGCTTTATAATAAATGTAAAAGAATGTTGACCAAACCACCCAAACTATATTTTCAAAAAACAACCCCTATGGTGGAACCAGAATATCAACAAGCTTTATAATAAATGTAAAAGAATGCTGACCAAACTATCCAAACTCAGTTTACAAGAAACATCCTCTATGGTGGAACCATAATTTCAGCAAGATTTATAATAAATGTAAAAGAATACTGACCAAACTGCCCAAAGTATATCTGCAAGATACAACACCTATGGTGGAACCATAGTATCATCAAGCTATATCTTCTTCTGTCTTTTCCCGGTTAGGGGTCGCCAAACCGGATCACCTGTCCGCTCATGATTGGTAGTGGTGTTTTACGGTGTCAAGTTGCCAGCCCAGCACCCAACCTTCCACGGAAGGCACACACACACAAACACTCACACCTAGGGCCAATTTGGAGTGTCCAATCCACGTACAGCATGTCTTTGGGATGTGGGTGGAAACCAGAGCAAACCAACACGACCACAGGGAGGACATGCAGACTCCGCACAAAAGGCACCCCTACCAAGAATCAGACCGGTGAACCTCTTGCTGTGAGGTGACAATGCTAAGCACCGCACCACCGTGGCCAACCATAATATCAACAAGCTTTATAATAAATGTAAAAGAATGCTGACCAAACTACCCAATCTACATTTACAAGAAACAGCCCCTATGTTGGAACCATAGTATCAGCAACTTTATAATAAATGTAAAAGAATGCTAACCAAACTACTCAAATTATATTTACAAGTTACAACCCCTAGGGGGGAACCATAGTATCAGCAAGCTTTATAATAAATGTAAAAGAATGCTGACCAAACTACTCAAACTATATTTACAAGAAACAACCCCTATGGTGGAACCATAATATCAACAAGCTTTATAATAAATGTAAAATAATGCTGAACAAAGTACTCAATATATATTTACAAGAAACACTTATGGTGGAACCATTGTATCAGCAAGCTTTATAATAAATGTAAAAGAATGCTGACCAAACTATGCAAACTATATTTATAAGAAACAACCCCTATGGTGGAACCATAGTATCAGTAAGCTTTATAATAAATGTAAAAGAATGCTGACCAAACTTCCCAAACTATATTTAAAAGAAACAACCCCTAAGGTGGAATCATAGTATCAGCAGGCTTTATAATAAATGTAAAAGAATGCTGACCAAACTACCTAAACTATATTTAGAAGAAATATCCCTATGGTGGAATCACAATATCAACAAGCTTTATAATAAATTTAAAAGATTGCTGACCAAACTACCCAAACTATATTTACAAACATCAACATGGTGGTGGAACCATAATAGCAACAAGCATTATAATAAATATAAAAGAATGCGGACCAAACTACACAAACTATATTTACAAGAAACAATCCCTATGGTGGAAATGTAGTATCAGCAAGCTCTATAATAAATGTAAAAGAATGCTGACCAAACTACCCAATCTATATTTACAAGAAACAGCCCCATATAGTGGAACCATTGTATCAGCAACTTTATAATAAATGTAAAACAATGCTGACCAAACTACTCAATCTATATTTACAAGAATCAGCCCCTATGGTGGAACCATAGTATTAGCAAGCTTTATAATACATGGAAAAAAATGCTGACCAAACTACTCAAACTATATTTACAAGAAATAACCCCTATGGTGGAACCATAGTATCAACAAGCTTTATAATAAAAGTAAAAGAATGCTAACCAAACTACCCAAACTTTTTCTACAAGAAACAACCCCTATGGTGGAACCATAATAACAACAAGCTTTATAACGAATGTAAAACAATGCTGTCCAAACTACTCAAACTATATTTACAAGAAAAAAACCCTATGGGGGAATCATACTATGAGCAAGCTTTCTAGTAAATGTAAAAGAATGCTGACTAAAATACCCAAACTATATTTACAAGAAACAACCCCTATGGTGGAACCATATCAATAAGCTTTATAATAAATTTAAAAGAATGTTGACCGACCTACCCAAACTATATTTACAAGAAACAAAACATATGGTGGAACAATAACATCAGCAATCATTATAATAAATGCTAAAGAATGCTGACCAAACTACTTAAACTATATTTATAAGAAACAACCCCTATGTTGGAACCATAGTAACAGCAAGCTTTATAATAAATGTAAAAGAATGCTAACCAAACTAACAAAACTATATTTACAAGAAACAAGCCCTATGTTGGAACCATAGTATGAGCAAGCTTTATAATAAATGTAAAAGAATGCTGACCCAACTACTAAAACTATATTTACAGGAAACAACCTTTATGGTGGAACCATAATATCAACAAGCTTTATAATAAATGTAAAAGAATGCTGTCCAAGCTACCCGAACTATATTTACAAGAAACAACCCCTACGGTGGAACCATAATATCAAACAGCTTTATAAGAAATGTAAAAGAATGCTGACCAAACTACCCAAACTATATTTACAAGAAACTAACCATGTGGTGGAAACATAATATTGGCAAGCTTTATAATAAATGTAAAATAATGCTGACCAAAGTACCCCATCTATATTTACAATAAACAACCCCTATGGTGGAAACACAGTATCAGCAAGCTTTATAATCAATTTAAAAGAATGCTGACCAAACTACCCAAACTATATTCACAAGAAACAAAGCATATCGTGAAATGAAAGTACCAGCAACTTTATAATAAATGTAAAAGTATGCTGACCAAACTACTAAAACTATATTTACAAGAAACAACCCCTATGGTGGAACCATAATACCAACAAGCTTTATAATAAATGTAATAGAATGCTGACCAAGCTACCCAAACTATATTTTCAAGAAAACCCCTATGATGGAACCATAAAATTACCAAGCTTTATAATAAATGTAAAATAATGCTGACCAAAGTACCCCATCTATATTTACAATAAACAACCCCTATGGTGGAAATACAGTATCAGCAAGCTTTATAATCAATTTAAAAGAATGCTGACCAAACTACCCAAACTATATTCACAAGAAACAAAGCATATCGTGAAACTATAGCATCAGCAACTTTATAATAAATGTAAAAGAATGCTGACCAAACTACGGAAACTATATTTACAAGAAACAACCCCTATGGTGGAACCATAATAATAACAAGCTTTACAATAAATGTAAAAGAATGCTGACCAAACTAACCAAACAATATTTACAAGAAACTACTCCTATGGTGGAACCATAGTATAATCAAGCGTTATAATACATGTAAAAGAATGCTGACCAAACTACCCAAACTATATTTACAAGAAACAACCCCTATGGTGGAACCATAGCATCAGTAAGCTTTATAATAAATGTAAAAGAATGCTGACCAAACTACCTAAACTATATTTAGAAGAAACACCCCTATGGTGGAACCACAATATCAACAAGCTTTATAATAAATGTAAAAGATTGCTGACCAAACTACCCAAACAATATTTACAAACATCAACATGGTGGTAGAACCATAATAACAACAAGCTTTATAATAAATGTAAAAGAATGCGGAACAAACTACACAAACTATATTTACAAGAAACAATCCCTATGCTGGAATCATAGTATCAGCAAGCTTTATAATAAATGTAAAAGAATGCTGACCAAACTACCCAAACGTTTTTACAAGAAACAACCCCTATGGTGGAACCATAATAACAACAAGCTTTATAATAAATGTAAAATAATGCTGTCCAAACTAGTCTAACTATATTTACAAGAAAAAACCCTATGGGGGAACCATAGTATGAGCCAACTTTCTAGTAAATGTAAAAGAATGCTGACTAAAATACAAAACTATATTTACAAGAAACAACCCCTATGGTGGAACCATATCAATAAGCTTTATAATAAATTTGAAAGAATGTTGACCAAACTACCCAAACTATATTTACAAGAAACAAACCCTATGGTGGAACCATAATATCAACAAGCTTTATAATAAATGTAAAAGAATGCTGACTGAACTCCCCAAACTATATTTAAAAGAAACAACCCCTATGGTGGAACCATAGTATCAACAAGCTTTATAATAAATGTAAGATAATGCTGACCAAACTACTCAATATATATTTACAAGAACCAAAACCTATGGTGGAACCATAGCATCAGCAATCATTATAATAAATGTTAAAGAATGCTGACCAAAATACCCAAACTATATTTATAAGAAACAACCCCTATGGCGGAATCATATTATCAGCAAACTTTATAATAAATGTAAAAGAATGCTGACCAAACTACCCAAACTATATTTACAAGAAACAACCCCTATGGTGGAACCATAGTATCAGCAAGCTTTAAAATAAATGTAAAGGAATGCTAACCAAACTACCAAAACTACATTTACAAGAAACACCCCCTACATTGGAACCATAGTATCAGCAAGCTTTATAATAAATGTAAAAGAATGCTGACCCAACTACTAAAACTGTATTTACAGGAAACAACCTTTATGGTGGAACTATAATATCAACAAGCTGTATAATAAATGTAAAAGAATGTTGACCAAACTACCCAAAGTATATTTACAAGAAAACCCCCTATGGTGGAACCAAAGTATCAGCAGGCTTTATAATAAATGTAAAAGAATGCTGACCAAGCTAGCCAAACTATATTTACAAGAAACAACCCCTATGGTGGAACCATTTTATAAGCAAGTGTTATAATACATTTAAAAGAATGCTGACCAAACTACCCAAACTATATTTACAAGAAACAAACCCTTACGATGAAACCATAATTTCAGCAAGATTTATAACAAATGTAAAAGAATGCTAACCAAACTAACCAAACTATATTCACAAGAAACACCCCTATGGTGGAACCATAATATCAACAAGCTTTATAAGAAATGTAAAAGAATGCTGACCAAACTACCCAAACTATATTTACAAGAAACTACCCATGTGGTGGAAACATAATATTAACAAGCTTTATAATAAATGTAAATGAATGCTGACCAAACAACTCAAACTATATTTACAAGAAACAACCCCTATTGGTGGAAACATAATATCAACAAGCTTTATAATAAATGTAAAAGAATGCTGACCAAACTAGCCAAACTATATTTACAAGAAACAGCCCCTATGGTGGAACCATAGTATCAGCAAGCTTTATAATAAATGTAAAAGAATGCTGACCAAACTACCCAAACTAGATTTACTAGAAACACCCCCTATGGTGGAACTATAATATCAACAAGCTTTATTGTTCTTCTTTCAGTTTTTCCCGGTTAGGGGTCGCCACAGCGGAACTCCGGTCCTCTAATGATTGGCTGTAGATTTTTAATGTGCGGAGGTGCCAGCTCGACACCCAAACTGCAACAAAGGCATGCCCTATGCATGTCTTTCAAATGCCACTCGACCACGGGGAGAACATGCAGACTCCACACAGAAGCTGCTCCAGCTGAGAATCGAATGGGAGAACCTCTTGCTGTGAGGCGACAACACTACTGCTGCACCTCCACAGCTTTTAAATATCAACAAGCTTTATAATAAATGTAAAAGAATGCTGACCAAACTACCCAAACTATATTTACAAGAAACAACCCCTATGGTGGAACCATAATATCAACAAGCTTTATAATAAATGTAATAGAATGCTGTCCAAACTAGTCAAACTATATTTACAAGAAACAGCCCCTGTGGTGGAACCATAATATCAACAAGCTTTATAATGAATGTAAAAGAATGCTGACCAAACTACTCAAACTATACTTAAAAGAAACAACCCCTGTGGTGGAACCATAGTATCAACAAGCTTTATTATAACTGTAAAAGAATTTTAACAAAAGTAAGAAGACTAATTCCCACAATGTTAGAGCCCTTGTCACTGAAGTAAACAAACAACTCAGGGGCTTAATAAAATCCAACAAAGCCAATTTTGTGGCTAAAATAGGTAACTAAGCCAAGGGCAATCACAAGGCATATTTTTAGTTATCTTCGCAATTTCAAAAGCAGAATTCAGCAATGTACTGAGATGATTCTGAATGTTGTTACTTGCTCTGAAACTAAGGAAATAGCATACCTACTGGCTGATAAATTGATCTTTAACTTTACTCCTCTCTTCCCTTCCTTCTGTCTCTCAAGATATACGCAAAATTGGCTCATCTCCTGGTGTCACACAAGACCAAATGCTATCAAAAGCTAAAAATACTGCATTGATGTGTTCTGACAGTATCCCAGGATAAAAAAGGAACAGAAGGTGAGAAGCCAAGCTGCCAGAAAGTTATAAAAGAATTTGATGTCCTATCAGTGATGTCCAGCTCATGTTCCTTTTTGATGTGGTTTGAAGTTTTGCTGCTGTTTATGTTGTGTGAATTATCCCAGGATATAAGGCCTAAACAACATGTCCTACATGGACTGACTCATAGCTATACCATGTATAACCCACCTCCATAGACAGCACAAGGAACAAGAAACTAAGGGTAATGCTGCTAAACGCCAAAAGTCTTAACCTCAAGATGCATGCAGTTGAAGCTCTCCTCAGTATGGAGAACATCGATATCTGTGCAGTGACAGAAACCTGGTTCAAGGCTCCAGAGAGCACCCCAGCACTACCAGGTTATACCTCATATCATGCTTTTCAGCCCCAAAACCCGGACCAAACCACAAAAGGAGGGGGAGTTTCCATATTTATCAAGGATATCCACACCTCCAAGTTAGTGGCATTGCACGAACTATCGGAGGCCATCCATGTGCAACTAACAGTGGGCAAGACTGCTTTTCAGTTTATAGCATCCTACAGACCACCCTCTCAAAGTCAGGAATCCCACTTGACTTTCCTGAAAACATTGGAAAACATGAAGATCTCTCTGAACACCATTATATTGGGCGACTTCAACTACCCAAACGTAGACTGGGAGCATTACTCAAGCCCCATCACCTTAGCCCAAAGGTTCCTGGAATTTATAAACTCAAATGTTATGGAACAACTAGTCACAACTCCCACAAGAGGGGAAAACATACTAGACCTGATCATTACCAACATGGGGACTCTATGCTCCATACCAAAAGTATATCCCTCATTGATAAGATCAGACCATAAATTAATTTCACTGGATATCCACATCCCGACCCCACCCCCAGCCCAGAAAACCACAGTGAAAAACTTCTCAAAAGTGAACTTCACACTTCTCAAAACCGAAGTGGAATCATTCAAGGCCCCAGGGCCAGTGGAAACTACGGCCCAAACTGCAGAATCCTATATAAACGCATTCTACGGACATCTCCAGGAATGCATGGATCATGCTATCCCAAACAAAATCAAGACCCAATCATCCAAAGGCAGGCATCCAGTCTGGTGGACTCCAGCCATAAATAAACTGTACAACAGAAGGAGGAAGCTACTACATGATAGAGCAAAATCCCTAAAAGGGAAGGCATCTCTGATCAGTACTAGCAAAAAATTATGATCCCTCATAAAATCCTCCAAGGCCAGCTTCAAGAGAAAAATTGCACAGGACACTAAAGACAATCATAAGGCTTTTTTCAGTTATGTTAGGAACCTGGGATGCAACTCCCAGACTTGTTCTGAGTTGATTCTAAGCGACAAAAAATACACTGAACCCACAGACATCGCCAATATCTTGGCAGACAGGTTCAGTGCAAACTTCTCCACCCCCTCCCCCCCAAAAGAGCAAGTATCTATCCCGGCAGAGTGCAGCCTCCCAAACATCTCTGATGCTCAGGTGAAGGCCGCCTCTCCAAAGCAAAAAACACTGCTTCCATGGGACCAGATGGTGTCCCGGGTTGCATCCTACATGAACTCCAAGAAGAACTAATCCCTCAAATAAAACTGCTGTACAATCTCAGCCTCACTACAGGATATGTGCCCAAAGAATGGCGTACAGCAACAGTGGTCCCACTCCACAAAGGTGGCGCCTCTGCGGACCCTGGAAACTATCGCCCCATAAGCCTGACTAGCCTAGTCAGCAAGGCTATGGAGAGGATCATCATGGAACTCATAAACAAAGACATTGGGGACCTACAGACACTAGATCCTACCCAATTTGGCTTCATCAAGGGCAGATCCTGCCTTTTGAACCTGGTCGACTTCTTCAAAACAGTCACCAAGGCCATAGATGAAGGGAAGGTAGTCCAAACAGCCTATCTGGGCCTCGCAAAGACATTTGACACAATACCCCACTCGGGCATCATAGATAAGCTATCCAGCCTAAATATAAACCCCTATGTCACAAGATGGGTCACAAACTGGCTCAAAGACAGAACCCACAGAGTCAGAGTTGCTGGAGCCATGTCAGACTCGAAACCGGTCACAAGTGGCATCCCACAAGGTTCTTTCCTGAGACCTCTCTTGTTTGGTATTTACTTTTCTGAGGTACAGGCCAACATGGAAGGACTATGGCTCACCAAGTTCGCAGATGACTGCAAACTGGGCACCATAATCGACTCTCCAGCTGACACAAACATCCTTCTAAAAGGTCTCGCAGAGACGGATAACTGGTGCCAGAGCCATGGTCTAAAGCTAAATGCCAAAAAGTGTATAGTCATACCCTTTGGCAAAAACAATGTGCCCACAAATTACCACATAGGTGGTAACCCATTAAGTACAGAGAAAGTAATTAGGGATCTGAGGACCCAAGTTGATAGCAATCTCTCCTTTGACAACCACATTGCCAATGTGGTTAGAAAGACCTTCTACATAGCCCACCTCATCATGAAAGGATTCACATCTAGATCAAGAGAGGTAATCGTGCCCCTTTATTCATCCCTCATCAGGCCCATCATAGAATACAATGCCCCCTTTGGGATGTATCTTACCCGACACCTGCAGCAATTAGAAAGACCCCAAAAGTACCTCACCAGGAGGATCAAGGGACTCAAACAGATACCATATGCTGCTCAGTTAAAAAAACTCCAGCTCTACTCAGTTGCATACCGCCTACTTCGAGGTGATCTATGCCTGACATATAAAGCTATGTCCAACCCAGAATTAATGGACATGCTCCACCTCAGTAAATCTAAATCCCTTAGAGCCACACGCTCGAGGGACTTGAACCTCAGCACAGAAATAAATAGAATATGCTGGAGGGACAGATTCATAACCCAGAGGCTCCCTTCACTCTGGAATAGAATTCCAATTCATGTTAGGCAGAGCACCTCACTGACTCTCTTCAAGAAGAATCTTGATGAGTGGATGGGGGATCGTAGGTTTGTCCCAGGGATTACTTCTGTGTCACTATTAGACAGAGGCACAGTAAACTAAACTTTAAAAAGGGCACAGTATACTCAAATCAAGGGGTGGCATAAGCCAAACACAATCGGGCTAGGCTTATAAATGCCCCAGGGCAGATAGCCTAGTATGAACCTATGAACCTATGTATCCTTCAGACTGTTATGAGTGACTTGTATCTGGCACACAAGACATCGTCCGACCCATTACTGATGGATTTACTGCACATCAACATGTCATATGCCATCAGAAATACTCAGCCTAGGGGTCTAAACCTTTTCTGCAACATCAGTAGAACAGTTTGGAGGGAAAAGGCATATTTCACTGAGAATACCACTGGTATGGAACAGATTGCCCATTCATATAATACAAAGTTCACTCCTGTCCATTATCAAGTGCAACTTAGATCTATGGATGGGAAATAGAAAATATACCCCATGACTGTCCCTGTGCTACTAATGGACAGATACAGCTCCTAAATATTTTATCCCATGCATGGGTCCCCTCAAATTATATATAGTATGATCCCATAACCTTAAAAGAGTGAGCAAATCTACTGCAAAAAAAAGAAACACAAAAAGTAAAACAAATGCAGTAGCACCTACATAAACAGGCTGGCAGCCAACTAGCAGGCATGCAAACTTCATTAACATATAATGGAAACTGTCTACGATTAAACTGATCCCCAAAAGCAGCTAGTCCAAGACTTTCCTATGAACATAGGAACCTATAAGAAATATTGCACATCCAAGCCATGTCCCTGCCTATTTCTTCAAGCCCAGACGTCTATTCACAGATCCAATTAAGCACCACAGGAAACATCTTTTAAGCAAAGATGAATAATCTTAAATCAATAATAATTTCATGTGGCTTGTTAAACAGGAGGAGATTAAGTGCGGAGTCAATTTTCTAGTTCAAGACATTCATTTCTTTAATACTGTTATATTAACGCGAGGCAGTAGGGGGTAACTGCAGATGCACCTGGAGGGGTCACTCGGATGTAATGAATTAAGCTGAAATATTGATCAATAATTTAACATTAACTAGCTAATTATGCAATGTGAATAACAGAAAATATCTGCAAGCAACTATATTTCAGTTAAGATTCAAATAAACTTAAATCTAAGGCATTTATAAGAATGTATGTATATGTATACAACTCTACATGAAAGCTGTCAAGAATCAAGTGTTACAGATACCACTGTTACCTAGAAATTAAACATAATGCAAAACATGAGTACAATTCACAAACATAAAACATATAAAAATGCTGGGAGGATGATAATTTTTGACAATGTGCATGTCGTGGTACAATGTGCACATGGCTGCAAAGAGTTTTAGATTCAGTAAACTTGCATAGTGGCATGCACTCATGTGCAAACATGGGAACTTCCATGGCATGCAAATTACAGCATAGATAGCCAATTTTTTTGCTAATAAAGCAAATAAGCACAGTGGAGCAATTCAACAAGCTGTAAAGCAATAGTGTAGACTTCATGCTCGTGTTGACCATGTATTTGAAACTTTTCCAAATACAGTCACGCAAAGGAGTCTACACAGAAACAAGGGCAAGTAAATGTCCAGACATTTGTACAGAACAAACCCTAACATGTGACCCCACACCATTATGATATTATCAGACATGTTGGATGCTAGAAAATTATATTAACAATAGCAACCATTCCTTTTTAAGTGTCATGACATAAATGCAGCTTTGCACCTCCACCCCTAAATGAACACTGTACTCATAACTAATGTTGACAGCTAAAAGTGTAAATTCTGTGAAACATAGAATCCAAAACCTGCATTCCTCTGTGCAGATATATACCTTAGTAATTTCCTCCCCTGACTGCACAACATTGGGCTCCCCTTCAGTTTCCCTGCCTACACTGTTGCCGACCATGTAGATTCCGGGCTATCAGCATGGTGAAGATGCAAATGAGGTCAAAACTCATTAGAATTGCTGAATCCCAAAAATTTGTAACCATGTATGGATAGTCACTTCGTGTAGGCACTTCCACAGTGTTTATGTTGAATGCATGGCAACAGTGAAAGATGACATCAGAGGGGTGTGTCAGGTTACACTTACAGAGGTGTACATGTAGGTCTGTGAAGTGTAAAAGTGCAAATAAGCAGTGAACAATCCACAAGTTTTATGTCATCCTCTTTATTAGTTGTTAAAATGTATCATATCTGTCCACATTAAGTTAAATTTTATTTTTTAATTTTCATCCTTGTTTGTGCAATGTGATACTTAGTGTAACAATGAGTAATGAAGCAATGAATGGCAGGTTTCTCAGTGCTTGTCACATAATTATTCCTGTGGCAGGGTGTGTATGTGTAGGGCTAGAGTATAGAAGGTTTGGGGTTCTGCTACAGGGTCTGCAATCCTCCCTTCACTTTTTGAGTACGTTTTCATGATATGACAGGCAAGGACAAGAGTAATAATAGCTCTTGTATTCACCTTATTTTGATATTGGTGCATGCAGTGGTGCGTAGGTGCACATCATGTAATAATGGGCACCAATGGATATATTCAGTAAAGTAGCAGATGTTTTTCATATGTGTTAATTACAGTATAAGCAGGTGATTTCCAGTATGGTGGAGCTATTCAACAAGCTAGAAACCATCAATGTAGCCTACATTATGCTTTCTTCCTGCATACTTCAATACCATGGGAGTAGAGACAAGGGAATTCTAGCCCTGAAATAAAATTGTGTCAACTGCTGCATTTACAAGGTAAGTCCTAGACCTATAATGTATTCTTTAATAATATTATGGCATATCCTTGTATATTTTGACTTGGTGCAATAATGCAGCCAATAGTGGTGGATTTGTTCAAAAAGTATATTAATGTTTGACAGCAGACACTTATTTTGCTTATATGTGTCCATTACTAAAGTTTTCTTTCTTATTCCTCTGTTTTTAATTGCATTTTTTGCATGATGCACCACACAGAGCAAATAGCAGAAGCGGGTAATGGCTGTGTTTATCAGGTTTGTGCAAAGTGCGGCAGACCAGCTATGAAGCAAATGGCCAAAAATAGTAACCAGATACATTCAATTAATGCCCCTGACCATTGTGAAAACCCAGCCTGCAGTAGAGATGGTAGTAGGTTCTAGTACAGAGTGTGCAAACTTTGTTTTACTGCTGTGACATTGCAGTTTACAGCAATGAAGTGCAACACAGACAACTGTTTCCCCAACATTCTTGTGGCAACAAGTGTAATTGCAGGACTGCCAGGCACATATTCCCAGGTTTGAATACACTGTATTCAGTATAGTCTTATTTTTACTGACATTAGCAATGCAGTTTGCATTTGCGCACTACTTACCTACACAAACAGGTGTAACTCACATGCTTGTACACTTTGTTAACTATTGTGCAAATCCACTGCTCACTGCTCTATGTAACTGCATATATGATGCTTTCTTACTGCTGTTTATTGTCCATTTCCTTTGTATGACATAAAACTACATGTGGAAGCATTGCAAATTCAGGGCACATTCAAAGAATATATCATATATTCACAATACATACATGTGCTGTCCCCCAAAGCAGTACTACCCTGGGGGCACAGTATTTGTTACACACATATATCAACCTCACTACAAACTGTAATATATACTGTTGTGTGCTCCTTCATGGACAGTGCCAGTTGATGGTGCTGATAACCTTGCTTTGCTAAACTCAAACATCAAACTATGCTCAGTAAAGGAACTTGTGTTTTTACACAGCTAGGCTTCTACACACCTAGAACACACTCTACATGCTACTGACCCCATATGAACCTATAAATCTATGTGCCTATGCAGGCCTTCCAACCTGTTGTCCCCCACATGGCCTGCTGATGTCATCTACCATAGGTTTATCTGCAACCATGTAAAAGTCAGACTTGTGCAATGGTGCTTGAGTGAAGTACTGACTTCTGTATTCTGTGTACTTAGGTAGGGGTTCTGTTCTCACTGCAGTCAACTGTGTGTGTGTGTGTGTGTGTGTGTGTGTGTGTGTGTGTGTGTGTGTGTGTGTGTGTGTGTGTGTCTAGCCAGATGAGCAAGTGTGTATCCTGCAGTTATTTCCCTTATCCCATAAATTGACAGTATCTTGATACGTGCACCTGCCTACACATCCATTTCAATCAAGCTTCTCATCTTCTTCTCTCCAACAGCACTGCTGATATCATCCACTATAAGTTGACCTGCAACAAAGTAAAAGTCAGACTTGTGCTGTGGTGCTTGCATAGAGTACTGTGTTCTATAGTCTGTGTACTTGGATAGGTAGGGTTCTACTCCCACTGCAGTCAACTGTATATGTGTGTGTGTGTGTGTGTGTGTGTGTGTGTGTGTGTGTGTGTGTGTGTGTGGGTCTCTACTAAGCAGATTGTATGTGCTCTCCTACAGTTACTTCTTCAATGGCATGGCATGCCAGTTTTTTGATACCTGCACCTGCCTACACATCCATTTCAACCAGGCCTCCCACCTTCTTTTCTCCAACATGCACTGCTGACATCTCCACTATAAGTTAACCTGCAGCAATGTAAAGGCCAGACTTGTGCTGTGGCACTTATGTAGAGTGCTGTTTTCTATAGTTTGTGTACATAAATAAGTAGGGGTTCTGTTCTCACTGAAAACAGCCATGTGTGTGTGTGTCTACTTAGCACAGTAGACATGCTATCCTACAGTTAATTCTCCAATGGCATGGTTTGCCAGTATTTTGATACCTGCACCTGCCTACACATGCATTTCAGTCAGGCCTCCCACATTGTTATCTCCAACATGCGCTGCTAATGTAATTCACTATAAGTTGACCTGCAGCAATGTAAAAGTCAGACTTGTGCTGTGGTGCTTGCATAGAGAAATATGTTCTATAGTCTGTACATGGATAGGTAGGGGTTAGGTTTGAACTGCAGTCAGCTGGGTGTGCATGTGTCTCTACTCAACAGAGAAGACATGCAATCCTACAGTTACCTCTCCAATGGCATGGCTTACCAGTATTTTGAAACTTGTACCTGCTTACACATCCATTTCAGGAAAGCCTCCCACCATCTTCTCTACAACGTGTGCTGTGGCACTTACATATAGTACTGTGCTCTGCAGTCTGTGTACTTATACAGGTAGGGGGGGCTATCCTCATTGCAGTCAACTGGGTGTGTGTTCATGTCAGCTGTTACCTGACATTACAAAGAGCCTTTTACACCAGCATGTCGGACACTGTTATCACCATATGCTCAAAAGACAATGTTGATGTAATCAGCTATATCAGATTATTGCATATGCAGCCATCCCACCCTAGTAGGATCAGACACTGGTCTGGAGCCCAGGCAGACATCACCTTACATTCATAGGAGGTGACCAGGCTACTGGCCCTAGGGCTTTTATATGCCTAGCCATGTTATATCATTGATCCCTTATTGACCAAGTTGTATGGGCTATGTTTGAAGTGCAAGTATATTATTAGCACTGGCTGCCCTTATCCAAGAGGGACATGGGTGACACACTTGGGTTAAATTTATGGTTTCCCATCCAGTTGTTTAAATTACACTTAAATAGGGTCACTGAGGAGCTATGTTTTATGTGAATTTGGAGTTTGTTCCAGAGGAGTGGCAATCTCTTCCTCTTCAGCATTAATGTTGCAGGCTAGGTTAAGATCCCTAGAGTGAGTGAATATTTTCCATTGTGACTTGTGGATGTGCAGCATTTCCATTAGGGCATGGTCTGAAACTGCTCTGTAACCAAGGCATAAGTGGCCTGTCAGCAGCCTATACAATGCCGAGTACAGTGACAAGGTTTTCAGTCTGTCAATGGAGGTAATGTGTAGCAGGCCCTGAATTTTCTTGGTAAGAAATCTCTGAGGTTTCTCCAGCTTATGCTGGTGTTTGGTGAGGTACATACATAAGGGAGAATTGTACTCTAAAAATGATCTGATGAGGTATGAGTACATGGGAGTTATAACATCCTTAGCTCTGGATGTGATGCCCGTACTTATAACATGTGCAGCATAGAAGGCCTTCCTTACCGCTGTGGACTATTGGTGATTGAAGTTAAGGTTGCTATCAACCTGTGTTCCCAAATCTCTCACTACAGTGTTTCAGCTACAGGGTGTACTGTTAATATTGTAATGTGCAGGAACTTCCCATTTACCAAAAGGGATGGTAACACATTATTTAAAGCTTATTTTGACTCTATGGCTTTGGAACCAATTATTTGTCTGTGTAAGCACTTTTTGTAATATGTCAACAACATTGGGGGACTCAATGATTACATCCAGTTTGCAGTCATCAGCGAACATGGTAAGCCACAGGCCATCTAATTTCCCCTGTACTTCTGAGAAATACATTCCAAACAGTAACACAGATCCTTGTGTTATACCAGTAGTAACTGGTCTGCTGCTAGAGATGGAATCCCCAACTTTGACTGCATGTGTTCTGTCCTTAATCCAGTTGGCTACCCAGTAAGTGACATATGGGTTTATTCCCAGCTGTGTGAGTTCCTCAATGATGCCTGAGTAGGAGATTGGGTCAAAGCCTTGGTTAAGTCAAGTAGGCTGTATGTAGTGTTTTGCCTTCATCCAGGGCTTTGGTAACATTCTCAAAGAAGTCACCAGGTTTAATAAGCATGATGTCCCTAAGCAAAGTCAAATTACTTTGGGTCAAGAGTTTGAAGTTCACCTATGTCTTTGTTGATAAGGTTCATGATTATTGTCTCCATGGCCTTGCAGATAAGTTTGGTTAGGCTTATGGGTCTATAGTTCCCAGGGTCGGTTGATGGAACCCTTTTGTGCAAGGCATTACTGGAGCTGTTTTCCACTCTGCGGAGACAAAGCCAGTACTTGCACTGTAACTGAAGAGAGTGCCAGCTGGTTCAGCTAGGTCCTGTTTCAGACCATTTAGTAGGCAGCCTCAGATCTTATCCAGTCACATAGAGGCTGTGTTTTTGGCCATGGAGAGTATGGTTATGAGCTGCTGTTTGGAGATACTAGGTAGAAGAATGGTGACAAGTATGCTTTGGGTTATGTCTGGTAGGTACAGGGGAGTTTGCCCCAAATCTGTCTGCTAGCAGTTTCACAATGTTCTCAGGGTCAGTATGAGTGGTAGCATCCACTACTAGTTCGGCACAAAGCTGGTCCTTCCTTTTTAAATTTCTGACATACCTAAAGAATGCTTCCTGATTCAGCTTTGTCAAGGGCAGATCCTGCCAGTTAAGCCTGGTGGATTTCTTTGAAAATGTGACCAGAACCATTGACAGGGGTAAATCTGTGCACACAGCATACCTCGACTTGGCAAAAGCCTTTGACACAATTCCACACTCATGCATTACAGATAAACTTAGCAAACTGAATGCAAACCTTTGTTGTAAGATGAGTTGCCAACTGGCTCACAAACTGGTCACACACTATCAAAGTGGAGGACTCCACATCAACAAGCAGACCTGTCACCAGCGTGGTGCCACAAGGGTCAGTACTGGACCCCCTACTGTTTGGTATACTTCTCAGAAGTTCAGGGCAAAACTAAGAGGCTGTGGCCGACCAAGTTTGCGGATGACTGCAAACTGAGTGCAATTATTGAATTCCCAGATTATGTTAGAATACTTCAGGAGGGTCTTATGCAGACCAACAACTAGTATCTTAGTCATGGTCTCAAACTGAATGCATCATAATTCCCTTCAGTTAAAAACAATGTCTCTTCACACTACCAAATTAACAATACCCTATATATCTAGGAAGGGTAAGAGATCTGGGATCACAAGTAGACTGTGACCTTAACTTTGACTAGCATGTAGCTACTGTGGTAAGGAAGACATTCTACATAGCACACTTGATTAGCAAAGGAGGTTACAACCCCTCTATGCACATCACTATCGGGCCCATAATTGAGTATAACACCCCTTTCAATGTGTACCACCTGCAGCAATTGGAGAGACCTCAGAGGTTTCTAAATAAGATGATCAAGGGAATCCAGCATATGCCTTGCATGGACCGAATAAAGTCTCTGTCACTATACTGAGTATTGTATAGACTTTTTAGGGGAGACTTATGACTGGCTTACAGAGCAATCTCTGACCCAAAACTAATGAATTTGCTGCACATCCATAAATCAAACAGGAATAGAGCTACCCATTCCAGGCACCTAAATATGGCTTGTGACTTGAATAGAACATATTGAAGGGACAGATTTGTCTCCCAGTAGGCTGCCAATTCAAGTGAACCATTTAACTCATTACATCCAAGTGACACCTCCAGGTGCATCTGCAGTTAACTCCTACTGACGCCTGTAGGCATCAAATATTGCTTGTTCATATTTGCATCAATAATTCCAAAACCATGCTATATACAAGGTTTTAAAAGATTTCATCTTAAAGCTTACACAATAGAAAACAGAACTGCATTAATATGTGATAGCTGTCTAGGGTAGGTAAATAGATATCAACTATTGTTTTTATGATATTAATTTATATAGATATCATTTCACATTTTTCTAATTATCTCAACAATCAGATCACAGAGGCAGAACTCCTTATCCTCAAATGAAAGTTCTCAGCTAGAAGAGTAAAATGCCACTGACAGTCTGTGTGTAACTTGAGTGGTTGCAGAGATATTGTAAGTTGTTTAGAAAATATTACAAATGAAATAGTTACTTTGTTTACTGTGACTTATAAAATTCAGTTTAAGACCTTGAACCTAAAGAATACTACCACTATAAAAATAGGTTGTGCTGAACAGATTCCCATTTATACCTCTTTCATAATCCCTATGGTTCCAGAAATATGAACATTTGTTTGAAATGTGAAGATATAATTTGATTCTGTCAAAAGGCTTAGGCTCCGCCCATTGGAAGTTAACAGTGCAAACTTCCAGAGCTCCATTGGAATGAATGAGTTAAAAGGAACCTGGATGAGTGGATGGGGCACTGTAAATTCTTACCAAGGATAGCACCCTCAACCATCCTGGATATAGGCAGTCATTACTAAATACAATCCTGGGTATTGACTAGAGTATCTATGGTATTATATTGGGGTGAAACGGCTAGGCTTGAAATAACCTCCAGGTTGATAGCCTAGTAACCTGCTATGATCCCATGATCCTGATTATCTTTAGCTAGGGATGCTAGTTTAACTTTTTACTTGGCTTTAGAGGACTTTACAATATAGCTAATTTGCTTGTTCAAGCTGTAGAGGGTGCCCTTCCTCTGCTGAGTCAGGTCACTCTTGTTCTGTGTTGGAGGGAGGCCTTCTAGCTTATCAGTGGGAGTGGTAAGCACTAGGTAGCCTATCTACCACAAGAGGAGTGGTTTCTGGCCCAGAAATTGTAGTTTATTGGCTGTTTGGGCAGTTTTTCCATCTCTTTCAATTTTCTGGTTTAAAAACCCACATTTGTGCTTGTTTCCTGCCTTTCCTGTAACTAGTCTAGTCCAGATACAGTTTTTGCCTTATCAAGGACTGTTTGTAAGCTTCTGAGCCCCCCCCCAAGCCTTTCTGTGGTGGAGGGAAGCCTTCTAGCTTATCAGTGGGAATGGTAAGCACTAGGTAGCCTATCTACCACAAGAGTGGTTTCTTGCCCAGAAATTGTAATTTATTGGCTGTTTGGGCAGTTTTTCCATCTCTTTCAATTTTCTGGTTTAGAAACCCACATTTGCACTTATTTCCTGCCTTTCCTGTAACTAGTCTAGTCCAGATACAGATTTGCTGTATCCAGGACTGCTTGCAAGCTTTTGAGCGGTGCCAAAGGCTGCTCTGCAAATTTTCCTTTAGATCTGTTAGTTCTCTCCTCTCCTGCACTTTTACTAGCTTATTAGTCCAGCACTTTACCAGACTTCTTGTAGCAATTATTGTAGCACACAAAAGTTCTACCAGCACTAAATGTTCTACAAGGAAATGGCTCCAGTACTTATTATTAATGCCCACCCCTCCAGGCATCTCTAAAGGTCAGTTCCTTGTGCTTTCTCCTATTAACATGGTGAACTTGGGTATCCAGAGGCAATGTAGCAACTGCCTCATGTACACTGACAACCCTCTCCTCTTACCTCCCAACACTCATACTTGAGAGAGATGCACTTATAGATCCAAATTGGAAGCCACGCACTCTCCAGCCAAGACCAGAATAGCTGGTCAAGAGGAGATGGTCAACACTTGCACAACACCACATGGAACACATAGCCCTCCAGAACATACACCAGCACTGCCTTCACATAAAACCCAAACGACACACCCACCTTCCTGGAGGCACTCAATAAAAATCTAACCAAACAGCAGACACCTTCAAGGCAGAAAAGCACTTGACCACCACAACACAACACTAATCATAAGACACATAAATTTCCTAAAAGTGTGCTACTCAACCAAAGCCCCTAAGGCAAAACAGCATGCCCAACACACTAGTCATAGGTAAAAACAAAAAAGAGAGCCATACATTCACAAGTAACTAGAAAACAAGTCTTTTATTCAGTATGTGCTTTTCTTAAACTAGATAGCAATTTTTTTACCTAGCTTAATGGAAAGCGCTTCATACTGATGTTTTGTGGAATAAAAGACTTGCTTTCTAGTTACATGTAAAAGTATGGCTCACTTTATTTGATTTTACAGTTGTTTGTATTTGTTTATATAGTTTTGGAGCCCTAGTCATAGGTGACTAGATAGTGAGGCACACTGATGCCCCGCTCACTAGGTTGAATAATGAGAAAGTAACAGTCAGCTGTCTGTCAGGTGCCAGGATCTGCCACATAACACACACACTCAGGTCCCTCAACAACAGATACAAATATGATTGTGTCATTGTATTTGTGAGTGTGAATGACCTGAGACATACCTCCCTGGACTACAGGAAAAGAGACATGGAGGAGTTCTCAGATTATGTAGCCTAGGCGGGTATGACCCTAGCCCTGAGCAGCATCCTACCATCACCCAGAATGATACCACAGTACAAGCAGGAAATTATTGATTTCAAAAATTGGCTGAGTTTCTGGTTTCATTCTAAGGGGATCCAGTATCTGACTGCCTGGGATGACATGACTGACAGACCTCAATCCTTTGCCAGAGATGGCCTGCATCTGTCACCCCTGGGCTTCTGGATACTGGCCAAGACTCTTGCCACCCCATAGTTCCTTTTTTAGGTGGTGTTCCAAAGACCAAATTACCACCATAACAGCTACAAACAAATGCAATCTGATGGTCATGCTGCTCAAAGCTAGAAGTCTTAATCTCAAAATGCAAACGCTCGAAGCACTCCTTAAAATGGAGAACATCTACATTTGTGGCATAACAGAGACCTGGTTCAAGGCAGCAGAAAGCACCCCCTGCACTACCAGGCTATAACTCATTCCACACCTTTCGGCTCCAGAACTTGGACCAAAGCTCCAAAGGTGGTGGTGTTTCTATATTCATAAATGATGCTCACACCTCTGAGATACTTCAGGTGCAGCTAACATTGGGCAAGACAGCGATTCAGGTTGTAGCCTGCTATAGTTCCCCAACAATGTCCCAAGACTCACACTCCACATTCCTAAGCACCCTGGATAATATTAAGAACCAACCTAATATTCTCATACTGGGCAACTTCAACTAACGCTCCATTAACTGGTAAAACTATTCATGTACCAATACACTTGCCAAATGTTTCCTAGAATTCATTAATTCCAATGCCATGGACCAGCTCATTCTTACCCCCACTAGAGGTAGCAACATCCTTGACCTGGGGGACCATTTCTCTATACCAATAGTCAACTCCTCCCTGGTTAGATCTGAACACAAACTAATCACCTTGGAAATCCACATCCCTCCCACCACCCCCACAAAGTTAACCACCATGAAAAACTTCTCCAAAGCTAACTTTGGGTTCCTAACAACAGAGGTGGCTAACTTCACGGCACCCATGCAAATGGAGAATAGTTGCATGACTGCCAAATCATACACCAATGCACTGTACAAACATGCACACAAATGCATGGATCTTGCCATACCCAATAGAACCAAGATGCTCTCCTCCAAAAAAAGGAAGCCAATCTGGTGGCCCCCTGCCATAAACACACTCTGCAACAGAAGGAGGAAACTGATGCGGAATAAGGTGAAGTCCCAAGACTGGAAAAACTCCCTCATCAGCCTCAACAAAAAGTTGAGATCCCTCGTTAAATCTTCTAAAGCTAGGTATGAAAACCGAATTGAAGCAGATAGTAAAGACAACCACAAGCCCTTCTATAGTTATGTAAAGAATCTCCATGGCAATACCCAGATTTTCTCTGAGCTACTGCACAATGGTACTTCCTATACCGAACCAAAAGATGTTGCCAATATACTGGCCAACAGACTCAGTGCCAACTTAACCACTCTCTCACCGCAAAAGACCAGCCACAATACCAGTAGATTGCCAGGCACCCAGTATTAGACACAATAAGCCTTCAACCAACAATTTCCAGCTTAGATGGGTGTAGGCTATCCTCTCCTGCAACAACAGTCTAGACCACAAACCTTCCTAATGTAAAATAACTGGTTTGGAGACCAAGTGCATAAACTATAACAAAGACACTTAACTAAAGCAGAATTTCAGCAGAATACTCCAACCAGATTGTGGACAACAAGCCTTCCTTGTGAGAAATAAGTAGTCTGGAACCCATGTCCTTATAACAGAATTAAGACACTTTCAGAGTATCAGACACAATAAGCCTTCAACCAACAATTTCCAGCTACACAGGTTAAAACAGCACTGCCCAAGATCAAGAATACAGATTCTATGGGACTTGACAATATCCCTGGATGTGTTCTACATGAACTACAGAGTGAACTGGCACCTCACCTGTGTGCCCTGTTCAATCACATCCTCACCTCAGACTTTGTCCCTACCGAATGGTGCACTGCTACAGTCATCCCTCTCCACAAAGGAGGAGTGACTACAGACCCTGGGAACTATTGCCCCATTAGCCTGATGAGTCTGATATGCAAAGTTATGGAATGCATCATCATGGACCTAATAAACTAAGATATAGGGAATCTCCAAACTCTAGATCCCACACAGTTTGGTTTTGTGAAGGGTAGATCATGCCTGCTCAACTTGGCCAACTTCTTTGAGTCAGTCACCAGAGCTGTGGATGAAGGCAAGGTGGTTCATATAGCCTGCCTTGATCTGGCCAAGGCATTTGATACCATTTCCCACTCAGGAATCATAGAAAAACTCACAAAGCTAGGCATCACCCCTAAATCACTAGATGGGTTGCAAACTGGATCACAGGAAGAAGCCACAGTGTGAAAGTAGCTGACTCCAAGTCAGACTGCTGACCAGTCATGAGTGGAGTCTCACAGGGTTTGGTCCTGTGCCCTTTCCTGTTTGGTATCCACTTCTCTGAAGTCCAGGCCAACACAAAGGGACTCTGGTTGACAAAGTTTACAGACAATTTCAAGTTGTTGGGAGCTATTATTAACTGCCCAAGTGGTATTGACATCCTACAGAAAGGCCTCACTGAGACTAACGACTGGAGTCAGAACCAGGGCCTTAAGCTCAATGCCAAAAAATGTGTCGTCTTCACCTTTGGGAAAAACCTGATTCCCATGAATTACCACATCGATGGTAGTCCATTGAACACAGAAGGTATTATAAGATATCTGGGAACACAGGTTAACAGCAACCACTCTTTTGATTACCACATTGCCACTGTGGTCAGAAAGTCCTTCTATATGACACATCTCATTACTAAGGGTTTTGCATCCAGGAAGAAAGAAGTCATTGTCTCCCTCTACTCTTTCCTCATTAGGCCAATAACTGAGAACAATGCCCCATTTGGCATGTACCTCACTAAACACCTGCAACAACTGAAGAGGCCGCAAAAGTACCTCACAAAGAGGATTCTGGGCCTTAAACATTTGTCCTATATGGACAGACTTAAAAAAATCCAACTATTCTCTGTCTCATATCGCCTACTTAGAGGCGATTTCTGCTTGACTTACAAAGCCATGTCTGACCCAGCTCTATTAGAAATGCTACATCTAAAGAAATCCCAATCCCTCTGTACCACATGCTCCAGAGACCTCAACCTCATTGCCACAATCAAAAGAATATGCTGGAGGGACAGGTTCATAATCCAGAGACTGCCCATGCTATGGAATAGACTTCACATACAAGTCAAGCAGAGCACCTCACTGGTCCTCTTCAAGAGAAATCTTGATGAGTGGATGGGAAATAGCAAATTCACCCCAGGGATCACTCCAGCGGCTTTATTTAACAGAGGCACTGGGAACTAAGATCAGGTGGCACGATGCCAGGATAATCCTATGGGTTAGGCTTGTAAAGGCCTTAGGGCCATTAGCCTAGTACACACCTATGAACCTATAACTTTCTTCCAATTGTTGTATAACCTATTTATGCTTGATACCCACGAGGGTGGCTTGCTTTTTGGTGAAGACCTTGTTTTGAGCCATTCAGGTTCAGCTGACTCTATACAGTTTACTAATGTTATACTATTTATTTATATAGGCCATTTGTGTACATCTCTGTATAGCAGCCATTATTAAAAGTGGTAGCATGGGGGGTTTACAACTATTTATGGCATCCCTTAGAAGGCTATAGTTTTATTTGGAGAAATATTTCATCCTTTTTTCTCTTGCGGGGGTTTCAGTTATGATCAGTAATTTGAACAAGACTGAATTCTGATGCGACCTGACAAGGGAGGATAACACACAGGTATTAGTTTAGAGACTCCCTATTTTGGTGAGTACTATGTCTAGGACATTTGAGCCCTTTGTGGGGGTGCAGACTGTTTGTTACACAGCATTTGTATTGACAAAGTCCAGGAACTTAGGGGAGTGAGTTTGTGCTCATATATGACTCTCAATCGATGTAAGGATAGTTGACATCACACATGACCAAGGTATTTGGGTGTATAGTGAGTGACTCAAGTAGGTCTAAGTAGACAGAGTAGTTCTCTTGGTACATGGTGGGGCCTATATCTAGAAATGATATGGAAGGGCGGTTTGCCTACAGTTAGTTGGACTTGGAATAGCACTACAGTGTCATACAGTTTGACCAGTTCTGCAATGTACTTGTGTTTAATGAAGATGTATACACTTCTGCCTTTGGTTCTTTAATTTTTGATGTCTGAATGTGTGGAAGGCATTGTAGCCTTACGTGGCTGGGGTGTTCTCTGTGGCCTTGAACCATGTCTCTGTGACTGCACAGACATGGGCATGTTCCAAATTAAGGAGTGCTTTCAGTGAGTGCAGTTTCTTATTTACACTCCTTGCATTAAGCAGCATAACCTTCAGTTTGTGTGTAGTGGATATTTTTACATTGGGAATTTAGTTGTTCTGACATTGCCTAAAAAGGCCACTATGGGGGAGGCAAGTACCTTTGGCAGTAACCAAAAGCCAAGAGGTAACAGGTGAAGATGATCTCTGGCAAATCAGCATGATCTGTCAACAATATCTTCCCAGGGTGACAAATACTGGATCCCCCTGAACTGACAACGGAAGCTAAACCAATTGCTGCAGTCAATCATGTTTTGTTTATATTGAAGCATCATCCTGGGTGAAGGTGGAATGCTACTTAGTGCAAGAAATATACCTTCCTGAGACAGATAATCTGAAAACTCAGTCATATCTCTCTTCATATAGTACAGTGAGGTACGTATCCAGTCATTCACTGCAACATGGACTATGACAAAGTCATAATGGTACTTGTTAAGAGACGTGAGTGTGTGCATGATCTGATGGATCCTTGCACCTGATAGGCAGCTAACTGTGACCTTCTCCTTGTCCAGTCTGGGGAGGGGTACAGCTCTGTGTCTCACTGTGGAGTTGCTTCTGACCAAGACATTTGGTTTTGAAGTGATTTGTCTTATAGGTTTATTGGCTGATACACTGTTCTATGCATTATTATATGTAGTGGATTCTGTTGGGTCTGCAGTGTGGTGTGTACAGTAGGTTTGTGCTTGGGAGGTCTCTGATCTTTTGGTAGGTTTCTAGAGAATACCACCGCATATGTGGGTTTATGTGTTGTGAGCTTGTAATGTGTGTGTGCTGACAGCATATTTGATATCTAGTTTGTTGTTATGCGAGAGAATTGATTCCATATTCATAGTACAGATACAGCTCTCACATGTTGTATTCATTTGTTTTAGCAGTAACTGGTTGTCAGTATACATGGGACAATTGCTACATTGCCGCAGGATGCCCATGTCAATCAGGCTGCCTGGAGAAATGGTGGGAAACTGTCCATCCATTATGGAAGATATATACTGTAGTAACTAGTGGGGATTGGGCTAGATGAACCAGATGGACCAGGTTTTACTGTAAGACTAACAAAAAGTGTTTATTCTATGGAGGACTAGGGGTAGAAAATGTGTCAATGCTTCACAATGCACAAATTAGTTTCTTGTAGGGCAGCAGTGCAAGCCCTGAGCAGCTCTGGTAAACTGAGTGCAAACCCAACCAAACATGATGCTGGAATACAAGCAAAATTAAATGATTTTAAAAAAGTAAACAAAGGGAAAGGCCATGACTGAGCCTTATTCCAGCAATCTCCAACTCATATGAGTCCTTGGCTGCACACTTCTGCCACAAGGGTGCAGGGCACCTTCTTAATGTAAGAGAGCTGGTTTTATTTCTCAAATGATACCAAACAGTCTAGAGTCAGCTAGCCTGAATCTAGCTTATGCTATAAAATGCAGAAGTACTATGAATTCAAAGTGCAGAAAATTATAATCACAACAAAAAAAAAGTTTAAATAAAGCAGCACTTCAATAGAATACTCCAAAAAGATTGTAGGTAAGCCTTCCTAGTGAGAAATAGGTAGTCTGGAACACAAGTACTTACAACAGAATTAAGACACTTTCAGAGTAACAGACACAATAAGCCTTCAACCAACAATTTCCAGCTTAGATGGGTGTAGGCTATCCTCTCCTGCCACAACAGTGTAGACCACAAACATTCCCAATGTAAAATAACTGGTTTGGAGACCAAGTGCTTAAACTATAACAAAGACACTTAAATAAAGCAGCATTTCAGTAGAATTCTGCAACAAGATTGTAGACAACAAGCCTACCTAGTGAGAAATAAGTAGTCTGGAACCCAAGTGCTTATAACAGAATTAAGACACTTTCAGAGTAACAGACACAATAAGCCTTCAACCAACAATTTCCAGCTTAAATGAGTGTAGGCTATCCTCTCCTGCCACAACAGTCTAGACCACAAACCTTCCTAATGTAAAATAACTGGTTTGGAGACCAAGTGCTTAAACTATAACAAAGACACTTAGAAGAACAGGGTCAATAAGCATTCAACCAGCAATTCTCAGCTCAGAAGGGCAGAGGCTACTGTGTCCTCCCACAAGAGTGCAGATTGCAAACCTTAATGCAAGACTACTGGCCTGAAGCCCAAGTGTTTAAACCACAAGTAAGAAGCTTAGAATACCAACCACAAAACCAGAGACTCGACTGAAATAATGCAATGATAATCCCCCCCAAAAAAAAAACATTCAGTCTGAGACGAAACTGCAACCACCAAAGCTTTATTGGAATCTTGACTATGACTTTCTTCTGGTATCTTGGATGGGAACTAGTGTAGTGGATGTAAGTGTTGGAAAAAGTAGGTTTCCTGTAAATAGTAGATTTGAAACCTGTTTCATCTAATCTTAAGGACATGTCTAAATAGTTGAACTGCTGTGCTGTAACCTGATGTGTAAAGGTCAAAAAGTTGGTACTTTGGTTTAAGTGACTCATGAAATCATGTAACTGTCCTGGTGTACCTATCCAAAAAATGCAGACATCATCCAAAAATCTAGTGTATAGGCTCCAGTATTTACAGTATTCACTATTAAAAACATATTTCTTTTCCCATACAGAAAGGTGGATGTCAGCATAGGTGAGGGCTCAATTGGCTCCCATAGCAACTCCAGTTATTTGTTTAAAATATTCACCAGAAAAATACAAAAAAACATTATGCAACACAAGGTCAGCTAGCTCCACAATAAGAAATATGTCATTATCACTAGCCCCATGACTATTTCTGAGAGCTTCCTTCAACCAAGCTAGGCCTGTTTCGTGAGGTATAACAGAAAAAAGATCAACTACATCTATTGTAAGGAATTTCAAATCTGGAACATTTAAATCAGGAGTAATTTTATCCAAGAATTCCCATGAATCTTTGAGTAGATATCTGTCTTTACCCCATAGTTGTTTTAATTTCCAATCCAGAAACTTGGATGGGGTGAAATCTTAGATCCCTGAGCAGATACTATAGGCCTAAGGGGGGGATTTTGAACATCCTTGTGTATTTTGGGTACTCTGAATATAGAACGCACCCTCAGGTTTTTGTTCTCCAAATATAAATAGGTGCTATAATCTATAACCCCTTGATCGAATAGATCATTTATAGCAATATCAAGCTTTTTATAAGATATATTAATCTCATTAATTGATACTTGCCTATAGCGGGTTTTGTCATACAAAATGGAGTTCATTTTACCCTCGTACACGATCTTATCCATAAGGACTATGCCTCCCCCTTTATTTGGTTCCATGACTCAAACATTAGAATTTTTACTAAGTTGGATAAGTAAGTCATGTTCAAATGGATCAAGGTTCGGTGTAAATCTCTTGTATCTTGTTGTCTCCCTGATTCACTTCTCTATTCTTAGTTTCAGATTTCTCAACTGGGGATGTATGGGAGGATTATAAGTACTGGACCTGCTGGGTATAGATCTATCCCTAATGTTGGAATCCGTTCCATATAAATTCTCCAGATTGAGCTTTCTTATAAAAATTTTTAGATCTATAATAACCCTAGCTATATTACTAGTATGTTTGGGAACATATTTGAAGCCCTTAGTAAACAAGCTGAAAAATGTTTCCATCACCATCACCGTTGTATTACTGTAGTTAAAAATGTGAAAACCAGACCTACTAATGACTTCATAATTGTCCCCTTTGTGATGTACAATCATGGCAGGTGTGGGGGCTACCAGTTCTTGTTCCTGTTGTTGTTGTAACCCCCTTCCCCTCTCTGTGGATGAAATCCCCTGTAAAAATGGTTGTTTCCTTTGTTGATTTGTTGGTTACGAATCCTCTCCGAATGCCTAGGAAGAGGTTCGTGTCCCTCAACATCTCCACCCTCCATCTCACCCCCTTCCCAATTGCCATTATTACCTTCAGTAAAATTGCCAAAATTGGAAGCAGAAAATCTGCTACCATCTCTCATGTGAGTAGGGCGGGTAGGTGGAGGTGCAGGATATTGCTGACCTTCCTGGTACTCCTTAATGTCACAATTTAACTTTTTGTGTTTTCTGGCAAGTATATCTTGACATTTTCTATCTATCTGTACCCTGATATCATAATATATTTTCTTTTCATTTTCAACCGTAAACATTAAGTCATTGACAATCCTGTTGTTATATGTCTCTATAGCTTCATTAAGTTTACAGATTTCTTTCTCATTATTCTTAATGATGGCTTGAACAATTTCCAAGCCAAAGTTGTCAAAGGCTCTCAAAAGATCAGTGTGGAATTCACTTCCTGATACAACATTATTAGGATATTTGAATATCCTAAGACCTTTAGGCACTATGTGCTTTTCAAGGCACTCATTAAGATACATATTGTCCAGCTTTAAACTTTTGTACCTGTAGAGTACAGACCGAAGTTGTTCTAAGGTGTCAGAGTATGTCTGGTTAGATTCTGTTGATGCTAAAACCCGCTCAGGAAGTTCAAAATTTGGTTTACTCTGTAACCATTCCTGAAAACTCGAGAAAGGTATTGACCCAGATACATTGCCCCTCGGTGACATGTTGTCTCTAGAAACGCTAGTAGAACGAAGTACATTGGGCGTTTGTTGAAAGTTTGATGAAGTGTTACTGGAAACGCCAGTGTTGAATCCACGGGCTGTACCATGTACATTTTGACCAGGGGGTAGTCCTCCATCCCTGGATAAATCTTGATTCCTTGTAGTTCCATTACTAGAGACAAACACCATGATCCCTTGGTTCAATGGAGTTAGTAATTCAATTAGCTTGGTTAGCTGTCCTGCTAACTTACGAAATTCGCCGACTTCAAGCCCCAAGGGATGGTCTGACTGCTGGGTGGATTTGGTTTCTCCCTCATGAGGCTCCATAATAAACAAGCAACCACAAAACCAGAGACTCGACTGAAATAATGTAACGATAATCAGAAAAAAAAAAATTCAGTCTGAAGCAAAACCGCAACCACCAAAGCTTTATTGGAATCTTGACTATGCCTTTCTTCTGGTATCTTGGATGGGAACTAGTGTATTGGATGTAAGTGTTGGAAAAAGTAGGTTTCTTGTAAATAGTAGATTTGAAACCTGTTTCATCTAATCTTAAGGACACATCTAAATAGTTGACCTGCTGTGTTGTAACCTGATGTGTAAAGGTCCAGTTATTTGTTTAAAATATTCACCAGAAAAATACAAAAAATTATTATGCAACATGGTTGGGTGGTACGATCCACATTCAGTCTACAGGTTTTGTGGCCCACAACACTAGCGCAAGATGCAAAACCTTGCTTAAACTCCACACATGATTACTATTTATGGCACAATGAGCACTATCACGTGCATCAACACACTCTTTATAGGCACTGCATGGAATATCAACAGAGTTTATTGCATCCTGAAGACTATTTATTTAAAACTTAAGAGTACTAATTCATATATGATGATAGGGAATATAAATCCTGAATGTAATTTAAGAGTATGACTAAGTCATTTTTTTTGTAACTGTTTTCCACAATTTTTTTAAGTGATGTGGGGTTCTAGTCCATCTCTTCAGAGCTAAGGAGATGTTTTTTTCAGTTTGAATAAAGGGTGCAATTTTTTCTAATGTATAAAAAGTTTTACTCTTATCAGACACAGTTAATTTAATAGTTGCTGAAAACAATAAACTGGCTTTGATATTATTGTCTTGAGTTCTTTAACTAATGCTAGACAATCTTTTTTTATTCATAACTTTCTTGGAATTATTGTGTAACCTAATGGTGTTGTAACCATTATTTAATGGAGGGTTTAGCCAGACTGTTTTTATCCTACATATTTTTCCATACTAGTAATAAACTTTACAATGATAGAAGAAGAGGAGCATTTTTATTCTTTGAAGGTGAAGCCAAGGACTTCTGAACACTCTCTAGACAAAGGACAGAGCTTCTAGTAAGTTTAAGTTTCATGAAACAAAGTAGTTAAAATATTGACAATTGTATAACCTCTGTACTTCTCAGGGACTCCATATATTCTTATATTATTTCTTCTCAGTCTATTTTCTAAGTCATCAGATTTTTTCAATAAGCCAGTTGTTTTGGTTTAATAAAAATTCTGTGAGTCTGCCCTTCAGAAATCCTCCCATCATGATCAGATAAATTTGTGTCTAAGCTGGAGATTTGATCATTTTGTTATTTTATAAGATTGCTTAGTATGTCAATTGGTTGTTTACATTATTCTTCCACCTTTATTTTAATAATCAATTTGTTCATTTCTGATTAAATATCCTGCATATTTATCACCAGAGACTGAATCTCCTTTTTTCATAGTTAGATCCTTAGATCCATTCTTTGAACAAAAACAACAAATTAATGAGGGCCACCCAAAACCGACAATGGCAATAATCCGCAACATTAATTAAACTTAAAACTTAAAATCACTAGTAAACACTTTCATTCAGTATTACAGACTTCATCAGGCAACTAAAATAATCAGGTGGTTCATTTAAATAAAGTTAAGTCATGTGATAAGTGAAAAGATTTAAAGATACATTGTAATAATATACCAGCAGCAGCAAATACTGTAAATAACACACATCCCATTACCCTTACCAATACAGCAAGTTAATATAAAACCCCAAACAACCAACCAAAAATTCTGCGGCACACCACATAATATAAAATAAAAAATATTAAGTTATAAAACTGTAAAAATTGCATAAATATAAAATGAAACAATTATAAAAATTGCATAAATATAAAGATACACATTAATTATTACACACAAAATAGATGCCCTAAATAATACCTTGCAAAAACCTTTCAGGGAGTAGTATACCTAAACTAGGATGTCCAATGATTCACATTAAAGCAAAAATAAAATTAATAATAATAATAATAATAATAATAAGAAGAAGAAGAAGAAGAAGAAGAAGAAGAAGAAGAAGAAGAAGAAGAAAAAGAAGAAGAATACTATCTGTCATAAGCTCTCAACATTCCAGGCTGCATCCTACATGAACTCAGGCAGGAACTTGCAGCACCATTAGGTACCCTATTTAACCAAAGCCTGAGTACCGGCTTTGTCCCAACTAAGTGGAGGACAGCCACTGTCATACCTTTACACAAAGGTGGATTGTCCACTGATCCAGGAAATTATAGAATCATCAGCCTAACTAGCCTAATCTGCAAGGCCATGGAACTCATTATCATGAACCTCATTAACAAGGGCATTGGCAACTTCCAAACACTCAGTCCCACATAGTTTGGCTTCATCAAGGGGAGGGCATGTCTGTTAAATTTGGACAACTTTTTGAGACAGTCACCAAAACCATGGAAGACAGTGCACACCATGCTAGCCTACCTAGACCTCACAAAGGCCTTCAACACCATTCCCCATTCAGGTATTATAGACAAACTCACCAGCCTGAACATAAACCCTTATTTCATGAGATGGATTGCCAACTGGCTCACGGACAGAACCCACATGGTAAGAGTTGCAGGAGCTAGGTCTGACTCTAAACTGGTTACAAGTGGCATTCCCCAGGGCTCAGTCCTAGGACCCCTCCTGCTTGGCATATACTTCTCAGAGGTACAGGCAAGCACAGGAGGTCTATGGCTGACCAAGTTCACAGATGACTGCAAACTAGGGTCTATAATTGACGCTCTGGCTGACACAGACATCCTCCAAAAGAGTCTCACTGAAACAGATACCTAGTGTCAAAACCATGGCCTCAAGCTAAATGCCAAAAAGTGCATAGTCATCCACTTTGGAAAAAACAAAGTACCCACAAACTACCGCATAGGTGGTAGCCCCCTAAATACGGAAGACGTAATAAGGGATCTGGGAACCCAAGTAGATAGTAAGCTCTCCTTTGATAATCACATTGCCAAAGTGGTTAGAAAATCCTTCTATGTGGTCCACCTAATCACAAAAGGGTTTGCATCCAGATCAAAAGAGGTCATTGTGCCCCTCTACACATCACTCATCAGACCCATCATAGAGTACAACGCCCCATTTGGGATGTTCCTTACAAGACACCTGCAACAGCTGGAAAGACGACAGAAGTACCTCACCAAGAGGATCAGTGGCCTCAAACAGATGCTCTATGCAGCTCAACTGAAGAAACTCCAGCTGTACTCGGTTGCATACCACCTACTCAGAGGTGATCTATGCCTGACATACAAGGCCATGTCCAACCCAGAATTGATGGACATGCTCCACCTAAAGAAAACCATATGCCCTCAAGCCACATACTCTGGGGATCTAAACCTCACCACAACAATAAATAGGAAGTGCTGGAGGGATAGATTCCTGTCACAGAAACGTCCCATGCTCTGGAACAAGATTCCAGTCTACATTAGGCAGAGCTCCTCTCTAACACTCTTCAAGAGAAACCTTGATGAGTGGATGGGAAATAGAGAGTTTACCCCGGGGATCACTTCAATGGCTCTGCTGGACAGACGCACAGGAAACTAATCTAAGGGGGTGGTGAAAACCAACACAATTCTGGCTAGGCTTATAAATGCTTTCGGGCAGATAGCCTAGTACCTATCTATGAATTTATGAATCTATGAACCTACCTTGACCTGGCTAAAGCCTTCAACACTATCCCCCACTCGGGCATAATAGATAAACTCTCTCAGCTAGGCATCAATCCATATGTTATCAGATGGGTAGCTAACTGGCTCACTGATAGAACCCACCTAGTCAAAATAGGAGAAGCCATCTCAAACAGGAGACCCATATCAAGTGGCATACCCCAGGGTTTGGTCTTGAGGCTATGCTGACCACATTTGCAGATGACTGCAAGCTGGGAGATGTCATCAATTCCCCTAGTGACATGAGCATCCTCCAAATGGGTCTCACCCAAACAAATGACCGGTGCTAGAAACATGGCTTCAAACCGAATGCAAAAAAATGCATCATCATCCCCTTTGGGAAGAGTGATGTCTCCACAAATTATCACATTGATAACAATGTCCTAAGCATGCAGTCAATCATGAGGGATTTGGGCACCCAGATTGATAGCAACCTGACTTTTGACCACCATGTTGCTTCTATTGTACGGAACACTTTCTGCATGGCCCACCTCATAAGTAAGGGTATCTCTTCCAGGGACAAGGAGGTCATAACATCCCTGTATTCTTTCCTTATAAGGCCCATTATTGAGGACAACGCCCCATTCAGCATGTACCTCGCAAAGCTCTACAGAGGTTCCTCACCAGGAGAATCCTGGGCCTCAAAAATCTACCATACACAGATAGGCTAAAAGCCCTATCACTCTATTCTGTTTCATACAGACTTCTCAGAGGTGACATCTGTCTGGCATACAAGGTGATCTCGGATGCTGCCTTGATGGGACTGCTGCATATCCACAAGTCAAGCTCCACTTGAGTAACCTGCACATGTGGCCTAAACCTCATCTGTGACATCAAAAGGACTTGTTGGCGGAACATATTTGTGTCACAGAGACTCCCTCATCTATGGAATAGACCCATTCTCCATGTCAAGCAGAGTACTTTTTACTCCTTTTTAAGTGCAACCTGGATAACTGGATGGGAAATACATCCCTGGGATTCCACCCATGTTCCTGCTGGACCGGGGCATTGGGTGTTGATTTGTCTATACATGGGCTAGGCTTCTAAGGGCCTCAGGGCCATTAGCCTAGTAACTTCCTATGATCCTATGATTTTTAAAAGACTAGAAGTGGAATTAATCTCATTTAGGCCATGAGGGGTTGAAGCATTAAGATAAATCCACCACCAGTGTTCTTGTTGCTCTAGTATAATGCTCCAAGGGCCTCCTCTAGGGATAGGCTTAACATGCTCCTAGACCACAAATCCAAAACTGGGATTGCTAAAATCACTAACATGCTTAAAAAGGGTATTCATAAATTTTGCCCTTTGTAGATCAGAAGTGTGTTCGTATACATGTTGCATAAGTTTCCACTTGTTTTTTCCAATATAAAAAGCAGAGCAAAAATTACATTTGGCTGCATAAACAACAACTTTTGCATGGCAATTAAAGTGGCCTGAATAAAAATCAGCTTACTACCTAGAGATACTTGATCACACTGTAATCTAAATTTACACTGGGAACAATTCCCACATTTTGTCATTTTGCCTGTCCTAGAAAGGCTGTCACACCAATCCTTAAAATGCTTGTCTCTTTTATATATAATTTTAGGCTGAGCTCCAAGTTTGGCATAGAGTTCTTTATCAGCTGATATCAACTGTCAGTTCTTGTAAATAATATCTGAAATGCCCAAACTATCAGAGCTGAAAGTGTTAACAAATGCCTTACCATCACAAACCTTATCAATAGTAGTAGAGATATTAATAGAGGTAAAAATATTGTGCATTAACCAAAGCAGGGGAAGTACCAGCTCCAGGAGGTTGTATATTAACCAAAGATGGACATAACAGGGGGAGGTATTGGCCACTTACCGTCTTGTTAATAACCTCTGTTTTGATAGAATCAACAAGGGCAGTGGAGTAAACGCTGTTAAAAAACATTTGGCCTGGAAAGTTACATTCTTCCTTAAAGTCATTAAAATTAGTAACCATCCTGGCTGCTCTAACAATTTGACCTTTTATTACTGCTTTTTTTCACATGTAAAGGATGGTTACTGGTATAATATAAAAATTCATTAGAGTAAGTTCTCTTCCTGTGGATGCATGCTTTCAAAGACTCATGGGCCTGGTCTTTAAAACATAAAACATCTAAATAAGCAATGGATTCATTGCCAAAGGTATGTAAAAAAAAATTAAAAAGAAGTGGTTCCATTAATATAATCCATAAAGAAAGAAATATCCTCACTTGGTCCAGACCATGTTATAATGATGTCATCCAGGAATGGAGCATACATTCTAATGTGGCCAAAATAAGAGCTGTTAAATAAATAGCAGAGTTCCCACATTGCCATAATAACATTGGCATATAATGGCCCACAGGCAGAACCCATGGCTAACCACTTAAATTGTTTGAAGTAATGACTTTCATAGTAAATGTAGTTGTTAAATAACACCATTTCCAAAAGATGACATAGAGTGTTGATTTTATCATGCCCTATAGGTGGATGGTCAGTAAAGAATTCCATAAGCCAACGTAAACCTATTCCATGTGGAATACAGGTAAATAAATCCTTAACATCCACAGTAAAGAAAATTCCATCAGAAAAGGCCTCTAATTAGTTACATTTTGATAGTAAGTCCCAAGAGCCCTGGCATTAATGTGTAATATTATTTAAGTGATGTTTGGGTTGATTGTCAATAAATCTTGTTATAGAACAAGTCTTGGAATCACATGCATCAATAATAGGCCTCAAGGGTGGATTTTCAAAGTCCTTATAGATTTTGGGTACATCATATAGTCTGGAGTATCCCTAAGCATGAACTTAAATTTGGCTGGTGTTATCTGCCCCTGAGTTAACATATCTTGTAAAAATAGTCAGTCTTCCTATATGAGATAGTTATCTCATTAACAGAGGCTTCAGCATAGGTCTCATCATACAAAAGATGCAGCAAACATTGGTTATAGACCATTTGGTCCATTATGATGAGACCACCACCTTTGTCCGGCTGCATAAGCCTAAGGTTGCCCAATGCTCTAATATCATCCATAAGTTGCCATTGTGCTGGAGTTAAATTGGGATGGTAATGATGTGCAGGTTTTGAAAGCAAATGCCTTACGTCCATTTCACATACTTGCTCAAAAACTTTAAGGGTCGTTTGCAAATCAGGATTAAAAGCGCTAGGGATTCTAAGACTGTGGGAAGAATTACTGCTCAAATTAACAGAACCATCAAACATTGCAGCTTAATTAAGTTTCCTCATAGATCATTTTATTTCACTAATAACCCTAGTGATTGCTGCTCTTCTAGTAGGGATAAATGTTAATCCCTTACTAAACAAATCTGCATGTTGGTTGGTACCATTTCTTGGCATTTAGTCATCACTTATGACAAGGACCACTATAAAAAATTGTAAACATTTTTCAGAAAGTGTAGGAATATTTTGTAAAAATCCTGCAAAAATTATGGGCTTTGGTATCCATTCTCAATACCCCTTAATTGTTACACTCTGCAGCTTATCTTAAATACATACGTTACCAGACAGATGTGCTGACATATAGGATCCCATACACATGCTCAAGATAAAATTGCTCAGACATCAGTAGATAGCAGAAAAACATCAAATGGCATAACGTCAAATGCTGTTTCCTGTAATGTTTCTCTTTTTTAGGGAGAATTTTTCCCTTCTTTAAGTTGGTAGAATTGTGGAATTAGTATATAAAATGTTGAGCATGGGGGTTCAGGGTGGGGTGGGGCTTGCCCTCTAAAAAAAAAAAAGAAAAAAAAGATTTTTGACCTTTTGAATGTCAGACATTTTCTTTTGTTATTTTGAAAATTTGATTTTCAGGAAGTTGGTGTTTCATAATCATTATCTTCTTTCGGCTGTTCCTGTTAGGGGTTGCCACAGTGGTCATCTGTTTCTATTTCTTCCTGTCCTCTGCATCTTGTTCTATCACACCAACCACCTGCATGTTCTCTCTCACCACATCCAGAAACCTTATCTTAGGCCTTCCTTTTTTCCTGTTATCTGGTAGCTTCATCCTTAGCATCTTGTTCCCAATATACTCAGCATCCCTCCTCAGCAGATGTCCAAACCAACGTAAACTTGCCTCTCTGGCTTTGTCTCCAAACCTTCCAAACTGGGCTGACCCTCTAATATACTTATTCCTAATCCTGTCCATCCTCGTCACAACCAGTGCAGATCTTAACATCTTTAACTCTGCCACATCCAGCTCTAACTCCTGCCTTTTTGTCAATGCCACTGTCTCCAACCTAAGTAACATAGCTGGTCTCACTACCCTCTTGTAGACCTTCCCTTTCACTCTTACTGGTACTCGTCTGTCACAAATCACTCCTGACACTCTTATCCACCCACTCCATCCTGCCTGCAGTCTCTTCTTCACCTCACTTCCGCACTCACCATTACTCTGAACTATTGATCCCAAGTATTTAAACTCATCCACCTTCACCACCTCTACTCCTTGCATCCTCACCATTCCTCTATCCTCCCTCTCATTCACACACATATATTCTGTCTTAGTCCTGCTGACCTTCATTCCTCTACTCTCTAGAGCATATCTCCATCTCTCCAGGGTCTCCTCTACCTGTTCCCAACTCTCAGTACAGATCACAATGTCATCTGCAAACATCATAGTCCACGGGACTCCTGTCTGATCTCGCCTGTCAACCTGTCCATCACCTTTGCAAATAAGAATGGGATCAGAGCTGATCCTTAATGTAATCTCACCTCCACCTTAAACACATCCCTCACTCCCACCACAGACCTCACCGCTGTCACACTACCCTTGTACATATCCTATACCACTCTTACATACTTCTCTGACACTGCCGACTTCTCTAGGCAAGTCGATGTTTCATAATACAATCTTAGATATATAGGTTTTTAGATTTTGATTTTTCCTCCTTTGTAGAGTAGTCTAAGTTTTGCATCAAATCTCTAAATGTTCAGAAAACACTCCCTCAATACTTGGGTTTTGTAAGTGCCATGACTTCAGACGCACTGGAAACTGATGCAATTTCCATACCTGTTAAGGGGTATATTACCACCAGACAGATTCACAGAGACCTACAAACTGAACTCATTGAAGTTCACATCATACAAAACAGGATGAATTTTCAGTTTATAGGTTGTTATAGTCTCCCCATTTTATGCCCTAAAAATCATATAAGGTTCCTAAACATCTTTGATGATTTCTCTGTAAACAAGAGCTCCATTATCTTGGGTGACTTTAATTCCCCTCAATAAACTAGAGTACCTATATCTTCAAAGAAGTACACTCCAAAAACTATTAGATTTAATAAACAAAAACTCACCAGAACAAATTGTTAACAAATCCACTAGAGAGTGTAATATTCTTGATGGTGCAGTGGTGCAGCAGTTAGTATTGTCACCTTACAGCAAGAGGTTCTCCAGTTTGATACTTGGCTGGGGTGCCTTCTGTGCAGAGTGTTTGTGTGGGTTTCCTTCGGGTGATTTGGTTTCCTCCCATGCTACAAAGACATGCATCTGGACTGTTTCTCCCTGGGCCTCTGCTGAAAATTGGCTTGTGCCATATTGGACTTTCCTGATAAACAAATGCTAAATAAATAAATAAATTGACCTGCTCCTTCTCCATTTGCATTGGTTCATAAGATAGTGATTTTCACTTTCCAAATATCTAAGCCTACTGAAACCAGTATCTCAGGACTCAAGGATTTCAAAAGTACTAATCTCAACAGATTCTAAGATGAAATTTAAAAAAAAAATTCACTTAAAGCAGCATTACCCCAGGCATGGACATAGCAGGTAGCTTCATAAAGTATTTCTATGTCCAGTTAGATAAATGTATAAAACTGGCAGTCAATACCAGATCTAAGCATAATGTGTGTGAACAAATCACTATCTCAATGAACCATACAATAAAAGAAAAAAAACCTCTTTAAAGTATAAAGCAGATCAAGGATGATAGAAGAAATGTGACTAAAGATTTGAAAAATACTATTATTCTACTAAACAGCTCATGACCCTAGATTGGCATCTGAAGTTAAAGACAGTGACAAACCTTTCTTTAGCTATGTTAGGAAATTAAGAAATAACACCCAGCATTGGTTTGAACTGATTATAGTGGTACCACCTACTCTGACCCAGTAGACATTGCAAGCAGACAAGGAAACAAATTCAGTGAAACCTTTACCCCGAGACAACTTTGCAGAACACACTTATCTCTGAATCTTTCAATTCCCCCCATCACTGTCTTCACTAATGAGTGAGTACTAAACATGCTTTCTAGAACCAAAATATTTCCTCTATGGGACATGATAATATATCTTGCTGTGTAAAAAACAGCACTACAAAAAAATTGGCAGATCCATTCCTTAAACTATGTTACCTGATCATAGCCACAGGTTTTGTCCCTGAAGTTTGTGCACATAAGTAGTGATACCACTTCATTGGGGTGGTCCCATCAGTGACCCAAAGACAGGAATTATAGGCCTATCAGCCTGCTGAGTCTTATTTGTAAAGTGATGTAACATGTTATAACTGATCTGGTAAAAACTATGATATTTAAAAATCATCAGACTAGACCTGCAGCAGTTTAACTTTGTCAGAGGTAGATCTCATCCAATAAATCCATTAAGTTATTCAAAAGGGTATGACAGGCTGTTTGACAGTGGTTATGCTGTCTGTATAGAATACATTAACCTGGCCAAAGCATTTGACATCATCCACCTGGTAAGCTTAATGTATTATAAATAGAACCCTATGTAGTAACATGGACAGCCAATTGTCTAAAAGAGAGAAACTTTATGGATGTGGATTGCAAGTACCACATTGTAGAGTATGAAAGTAACCATTGGTGTCCCACAGGGGTCATGGCTGGGAGCATTTTTATTTGGCATTTAATTTTCTGATTTCCATACCACAAAACTGGCAAAACCTATGGCTAAGTAAGACTGTAGACAAATGTAAACTAGGAGTCATTGTCATGTCCCGCATCTGATGCCCAAGCCCTTCAGCAAAAAAGTATACATAAGTAATTGGTGTAGTATAAATGGGCCGAAATTAAATGCTAAAAAGTATAATATTATCAAATTTGGTATATAACTCCACTGTGCAGCATACAGCACAGATAATACCCCACTTCAAAATGAAAACATTATTTTTGACCTTAGAACTTGGGTTGAAAATGACCTTTCCTTTGATAATCATGTAATGACAGTAATCAGAAAGTGACACAATTAATTGTCTAAGGAATGTCATTCAGATCTAAAGAGGTAATTATTTCTTTATATTCTGCATTGAATACACAAATTATTGAATATAACTTCACATTACGGATGTACCTCACTAGACCAAACAAAGAAGTAAAAAGACCCCAGAAGTTCCTAACTAAGAAGATCACCGTCTTAAAAATAAAGATACCACAATAATCCTCCGTTTATTCAGTATCTTATAGACTTTTGAGGAACTATCTATGTCTGGCCTTACATACTATCAGGGACCCCACTGTATCTGGATCACTTGTTTCTCCACAAATCAAATACTCCCACAAATACCAGATCCAGGGTACTAAATCTTCACCAGAAGAAAAATAAAACATGGCAGAGAGATTTTTTCATTATGTAGTTTACCCACCTGCCAATTAAACAGAGTGATACACTATAATCCTTCAAATGATACATGGATGATTGGATAGGTATTCACAAATTCACCCTGGACTTGACAGTCCCAGTTCTCTCTTGAGTGAGGAGGTACAATCTAAGGGAAGGTACTGGTAAGGTGTATGTGGCAAAAGACTCAGCTGCCTAGAATTTCCTATGATCCAGTGACAACTTACATAACTCAGCACTTAAACCATCCCATGAGGTCACCTTCTTATTGCTGAAGTGACGTCTTCTAAGCTAATAGGTGCTGCAAGATCCTTATGCAAGATTGGCTTTAAGGATGGTAAGCTGGAGGTTTTCACAAAATCATCTACCATGAGTCTATATTACATAGTCGAAGTTCCGTAACTCCGAACACCTAATGGTTGAACTATTATGTTCCAAGTTACAGAACGTCAACCAAGTAAAAAAAAATAACTACACAATGGAGAAAACAATAACTGGTTGTAAGCAGGGGGGCAAGCCCACCCTGCACCCCCCATACCTCCTGCTACTTAAATATACCAATTCTGAGATCACAGCACATTGAAGTGAATGGAAACCTCCGTTTATGGAGATTTCCATTCAAATGCTCAAACTTTTACAAATTCGAATGTATGGTCTCGACTTGTAAAAGTTCGACTACATGATAGGAACCCATCTACCATAAATGGTCAATCTTCTGCTACTGGAAGTGTATCCTGATATAAGGACTAATAAAAATCCATAAAGGCTAGTTAAACCTATAGGGACTTGTCAAAAGAGATGTATTTATCTATTTATTTATTTGTCTTTGTTTACCAAGAAAGTCTGACTAGGTAATCCCCATTTTCAGTGGAGAACCTGAGAGAAAAACTCCAATTGTTTATATTGCATTCCAGTTAAACACAGAGCAGTTTCATTCTATTTATACCTATACATATACAGTAATTACATTTTTACATTAAGATTTTACAGAGGTAGAAGTTACTAAAGACAAAGCCCACATGCAACTTAAGAGATTGCACAGGCAACAGTTGTTGTATAAAAAATTGTTTTGTCATTTCAGTGAGAGGTTGAGACTATCCTATTTAAGGAAATTATTTAGAGATTATCATATGGTGAGCACAAATTTGTAACTTGATGATGAGAATGTGTAGGACCAGGACTGGTTACGATGTTGTTTAAGCAATGGTTAAAAACTATTGAGTTTGTTGGAGAGTTTTATTTGTGTGGGGATACTATTCCAGAGTTTAGCAACACATTGGGAGTAGAGCAGGTGTCTTGCAACATTATATGACTTATCTGTGAATAGTAAGAATTTGTTACTAGAATGGCAGTTCTTTGCTGGAGAGTAGTGCAAAACATTTTCTTGATGATGAATGAGTTTGTGTGCTGTAGTTAGTTGTGAATATGTTATGTAGTTGTGCAGTTCAAGCCAGTTTAATTGCTTTAAGCTATGACAATGGTATGCCTTATAAGGGAGATTGGTGACAAATTTAGTTATTTTACTGTAGCAGGAGACAAGTTTATTTCTTAGAGTATCATTTAAGTTTGTTCGGATAGGTGTGACTTATGAGAGTTGGCAACAAGAAGGTGGTGGCTAGATTTTTTTCTAGCAGTATCTGGAATAAATCTATTGATCTTATAAAGGGAGCCTATTTTCTGGTGTGTAGATTTAATGGTCTAAACTATATGCTGGTCATATTTGAGATTGCCATCAATTATAATGCCTAGAAGTATACTGTTGAGTTACAGTTTCAATTACAGTATTATTTGCTGACTTTATGATAAATGACTGCTTTTAATTTTGGCAACTTTTTTGAGGTAAAAAGCATTAACTTAATTTTCTTGGGGTTGAGTAGGAGGTTTGATTCTTTGAGACAAGTTTCTACAGAGGAGAAAGATTTTTGGGTAATGTCTTGGAGCTTATATATTGTTGAGGCGGTGCATATTAATACTGAGTCATCTGCATACTGAACTAAACAGCATGGTGAGTACAGGTGTGGAGGTTTTTAATAAATATATTAAATAGGAAAGGAACAAGGATAGAGCCCTGAGGGACACCGGTAGTAACTGGTTGACAGGATGGCAGGTTTGTTGCCATTTAATGGCTTGTTGCCTTCCATACAGGTAGCTAAGAAACCATGAGATGAGCCCATTTAGATCTAATTGCCCAGTAGCTGAGAGTACCTTTTTTCTGTTTAGCCTGGAGTGTTAGTACCCTACCTGGGCTGTTATCCAAAGACAAAGAACAGATTGCACAGACCACAAAATGTAGAGTCAGAACAACTCGTTAAAAGAATGCCAAATCCACTTATGTCATAATACGAATAAATCTCATCACAAGCTCCTTTCAAAGCTGTAAAAATGAATCAGAAGCAGTACATCTGTAAAATAGCAAAACGTAATGAGTCAAAGCAAGTTTAATTGAGAAAGGGTGTGGCTATAGACCTGCAGTAATGACTTATCCCTAAACCATGAGGCCTTACATTGTTGAAGCTTAGCTTCTAGGTCTGTTTCTGGCCTATGTTTGCCCCTAACCTACTTCTCAAAGAAATGTCTTTAGTTTACCCCCTCCTTTCACAAACTTTGTAGCTATAACTTGTATGATTCCTGACACACTTTGATGAGTAACTGACTCAGAGAATTAGAGACGAAGAGCTGTCTGTGTCCTTTTTCCAAAAAAGGCCCTCATGAATAAGGATCAGAGGACATATGCACCACAGGTGATGACACCTCATTATTCCAGTATGGGCTATCAGTAGGGAAACCGCCAGATGATCAGAGGCTAGGGTTGAAATAATAGGTTCTCTATTACGCGATCGAAGACACTTTTCTTCGAACTTGTAATATTCGAACCCAAAACATCGAAAACACTAAACTGTGAACGGCCACGTCTGCAAATTATTTCCTAGGGAAAAATTCAGTTGCCTGTTCTCGCGGTTTGCCCTTTTCCCCAATGTTGAGTGATCTCAGAGTTGGTATATTTAGTTGTGGGGGGTGTGGAGGGTACAGCCCCCCACGTCGTGGGGTGTGGGTGGTGAAGCCCCCCACTTGATTAGGATTGTGAAGTTTGTGTTGTTTGTTTGCAGCCTTATGAATTTTTTGCCTAGGAAAAAAATTGCAGACGTGGCCATTCGTGTTTTAGTGTTTTCAATGTTTTGGGTTTGAATATTATGCATTCGAAGAAAAGTGTCTTTGATCGCATAATATAGATCCAAAATAATATCCACCAGTTGGAGACCCTGAACAGCCTCTTTGGGCATGAGCCAGTAATCCAGCCTGTTGGCAGAGACAGAAGTTCAGGTGACAAATATATTCTGAGAGCCTGTGGGATGCAGGAGGCATCAAACAACAACTAGCCTCCAGTCATGTATGGTTTTTGTTGCAGCAGTCATTGTATCTTAACATTTCTCTCAGCATGGGAGATAGTTCTATCATGAAGAAAACCCTCAAATTGACCCCCTTTCCTGCAGATAGCTTATGTGAAAAAGATATCAACAAAGAACTCTTGAAGACATCACTGAAACCATACACATTACCAATAAACAGATTACCCTCTGGTGCAGAGTACAAAGACCACAAAAGCCCCCAACCATCATCCACTTTGCAGAATTCCCAACAGCCTTCGACTCAGTGACTGCTTAACAACAGTAACCACCACTACATCCCACATTTCTAATGAAAAAAAAAAACTTAAAATACTTTTCAGCAAGCTTGTGCTCCTAGAAACACCCTACATCAATCAGTAACTTAGATAACTTAGATAACCACTGCGTAACCATTCTGCATTTGATGGAGAAGTTCTAACACTGAACACATAACAAGTTCTACTTAAATACATTAGAAGAAAACATAAGCAGTAGTTTTACTCATAAATGTAGGACAGACCCCCTCAGAAAGTAGAGTCTGAACAACTCAGTAAAAGAGGGCTGAATTCCCTTATATCATAAGTGATACAAATAAATCCCATCACAAACTCCTTTCGAAGTTGTAAAAATGAAACAGAAATGGTTCATCTGTAAAACAGCAAAACTTAATGAGTCACATACCAACATCAGTTAACCTCTTTGCATCCTAAGTTGTCCTTGATTGTGTTTGTCTTAGACTTGTCCATAAACTTTTCATCACTGCTGGGCCTTTAGGAACTCTGTGTTTCAGTAATTAATTGACAGTCTATACTGTCCCCATCATGGTCACCCAGATGTTGCAGTGGACCAAAACTATTGCTAACTTGCAATTATACAGCAAAAAGTGTCCTGCTATACACTTTTCATGGTCTGTCTCCTGGATTGGAGAGAGCTTTCCACTCACTCTAAGAACTGGTCTGTTGAAGAGAGCTCTTTGTTTGCAATGGAGATGCAATAACAACATTAAATGTACCTATGACTGTATTGTGCATTGCAGGAATATTTGAAGATATTGAGCTATTCAAAAGTATCTTGGACTCACCACTAGATTCACTGTCCAGTGAATTAGGTAGTAACTTAAGAAAGTCTAATGCAGCTTCTGGGGAGGTAAGCATGCAGCTCTTATTATCATGGGATCATTTGAGGCTACTAGGCTAATGGCCCCAGGGCCATTACAAGCCTATCCAAATTCAACCCATGTCCCCAAGGGTGTCTGGTTTGAGCAGACATTAAAATCAGCACCTATTGCCCCTATCCAAGAGGGACACAGGTGGCACACCTGGGCTGAATTTTCAGTTACCCATCCAAATTACAGTTAAATAGGGCCAACAAGGGGCTTTATTTAACATGAATAGGAAGCTTGTTCCAAAAGTGGGGCAAACTCTGTGAGTCAAATCTGTCTCTCCAGCAAGTTCTGTTGATATCACATACCAGGTTAAAGTCCTGTGAGTGAGTGACCTGTGTGCCATTTGACTTGCAAATATGCAGCATTTCCATTAAAGCTGGGTCAGAGATTGCTCTGCATGCAAGGCACAAATTGCCTCTGAGCAGTCAGTACAACACAGAGTAATGTAACAATGATTTCAATCTGCCCATATAAGACAGATCTTGAAGACCCTGGATTTTCTTTGTAAGGAACCTCTGTGGTCTCTGCAATTGCTGCAGGTGTTTGGAAAGGAATATGCCAAAGGGAGTGCTGTACTCTATTACTGAACTGATGAGGGAAGCGCACATAGAGGTTATAACCTATTTTTTTTCTTAGAAGCAATGCCCTTACTTATGAGATGAGCAATATAAAATGCCCTTCTTACCACTGTGGAGACATGGTCATCAAAGTTAAGGTTGTTGTCAACCTGTGTGCCCAGATCTCTCACCACTGACAGTGTGCTTAGGGTATTGCTATTGATGTGGTAGCTTGCAGGAACATCACCTTTGCTGAAGGGGATGATAATGTATTTTTTTGCATTAAGTTTAAGTCCATTACTTTGGTACCAGTCATTAGTCTGCATATGACCTTCTTGCAGGATGCTGACATCACTAGGGGATTTAATGATTGCTCCCAGTTTGCAGTCATCAGAAAACTTTGTCAGTCACAGTCTTTTAGGTTTGGTTCCACAGAAAAGCACAAACGTTTTAACCACACACAAGGCAAGGTTGGAGCTATAGTTCACCAACAGTTTATTGCACCACAAAGTAAAAGAAACACAAGTGCTTTTGCTATATAAAATACATAACTTCATCAGATAAAAGCCAACATTCAAATGGGCACATATATATGACTTGCATTATCACATGACAAACACCAATTAATGAATTAAAGCAACAATGTATAAAAATATAAAAAACAGTTAAAAACACATATAACCATTAGTAGATTTCCCAGAAAAAAAAAATATAATATATATGTAAATATTTATTTAGGAAAATAATGCATAAATATGAATGTAAAAAAGCACACATTTAAAAAAAAATCAACTAAAAATGTAAATATGTGTGTATAAGTCCATTAACACATATTTATGTGTATAAATCTATGCTATCTCAGTTCTGCCTTCATTTTTAACACACATCCTATAGATGCAATTTCATTTAAACCTAGGAACCCTACTGTATCCAGGTGCAAAATCCAATACAGCTCATGGTTCTCCAAGAACAATTGCCAGGGACCACCTCTTGTATTCTTTTGCACTTGTTCAATTATAATGAACTTGAAGTGGTGTTCAGGGAATTCCAGAATGTGTCTATATAGGGCATTGGTAGTTTTTCCCCTGTATATCATAATTGTGCTCATAAATATGTCGCTTCAGCCTCTGCTCCATCTTGCCAATATAAAAAGCAGGACAGGCCTGGCACAATGCCCCATATAAAACTCCAGAACTATTACAATTATAATGCCCCTTCACTCTAAAATTAAACCCATTGATAGCAAAAAGCTCACCCACATTGATGTATTTACAGTGATGGCATCTCCCACATGGATACATGCACCTGTGTTTTAAATCATCATGTTGTTTACCAACTTTTTCTTTTTTTTATATAACTTTATTTTTATTAATTTTCACAAAAGGACTTGAAATAATCTACATCATACATATATTTATAGCATACTACATATATAGATAAAAAACTATAAACAACAAAAACTATGTACAATGCACATAACCTAATCTATTTCAATTAAAAATTCTTACATTTTATCCAGTAACATTTTAAGTTTCATCCAGGATAATTTCTTTTGTGTTATTCTTGCAGTTCTTGAAGCAAGAGTTTGAAGTTCTCTATTACATACAGTTTTGGTCAATAACAGAAATTCAGAAAATAACAGAACTTTTTTGCTTTTCCAGTTTATAGTAATACTTTTCCTAGCTACCGCCAGGAGGGACCAAAGAAGATGCACTTGAGTTTTTGGGATATGCTCTGGTACTGGAGCATTAAACAGTAAGAGCAAATCTGAGATTATACATTTATCTGACCACAAAGCCTTAGTAAAGTCTCTAAATCCTTGCCAGAAAGGAGTAACAGTTCTGCATTCGAGGAACATATGTGCCCAATCTGCACATATATTTTCATCACATCCCCAACAATTATAAGAGGTATTGTTTGACATTATAGCTACTTTTTGTGGGGTTATAAAACTTCTATGGATATATTTCCATGTGAAAATTTTCCAGTATGGAGGTGAAGTTGTGTGAATAATTGATTTGAGTATCAATGATTTGTCATTTTCTGTAAAGTTAAATGTATTTATTTTTTCTACGTAACTCCAAAGTGAGTCCTCCGGTAGTTTTAAATCAGTTCTTAGTGCTTTATATAACTTGGATAATGAAAATCCCATATTATAATTTGTTGAATTTAGTTCACACAAAATATATATTATTTTAGGTTGTAAGGAAATGTCAGTCACTTGATTACTTTTGAGTTCATTTATAAGAAATTCTCTACAGGGTTGAATGTTTAACCAATTATTTTGATTTATGTTGTATCTAGCTATAAGACTGTTTGCTTTATATAGATCATTTGTGTCTAAGAATTGGTGCCAAAAATTAAGACCATTACCTTTCATCTCCATTATTTTCTTCATATTAAATGAATCTATGCAATTCTTTGTGTGTGCTATGGGAAATATTAAGATTAGAAAGTTTCTAGCTAGATGGATTTTGTTTATTATTCTTTTAAAATTGTTTAATATGTAGTTAATACAATATGGCAGTTTCTAATTTTTATTTTCTTTATATGCTGAGTCTTTTACTACTAAGAATATTTTAATATTTTCTGTAGGAATGTCATCATTCATTGTTTCTTCTAGATCAGATAATAAAATAGTTTTATGTAGGTTTTTCCAGTTAGATGTGTATTTGTGGCTTAACCATTGACTCATGATGTGGAATATAACTGAATCAGAGTAAAGATCTAGGCTTGGGAAAGCAATTCCACCTTTTTCCCATTCTCTATAATGCCAATCGTATCTTATTCTTGGTTTTTGTGGAAACCATAGGAATTTAATTAGAAGTGTGTTAAGTTGTTTTATTGTTTTCTTAGGAGGACTAATAATTAGTGTTTGAATGAGGAACAGGAATTTTGGAAGAATACACATTTTTATTAGGGATAATTTCTCTTCGAAAGTGAATAATATTTTGTTCCATTTGGTTAAGAGCTCTTTAACCACTTGTATTAAGTTTTTATAATTTATTTGTACGGTTTCTTTCCAGTTTGATTTTATATGTATTCCTAGGTATTTAAGAGAATTATTTACCCAGTTAAAGTTACTATGTTTTCTCAAATCTGGATTCATTTTTTTGTTCAATAATAATGTTTCCATTTTATTACTATTAATTTTTAAACCTGAGATTGTTTCAAACTGTCTTAATACTTTTATGATATGATTTATTGAAGAATCTATATTTCCAATAGTTAATATGATATCATCAGCAAACAATTGTATTTTTGAAGTATAATTTGAATTGACAACGAAACTGGTTATATTATTATCATTTCTGATGCAATTCGCTAATGGTTCCACTGCTAAAGCAAATAGCAGAGGTGATAAAGGACAACCCTGTTTAGTACCTTTCCGTATTTGAATTTGTCTTGACAAAAAAGTTCCAATTTTGACATATGATATAGAATTTTTGTACAAACTGTTTATTAATTCTATGAAATCTGGGGAGAAATTAAATGCTTCTAAAACTTTAAATAAATATGACCAGGATAAACAATCAAATGCCTTTTCTACATCTAGGCTAATTATTGATAGTTCTTTCTTTTTCTTATTTGCAAAATCTATTAGAGATAAAAGTCTGATAACATTATCCTGAACTCTCCTGTTCAAAATAAAACCAGTTTGGTCATCTTCTATTATTTTTGGAATAAATTGGTTTAGTCTTTTTCCAAGTATTGAGGTAAAAATTTTGTAATCTATGTTTAGTAATGAAATAGGATGGTAAGATGTTACTAATTTGGGGTCTTTATCTTGTTTTAAAATGGGGGAGATAATGGCATATTTCCATGATGGGAAGATTTTTTTATTTTCTCTGAATTCTCTAAAAGCAGCTGCTAAAATTTTTAAGGAGTTTTCTGGCAGTAGTTTATAGATTTCTCCTATAATTCCATCTGTCCCTGGGGCTTTGTTATTTTAAGGTTTTGGATAGATTCTTTTATTTCTTTTAAAAGTATTGGTTTAAGCAAACTAGCATTTTGTTCATCTGTTACTTTTTTATTAATGTTCTCATTCAGAAAATTATTTTTGAGTATAATGTTATCAGGGTTTATGTTGGTGTTGTTTATTTTCTCATAGTGTGTTCTGAACAACTCCAAAATTTCTTTAAGGTCTGTCACTTGCTTTGGTTTCGTTTTTGTGTTATCAGTAATTTCTTTTATGTGGTTGATTTTCGCTAAGTGTTTTGATTTGACTGCTAGTCTGTGTAAGTTTTTGGGATTTACTGAATAAGATTGAATTTTAAGTTTCTCTAGGTTTATAGCCACTTTGTGATTTACAATTTCTGCATACCTTGCATTTAATGATTTGAGCTCGGAGTTTGTTTTGATATCTTTGGTGTTTAAATTCTTTCTCAAAGCATCAATTGTTGATTGTATTTTTATTAGTTCATTATCCCATTGTTTTCTTTTGTTTAGATACCAATTTTTGATTCTACCATATAGATAGGCTTTTAAGGAATCCCATAAGATGGTTTTTGAAGTCTCATTATTGTCATTTATATCAAGATAAAATTTTATCTCACTTAGAAGCCATTATTTAAATCCAGTAAGTATGACTATGTATGCTGGTAATCTTTGCCATGTTATTAGGTCTTTTGATATGATATTAACCTTGAATAATATGGCATTGTGGTCCGATAGTGGACAGGAACTGATTAGAACTTCCTGCATTTTAGAAATTAAGTCACTAGTAACTAACACTTTATCAATTGTTGTTTGTGTGCCATATCTATAAGAATAATGAGTGTAATTTAGTGATTGTGGTTCTTTTATAACATATATGTCCCTGAGGCCTAGTATGTCAATAAAATTCTTCAATTTTTTGGCTGCTGAGGACATTCTAAATTTGTCATTTTTAGTGGTGTCTTTTGTGGAGAGAAGACAATTAAAGTCACCTGCGTGTATTATTTCTCCTTTGGCTTTGGTAGTTATTAACTCCAAGTGTCTATTCGCAGTTTCTGCTCCAATACCAGGTATCCAGTATGTATTCACTAAAGTTACATATTTTTTATTAATTTCTAGAACTACTAGGCATAACATGCCATTTTTGTCCGAATATGTATCTATGATTTTGGGAATTGGTAATGAATTTTTCCATAATATCATCGTGCCTCTTCTTTTGACTTGATAGTGGGACTCTGCTAGGACCATATAACCATTGAAAGATATTCTATCTAGGTCTTTATTAACAATATGGGTTTCTTGTAGAAAGACTATATCTATTTTGTTCAATTTCAAATATTTAACTATGCTCCCTCTTTTAATAGAATTATTAAGGCCATTAACATTTAGAGACATGCATTTATATGAAAACATTTTCAAGAATATAGATAAATCTGTTAGATTTCATTATGGGCAGGTATTTCAAAACAAATAGAATTAACAAAACATTTGTAACTATATACAACTCTAAACATGGAAAATTAGATTCCTGACTTGATGAACACATCATCCAAGTCACCATCACTAACAACCTACACCTACTCAACCTTATAATGATGTTTCTACCTTCTGTTGATTACGTATACAGATAAATATATTCATAGTTTCCTTTGCATTACGTTATATGTTGAACATCATAAAAACTCAAGACTTCTATTGATACATTCTATATGAATCTGGATACATATGAGATGCAGTTATGATATGAATATTCATACTCCTTATATTGGTTAGTGTTTAAAAATATGGCTGCATTCTTAGATTCAGGATACATTGATTCAAACCATATTATGAAAAACTAAGTCAAGTATAAACAATAATTTCTCTTTGGATATGTCTTGAATATGAGAAATGTGTTTATATCTAATTCAAATTTACTAATTACATTATCATTTTATGTTGTAGAAAAAGTCTAATTTGTAGTTAAAGATTAAACCTTAATTTTTCCATTTCCTTTATCTCTTCACCCTTCCCTTTCACTCTCCCTCTATTGTGTTCTTACAAGTTACAACTGGGATAACTATTCCAGAAGTTATAAATGCAATGCTTATCATATTTGATTAATGTTTTTACAATGCTATGTGTTTCTCTTTGTATACTTAAGCTTCATATAAAAGTATTTATTATTTCTTTGAAATGTTAAACTGGCAGAATTATATGCTATGGGAGAAAATTAAATTAGGTACGTATTTCATTAATTCGTTAGTTTAACTACACATATACATTTTCTGAGGTTTGCATACATTTACTCTTTAATTTCATGTATTACATACTCTTGCTGTTCAGGATCCTGGTTATGTGTCTCTGAGGATTACCATCCTGTAAACTATGTTTCATATTTTAACTTTTCTATATGACATAGCTTATTAGTCCATCCTATATCTTGACATGTTCAATAACCATCTAATAATTGCATTAATGTACTGTCAGTGTAGTTCAACCCTTTTATCTTTCCCTTCCCCACCTCCCCCTCCTTTCCCTCAGAACTAATGGTTAAAATTATATATGTTTCATCCTCTTTTATTTGATAACTTAATGATTATCTTGGTATCTCGGTAATATGAGCATTGGTTTTGGGAAGATAGGGCCATATGTACTTATATTAAGTGTATAATTCTTAGGTTATGGCATTACTAAATATAATAATAATAGTATTAATAATGTAATAATTATATTCTGAGCCTGCAAGCAATAAAGGAAACCTCACCCCTTCTCTTTTTTCATCCATTCTCTTAGGATGTTTGGCTATTTTAATTTTGTTATTTCTCTTAGCACAACAATGTACTTTATTAATACCGCACTGTTTAAACTGCTTCCATGCCGTATAACATAAATCCCATTGTTGGGACAAAATGTTAGTTAAGAGGTTTTGTGTAATAAATATGTTTGTTTCAGGCTTTCTTCTTTCAATTAGAATATCCAAAACCTTCAGTCATCAAATTTATTTTTCTAATATATATCTTAAAGAATAACATTCATCTAAAACTACTATCAATAAAACATCCTGCTTAATCTATGAGCTAAGAGAGTATTTCTGGTTTGATTGTGCTAATCAATGCTTACCCATCAGCAATCTAATATAACGATCAAGCACCTAAATGTACTTACAAATTTCTGACAGTGCCCCACAAGCTGACTACAAAGATAAAGTTCCATTTTGCTTGCTTTTTTTTTCTTTTTTGCTTTAAAGTCCTTATTTAAGACTTAAATTAAATTGTAGCTTTCGCGACCGTGTAACTACTTCAGTCCACCATTTTCTATCATCGCAAATTATTCCTGGTGTGCGACGCAGGGTTAAAGGTCAAATGAATCGCATGTACAAAGTTCCCACAGTCTAGCGCTGATCTTAAGAGCTGACAGGATTTGAAATGCTCGAGCTTTTGTTCTTGTGAAGCCTTTTCCAACCCCTGAGTCAACTATATTCTCGAGGTATGTACCGGCTTTCAAAATCTATTCCTGCTTTGGTACGCTCGTGCATCATTAGAGTGAAACCCATTACATGGAGAGAGAAAACAAACAAAAAAAAAAAACAAGCAGGTTAATACTGCTTTTCTTTAAAAAAAAAAAAAAAAAACACACCAACAGTTATTGAATATCTTTTGGAAGAACTTTACCCACCTCATCTCATTGACTTGCATTATTCTTTTTCTTTCATTTTTTTTTTAAACAAAGAGAACGAAAACATTTGTCATTACTAAAAGTTTGTTGTAGTAATAACAACATTCATGAGTGTCTCTCCAGCAGTTTGTGTTCAAGCCCCAAGTCTCCCTCCCAACGTGAATCGAGGTGCAGTCTTTTCACAAACTATACAAATTTTATACCAGAATTATACATTTCTTATAGAAAATGTGTTTGAAAATGATCTGTTTCCCAAACTATATATACTGTTGAATACAACAAGCTATATGTCACATTTTTTGCATCTAATAAACTCAGTGCACCCATGAAATCACTACATTCCCTTGAATCAAGTTATTATATTTAAGGGACAAGAGTTCAGCAAAATGATTGGGTAGAGGACAGAGAGGACAAACAAGATCACTTTGCAACAAGAACAATCAGAGTGGGAGAAAGAAAGAAACGTGCACAAATATTTACACATGTATATTAAACAACTTTACCTCAAAGTTTTGTGCTGGTCTTGGTTTTTTTTTTAATAAAAGGGACCACGACCTCTGGAAGTTATAGTTCTTGTATCTTACTTCCCTTTGAGTTTTTTGGTGATTTTGTCTTTTAATGTTGCCTTGCCATTATAGGTTCATATTTGCTTGTCTCTTTAGACTTGGAAGAGACAAATCCATATATTCTAGTTTGTCAAGTAAATTGTGTCTTTTGACAAAGTCTGTTGCTTCTTTAATATTTTTAAAGACGTTTTGGCCATCTGGAAGTGCAATTTTTATTCTGGCTAGAAAAAGTATCTTGGCTTTTATATCAGCTTTTTAAGGTCTTTACTTAGAGACACCATTCTTTCCTTTTTGCCATGGTTACAGATGTATAGTCATTATCAAATCTAATAATTCTTCCATTATCTTGAATAGGATTCCCTGTCCAGGTGGATCTTAACACTAGGTCCTTATCTTGTGTTGACAGGAATTTAACTATAATACATCTTGCTGAAGATGAATTACTAGATGTAGAGGGGTTTGCCAGTGACCTGTGTGCCCTCTCAATTCTGTAAGATAGAGGTTCAGGAAGATTCAGTACTTTAGGCAGCCAATTATTCAAAAACAAAACCATATTATTACCTTCTGTCTTTTCGGGGACTCCATAAATTCTGATGTTATTTCTCCTTGATCTTGATTCTAGGTCTTCCATCTTCTCTATTAATGTATTGTTTTGTTTCAATAGAATATTTATTTGATTATCATTCTCCATCTGTCTTCCATCCAATTAATTTACAGACTCTTCCAAGCTTGTTATTTGATCTGAATGTTTTGAGATAATCTCCTTTAAGTCTTCTATTTGCTTCTTACTTTCTTTCTTCATAGTTTACATGATGTTTTCTAAGTTGTCCATTTTTAAAGAGAGGTCTTGTATATTTGTAATTATGGTTTGTAAGTCTTTTTTCATTAAATTGTCTTGAGCTGAGGATTTTGAATGACTCATAACTGCAGCAGGCTGTATGCAGTTGTTGAAGTTCTGACAGGTAGTTTGTGAAAAAAAATCACTGAAAATTTAATTTTTTTTCCAGTTACTGATCCACTTTAGTAGTAAAAGTATTTATAAGATGGATTTTCTGATGATTTAAAAACATTTCTATTAAAATCCTGTCAGAAATAATATTTAAAGGCAGAGTATCAAAAATCTGCTGCTCTCACTCTGACATCTTGGCCATGTCCCCCTACCAAATTTTTCTACCAAGTTTTTGATGTTCAAACCTCTTTTCCATACTATTACTGGTTTGTTACTAATTCTAGATCTAATCTCCCCATCTCCCAACAAAACCTTCCAATTTTTTGCTAGAATCTCCTGGATCGATTTAAAGTCCACAGAGAATCTGGTTATGAAGGACAATTTGAAATTGGTATCAGTAGTAGTAACTGTACTGCCCCTATTTACTAGAATAGTTGAATTACATGTACTTACATTATAGTCATGAACATTTTCATCAAGAATGGGGGAATAGAACCCAGATCTTCTCTTGTCCATTACTTCTCTTTTAATATCTTGCAAAAAGCCCACGGGGTAGTCCCTCGTAATAAACATACTTTCTAAAAGGGCATACTCAGATGAAAATAAATCAAAAATCTGACACCGTCCTTGCAGCCCTGACAAATTGTCCCTTAACAACCGATTTCATTTGGGACAATGGGTGACTACTATCAAAATGAAGGAAGGAATTAGAATAGGTAGGCTTCCTATATATGGTAGAAACAAATCACACTTTTATTACATCCTTCTCAAGTTTAACATCAAGATAGCAGATACTCTCCTCACCAATGTTGTAAGAGAAATGTAGAAAGTCGGTTGTATTATTAATATAGTCTAAGAAAATGCCAATACTCTCTCTGTTCCCGTTCCAAATAAAAAACAGGTCGTCCAGGTATCTCAAGTATAGAATACAATTTTGGAACCCTGAGTGTTCAAAGAGAAATCTTCGCTCCCACTCACACATAACCATGTTCATATAAAGAGGTCCACAAGCCACTCCCATTGCAACTCCGGTCTGCTGACAAAAAAACTGCTCATCAAAATAAATATAATTATTCCTTAAGACCATTTCCATCATTTCAACATATGTGTTAATGGAATTTTAGTCAATCCCTTTTCTAAATAAAAATGCACCAAGCCAATCTAAGCTGACTTCATGAGGTATTACAGTAAATAAATCTTTTACATCCACAGTAAAAAAACAAAACTGTTTGTTGAACTGTACCTCATTACATTTAGCAAGAAAGTCCCAAGAGTCGACAAAGAGATGTTTCTCAGTTCTTAATAACAATTTAAGTTTGGTATCTAGGAATTTAGCAATAGGGGAGGTAATAGAATTACGGGCATCTACAATGGGGCGGAATGGTGGATCTATAATTTGTTTGTGCAGTTTAGGGAGCCCAAATATAGTTGGAATAACTGGGGCATTCATTTTTAAATATTTAAATTCAACAAGTGAGATGCGACCTTCCATAACCATATCACTTAATTGTGTGTTAATCCTATGATAGGCAATGTTAACCTCATTGCTAGACACTTGACAGTAAGTGGTACTGAAAAGGATGTTATACATACATTGGATATAATTCTCCATGTCCATTGTTACAACCCCCCCCCCACCTTTGTCAGGTTGAATAATTCTAACCTTTTGTTGTTGCACCATAGTTAAAATGTCAAGTTCTGCTGGTTTTTAAATTCTTGTATACAACTGGAGATTTAAATAAATGCCTGAAATCCAGTTCACACATTTGCTCAAAGGGGTGGAGGGTGAAATGCATGGGCTGGTTACACACACTGGATGGTCTCAATTCATTTTGAGTAGCCCTATTACTGTTGTTGAATACAATGTTAAGGTTCATTTTCCTGGTAAACAACTTGAGATCTAAAATGAGCTGTGGAAGATTAGAATGAGCAGCAGGAACAAAAGTAAGTCCCCTTGCAAATAAATTTGCGAACTCAACAGAATAGTCCAGTGAGCTATAATTAAAGACCTTAAAGTCACCTGTATTGTTAATGAGAATACGAGGTCCACCATCATCACCCACTGTTGCTCTCAAGTTCTTCAGTTCCGCTGTTGGTTCCGATTCCAACCCCTCCGTTGGTTCGACAAATTCATCTGCTGGAATCCACGCTGGTTCTGAAATGACTGAGGTTCCCGGCCATTCTGTTGATTCTGGTTGTTGTGCTCCCTCTCCCTGATCCACTCTGAGCGTCTCAGGCCTCTTTGGTCTAAAGGGACGTGACTTCCGATATTGGAATCCTCATGAATATTCGAGGATTCACCATCCTCATTGGTTGTATACGTTCTCCGACATTGACCCCATTCTTGTGAGTTTGCTGGATGAGGGTACGCCCTCCTATTTGCATAGTCACCAGTGTCTCACTTTAATTTATTGATTTTATGCAGTTTAATGTTCTGAATGATGTCATCAATGTTGTTAAACACATGTTGATATTCAAGTTGGTTTTGTGCAAACAACAAATCACGAGTGATAGCAGTGGCAGCTGGTGACTTCAAATCAAAGGGGGGCTGCAGGAGACAGCTGAATGGGTGGGGTCAATGGGAATGGGTGTGGTCAACTAGAAAGGGGAGGAGCTATGCTCAAAACCACAAAAACTGTAACTTTAATTAAATACTCTGCCCTAGTTGCCAAACCATCATTATGAGAGTCCAATCAAGACAAAATGAAGTGTAGAAGAAAAAACATATTTCAATCCATTGGCTGCATGACAGCTTACTTAATATCTAGATGGAAACAAAAAGGTTGTGAGGCATGTAAAAATAAATTACTTTTTTAATACATTACTGGAATGCTAGTCAAAATCAAGTATAAGAAAAACAAGCAACACTCAACTCAAACCACTTCTCCTTGTACTCCAGTTCTAATTATAATTTATATTCAGCTTTATTAAAGTACCAAGTAACATGCTGAAAGTAGCAATATCTGTGATACCCCCACTTGTAAAAATGTTTCTTATTCAAAAAAGACATGCTGCCTGACAACAACTATCTACTTGTTTCATGGGGAAAATATGATCAAAGTAAAAAATGAAAAGCAAACAGGAAACAAGCTCAGCATACATTGCTTAAAGGATTACTGCACAGGATATGGACCACACATGATAGATTGGCATTCTGTTTAGTTTGCAGGTAAAGCTCTTAAAATAATGTAATCCTGTCCTTTATTACAAATACTGTCATATGCATTTCAATACCCAAGGCTTATATGTTATCTAGTTATGTATGGCATGGCAACAACATAAAGGCTTTCAATGTTGGCAGTTCTTTAACAGTATGCTTATTAAAACTTACTTGCATCTTGCAATCTCAGACAAGCTTACCAGATGGTCATTAAAGCACTGCTACTTAAACACAGAGCAACAGGCATTTTCTGAATAATAACAAGCATAAATCAACAGTATAAAAATATGACAGAAACCAGAACATTCTGCAAAATCAAGGACAGATGAAAAGCCGTTATAGTACTTGTGTCTACCTTGGATGGGGGGATAGTCTGCACATTTACACTGCATAGCTGCTCCTTGCCTTGCTTGGACACATCCAGAGTCACTACATGGGGGAGTGGGGTGCAACAAATATGTCACAATTTGAAATGTCTCTGGCTGACTGCGATGGCCCTGACACATTTGTCATACCTCTCAACCTCAGAGCAAGAAATCTGGACAAAGCTATACATAGAAGTGGGGCAAAGGCCCAAAAATAAGGACAATTTTTAAATATTGCTCTTATAAACTTAGAAAGATAATAGAATAGTAGGTCTTGCATTAGTATGAATTTTCTGAAGGGTACGAAATCTGAAACTGAAATGTCTGTCATTATATTCTAACTTCAGTCTTTAATGATTTGCCACTAATTTGCCAAAAAAAAAAAAACATGATTTTATGAAAAATGGACCAAAAATGTGATTCAAAAAGATAAAATAGCCACACAATACAGCTGGGAACCTGTCAAAGAAGGGACACTTTTTATTATTAGTACAGCTAGCTTGAGCAGCTGACAAAATAAAAGAATCCACATGCATTTCTGAAATAAAAGTAATCTATAACTGATTATTACAGTTATTTATTAATTGTAAACTCTTCATGTTTTCTTCCAAAACTGCGATTTTGCGGAGGTATTATTAGGGGAAGAGCGACATTTTGAGCCAAAATCGGGGACAGTTGAGAGGTTTGGATATGCCTAATTCTATAAAGCAATTTATTTGCATGTACCTCTCAATCTGTTAATGCAGGAAATCTGGACAAGGCCAAATATATGGGAAGGGGGGGGCATATAAACAGTACTAAATTTTGCTCTTGTATAAACTGAGACAGTTGATTGAATAACAGGTCTTGCTTTAGCATGCATTTTTCTGAATGTTATGAAGTCTGAAACTCAGTGTATGTCATTATTTAGTGACTTCATTCCTAAATGATTTGACAGAAAACCACAAATTTTATGAGGAACAAATGAAAAATAAGAAGCAAAAATCTATTCATTCTGCAAAAATCTGGACAGTTGAGAGGTATAGTTCAGCCGGGGCTGTCTTTGAGTTTGCTGCCCTTCCCCCCTCACAAAATCATGGTGAAATGGAGCTTCCCCCCTACAGCCATTCCAATGAACCATTACTTGGCTATTTCACCCCATTTACCATAAACACTAATGTTCATACTGCTTTACTTCTACAATGATTTGGACTTCATTTAAAAGTTTTATTTTGCATTTTACAGCACAAACACTAATAGATATCATATGTGCTAAACAAAGCAATGCAGTCTTCACAATGAGAACAGGCAGCATTAAAAATTCTCTGCCCTTGAAAACTCACAATAACTGAAACAGCATTGAAACCCACATTCAAAGAAAATACATTTTGCCAGTGGCAGATTAACTTTGGGTTTGGGCTGTTTTCAAATCACAGGCCCCTTGCACATGAAACATACACATGGTCTTTCATACAACTTCCTGATTGTATTAAATTATATTCCTTGTGCAATACAGTACAGTTTTAGAGGGTGTTTTAAATTTGTTTTGAAAATTTTCCAGTAAACAATGAAACAAAATGCATGCACCAGTAATGACAAAACTGCCCAGTTGAGAACATTTCCATCATAAAATTCTACTCAAACTTCTACAGTCCACCAGTATCAGTACATATGCACAATCTCTGAAGAAGTAAAAGTAATCTAAATAATTCCACATTAAAGAGATCTGTAACTAATGAAGAGGTTGCTGCTAGCAAACAACTTTGTATTTCATTGTTTCATCTACAAATAAAGTGCCCATTACGCTTGAGGAATAAATTGCCCATCTTACACTAAAAAAAATGATAAGCTAGCAATATTGCAATATTGAATGGATGGCAAACTGATAACAGGTTCATAGTTACTAGGTATCTTCACATCCACCCCTTTTGCAACACAGTACAGTATCAGCAATGCATCTATCTACAGTGGGAGTAGAACCCATAGCCTTCTGCATCAAAAGCAAGTATACTACCTGTTGTGCTATTAACAATGCAAGCAGACTCAGCATAAGCAGCACTAAACTTTTGCTCCCTTGTAGCTCTCAGCTCCTTGTAAAATCTACTCACTCAGTTGTATCTCTGAACTTTGCAGCGCAAAGAAATCTGGAAAAAGCCAAAGTTTATTGTGGGGGGACAAAAGCCCAAAAACCAGGGACACATTTTAAACATTGTTTGTATAATGTTGGAAAGTTGCTATAATAAAATGCTGTGTTACCACCATACATTTCACTGCAAAGCCTTAAACCCAGGACCCTGTGCAAAACAGTCAAAGCAACATACCACTATGCCAAATCAGCTGTTTTGTGAACGAGGAAGACCGAAACTTAAATGGCTACCATTTAGTGAATTCAGTTTTCACCATAGCACAGCTGTCAACCTCTTAGCACAAAACACCTGAACAAAGCCAATAACGGGTGAATACAGCTCCCAAACATTCAGTGAATTCAGTTCTCATAATAGCTCTCAACTTCTTAGCAAAAAACACCCAGACAAAGCCAGTAATGGGGGAATATAGCCCTCAAACATATTCAGTGAATTCAATTCTTACCATACCTCTCAACCTTAGCACAAAATCTGGATGAAGCCAATAATGGGGGAATACAGTCCCAAAAATAAGGACAAATTTCAAATATCCATCTTATACACTTAGAAAATTGCTAGAATAAAAGTTTTTGTGTTACCATGCACTTTCTGAAGAATATGAAGTCTGATATTCAAATGCGTGTCATTTCTAACATTTGTTAACCAGGAAAGTCTGACTTGGAACAAAAGCTAATTTTTAGCAGAGGCCCAGGGAGAAACACTCCAGACAGACACGTCTTTGTAAGATGGCAGGACAGCTAAAGGAAACAAAAACAGGGAGGGCATACAGACTCAACACAGAAGGTAAGGCACCCCAGCCAAGAATCAAACCAGAGAACATGTGGCTGTCAGGCAACAATGCTACCACTGCACCAATGCACTACTGGCTTTACAAGGACACAAAAATACAGAAACCACATATTTTATGAGGAACAGAACAAGTATGAGGGAAAAATCTGCAACATCCCAAGGAGAAACACTCCAGACAGACACATGTCTTTGTAAGATGGGAGGACAGTAGAGGAACAATGCTACCACTGCACCAATGCACTACTGGCTTTGCAAGATTTTATGAGGAACAGAACAAGTATGAAGGAAACATCTGCAACATTTTTACAAATGGTGGTGGGTAGGGAATTCAGGCTCTTGCCATCTGGGCCCAAGATACAGGGTTCAAGCCTTATTCTCTACCCACCACCATGTAGCACCTGGGACATTTTACACACACACACACACACCTGGGACAGGTCCATTCATTGCAGCTCTAAATAAATCCTTCCACAGCTTCGTCCGTTAGGCCCGCGAGATGTCCTTCCCTGACGAGGCTCCCAGCCTGCCGACATTACAGTCCGAGTCCGATCCCTTTCCAGTGACAGTCTATGCAGTTACAACTGCATATACTTCTGGGATCTCTGCACTTGAATGCTTCTTAATCCATACTGCTGCTGAGACAGTCTGCGCATGCTCCAGACTGTCTCAGCAGCAGTCCAGATATCGGAAATGCTAATGCGCATGCGTGAAAGTCCGCTACTTGCGATCGTTTTTTATTTTCTTTCTTTTGTATTTTATTTTATTTTATTTTACTTTATTTATTATTTTACAGCTGGGGGGGGGGGGGCTGCAGTCCGGCAGTCCAATAGCACGGGTCACCCCTGAGTGATAGCCACATGAAGATCTTTGGTTTCTTTGGTTAATTCATCAATAGTGCAGGCATTGAATTTAATCAGGACTTCCAGATACTCACATCCATGCCGGTCAAACAGTGACAACAATTCTTGATGCAATGGAGAGGTTTTACAAGTCCAGTTGGAAATTTCCACTGCCTAAGCCTTTGGGCACTTGTTTGCATTTAATACACTCAAACAGAAATGCATTTTCAGTCTGTAACTTACGAAGCTGGTAGGGAAATAAGTCCAGACTATCTTTAAATCTTCTACTGGCTGTATTTTGAGAAAATGTAATGACACATTGCAACCAGTTACTCAAATCCATACTCTCCAATGGTTCTAACAACCCGGTACGTGGACTTAGATTACCATGTCCTTGTCTTTGCTCCACAATAATAATCCTGTTGTTTTGTGCACCACTGCTGCCAGCCAAAACATGAGAATCCAGGAAGACAGAGGATTATTAGGAACTTTATTCCTAAAACTCTGCACTTCCAAAGCCAAGGAATCCACTTTCTGAGAAAGTTGTTCAATAAGGGCTGTAAGAGCTCCATCATTACCATTTGTTTCATCATTCGAAAACAATGTTTGCGAGGCAAGCCCACAGCCAGAAGTCATCCTTGCCTAAAAAACAGACTAGATTCCACAGAAAAGCACAAATGTTTTAACCACACACAAGGCAAGGTTGGAGCTGTAATTCACCAACAGTTTATTGCACCACAAAATAAAAGAAAAATAAGCGCTTTTGTTATATAAAATACATAACTTCATCAGATAAAAGCCAACATTCAAATGGGCACATATATATGACTTGATTTATCACATGACAAAAACCAATTAATGAATTAAAGCAACAATGTTTAAAAACAATTAAAAACACATATAAACATTAGTAGATGCCCCAGAAAAAAAAATATAATATATATGTATATATTTATTTAGGAAAATAATGCATACATATGAATGTGAAAAGCACATATTTAAAAAAAAACAGCTACAAATGTAAATATGTGTGGATAAGTCCATTAACACATATTTATGTGTATAAATCTATGCTATATCAGTTCTGCCTTCATTTTTAACACACATCCTACAGATGCAACTTCATTTAAACCTGGGAACCCCACTGCATTCAGGCGCAAAATCCAATACAGCTCACGGTTCTCCAAGAAAAATTGCTAGGGACCACCTCTTGTATTCTTTTAAACTTGTTCAATTATAATGAACTTGAAGTGGTGTTCAGGAAATTCCAGAATGTGTCTATATAGGGCATTGGTAGTTTTTTCCCCTGTATATCATAACTGTGCTTATAAATATGTTGCTTCATCATCCGCTCCTATTGCCAATATAAAAAGCAGGACGGGCCTGGAACAATGCCCCATATACAACTCCAGAGCTATTACAATTATAATGCCCCTTCACTCTAAAATTAAACCCACTGATATTAAAAAGCTAACTCACATTGATGTATTTACAGTGATGGCATCTCCCACATGGATACATGTAACTATGCTTTAAATCATCATGTTGTTTACCAACTTTTTCTACCAAGTTTTTGATGTTCAAACCTCTTTTCCATACTATGACTGGTTTGTTACTATTTCTAGATCTAATCTCCACATCTCCCAACAAAACCTTCAAATTTTTGCTAGAATCTCCTGGATCGATTTAAAGTCCACAGAAAATCGGGTTATAAAGGACAATTTGAAATTGGTATCAGTAGTAGTAGCTGTACTCCCCCTATTTACTAGAATAGTTGAATTACATGTACTTACATTATAGTCATGTTATGTCCTGCTTTTTATATTGGCAAGATGGAGCGGATGCTGAAGCATAGTAGTGTTTACATTTTTTTGTGTGTATTTTTTACTTTAGCAAAAGTGCATGTTCGATGTTATGCACTTTTACTAAAGTGGGTTCATGAAAGTGCAGTTCGATGAACTGCACTTTCGATGTTTTAACATAGACCCTATATATATGTATATATATATATATATATATATATATATATATATATATATATATATATATTTATATTTATATATCCAAGCTAATGGGTCCACTTTGTAATTTCGAAATACTGAAATCTCAAAATTCAGTATTTCGAAACCACAAAGCCGAAAACCCAACCACAATTCACAACTTCGAAAACACACAACCGCGAAATTCAAAACCCGTAATTATGCTACACATATAGTACACACATAAACATACACACAAATCCCCCTATAACCAAACAAACTCATCTAAGCTATGTATGCACCCCCATGTGGGAGGCTGTGCCCCCCACACCCCCTACTTATATATTCTAACTCCAAGATCGCAGAAACAAAAACACAAACGGAACTCACACACACACATCTTACAGTCCCTCAAACACGCAAATAACAGTCACAACACACACTTACACACACTAAACCCTTAACCAACATACTTACATACACAAACTTGCCAAAATTAAACCCAAACGTCCACACACCGTGCCATCGGAAGCAGAAATTCAAAATATCCGTGCTTCGATATTTTGAATTTCTCTCTTCTGCCGGTTTTAAAAATGTGAGTCTGCGGCTTTGTAGGTTCAAAATACTGAATTTTGAGATTTCAGTATTTTGAAATTATAAATTGGACCCATATATATATATATATATATATATATATATATATATATGTGTGTGTGTGTGTGTGTGTGTGTGTGTGTGTGTGTGTGTGTGTGTATATAGATAGGTAAAGATATGTGTAAAACCAGCAAATAAACTGGTGCAGGAATGAAAAATTTGTACACACAAAAAAAAAATAAACATGAAAATAATCTAGTACCAAAACAAAAATGTACTTCCAAATCAATTTGCTTTAATGAAAGATCTTCTTTATCAAGCCAATATTCCCCACAACAGATCCGTGTTTCATATTAACAACTCTGTCAATGTTCCATGGTCCAAACATTTATTAGCCATTTAATATGACATTTTTATCATGAATTTTAAGCAAGCAATGCTATTAAAGTGCTAAGACCTGTCTATCATAATGAATACAGACTTAAATAATTAACTAATGAAACAAGATTTCTTTTGTACAAAGATAATAAAGAATGTCCACCATCACATAATAAAACCATAAACATTATCAAGTGACTTAATACTTTATCAAGGAGACATGAGATTTAAAACAAAAACAAGCAAAAAAGTGGATGGTTAACCTTTGAGCATTGTTTTCTCCAGGTTTAAATGACTATTTTATAGAGAATGTGTAGAGAATTATTTATATTTTTGTCAACAGGTAGTGCTAGAGAATTTCTATTTTCTAAGGATTAACATCCATTTTTGTCAGGATGGATAATGGTTATACTAGTTTAGGGTAGTATGGATCAATGTGGTCTGCAGAAGCATAGCTGAGGTTGGCAGAAGGGGCCAATTGCCCCAAGTAATAAAAAGATTATTGTGAGCAATCAGCACATGCCAGTCGATCTTAACGTGCATTTCATTTCCAGAAGTGCATTAGTTGTCTCTGTGTGCATAAACTGTAAAAAGGTAAAAAGGGCAGAAAATGTAGATTTTTTGGGGATAAGGAGTTGAGAAGCTTAGGTATGGATCAGGCTTGCTCCTCTCAGAGAAGTGCTAGATCATGAACACACTTTTTGTGATCACAAAAGGGTTGTAGCAAATTACATAGAAAATAATGAAACTTAGGAGAACAATGCATGCAGAATAATATTTTAGAGGAGGTGTGAGGTTTATCACAAGGCAGGAACTGATCAAATTATGTACTGTTGGATTGATGATAATTGTTTAAAAGAATGTTTGTATCTTTGAACATGTTAACATGGTTTGTTTTCTTTTATATATGTTTGCCTATTTCTTAAGTGATAATTCAATAAAGATGTTTAAAAAAGAAAGAACTGAATGTACATGCACTCAATGTCAATTTTCTGGCTGTGTTTAATCTAATGGAGAAAAGTATGAAGTAAATTCATGTGGTTTTGGATATGTGGGAATAATATAAGGTGCATACAATTTAAATGGTAAGGTTGGCATGGCCTTCTGGGCCTTGATAAGAACAATCCTTATGGACAGTATTGTCATCTCAATGGGTAATTTCATAATCATTTATGTGGGGCTTTAGCCAGCTCTGTGAGATGGCAATGATGTCAGAACTGTAGTAGGACATCCAAGAGTAGTGTTGAGCCATGTTGCTACAGATGCTTCCTGAGTTAATATGTGATATTTTGAAGGAATGTGAAACACTGAAGTTTTTTGTCAGAAGGATGAATAAGGAGGGCATTATGGATTTTTAGGTTTAGGGTGGTGAAACTGCCTCCAGATCTAAGAACTGGTACAGAAATAGTGAAACTTTTATACCTAAACTAGAGGAGATGCCTTACAGTTTTGTTTAAGTCAGTATTGTTTAACTCTGCAGTCAATGTCTTCCATATGAAATCACTGCTGGTACAGTTTCTAAGTTCCTTTCTTCTAGAAGTTTCCCCTTTCTTCTTATTGGTGTCACTGTAGAGATGGAATTACACATTTGGTGAGAATCTTATCAAAAGAAAATTATTTATTTTTCTTCTTTTCATTCAGATGAAGTTACAACCAGTTATTTTTGTCTGTTATAATCCTGTCTAGATGTAATTTGATGAGTGTCACTCAATGTGTAAATGATGCACTAGATGATAGAGAGGTATGATAATTGTAGAATATGTATGTATCTTGTACGTTTAAGAAGCATTTCCAGGGACAGCATGTGCAAATAAATAGGAAGCACGTGCTAACTTCAGTGCCATTTTGAGAGTGCAGCCCGAGAGTGAGTATGTATGTGAGAGAGAGAGTCAGTGTGTTTCTAAGTTTATCTAAGTTAAAGTTACTGCCTCATTCCTGATGTGTCCGTACATAATAAAGCTGCTTGAACAGAACCCACAAATGTTTGTCTGTTACATCCTGAGTGGGTGAATGACCTGGTGCCAGAACCGGGATTCCAGAGACTGCTTTTCAGAGATACGAGGTGCAGAATTAACACTGAAGGTAAAATAAAAGAAACCAGAGCAAAAAAGGGCCAGAAACAAGCTAAAGGTAATGAAAACCTGCACAAATTATTATTTTATTTTAAAAAAAAAGATAAAATGGAGCATTACAAGGGGACAAACACATTACTAAGCAAATGAATTGCACGGAATGTTTATTAAGCAAATAAAAAGCACAAAAAAGTTTATTATTTAAACAAAATGTTTGATATTAAGATATCTGATAGAAAGATTATCAGAAAAGCTTATAGGAGGTTCAGTCACCTCAGAATTGCAAAGTGAGCATGTTTAAAGTAAAATGAGCACAAGAAAAGAGATTAAATGGGCAAAACAAATATAATAAAGGGCAGAAAGGGCATATTAAGCATAAATAAAGCAAGGTGGCTGAATATTTTTTGGCAAATTACAGTGTTTTGGCATAAACTACTATTTTAACAAATCAAAACAGCACAATGAATAAACTGAATAAGAAAAAAACACATGCTCGGGAACTAATCATGCCACAGAACTTTTAATCCAAAATGAAAAGAAATAAAAAGAACTAAAATCCACTGAGTACACATTTTGATAAAGCACTTTCGTCTAGTCCTTGACTAGACTTCATCAGATATAGTGTGTACAACTCCAACACCTTAAATACTTCTTCTTCCTAATTAGTCAATAAGCAATTAGGGAGTAAAATGGTTAATTGGTTCTACCAGCACAGTAATTCAACTACCAAGTAGTGTTCACATATAAAATGTCATAAAAAAACAATAGACATATGTACAAATATATAAATATATATAAAAGATACAAGTGCAAAATGTGTCTGTCTTACACACTTCCATATTAAAATCATGTAAAAAGTGTTTGTGTGCATATGTGTATGTATACCTATGTGGATGTGAGTATGTATATACTCACAATTATTACATTTGATATACTATGCCCAATATTCTCAGTTACATCTGCAGTGACTGTACTATGAATATAAACTACTATTCTGCTTTAACTAAAGCTCTGAACGGCATAACTACAGTTATTCAAAGCATCCCAGAGTGTGTAAAAGTGCTTTCAGTGTGTGCTTATTTCTGTGCATTTATTCCGAAGAGTTTATTGCTTGCAAAGTACAACTATTTCGTGAAGTGCAGTCAAAATACAGCCATTTCAAAAAGTATCTTGTGCTGGGTGTGTCTACTCATGAAGAGCTGCCATTACAGAGTGTTTCTTGCACTGTAAAGAGTTATTTAGCAAAGCACAGCCATTTTGGAAGTGTTTCACTGTGCTGTGTACTGTTTATTCAGAATGTGCAGTTATTTGAAATGTTTCCTACACAGATAAGAGGTGATTTCTCAAAGTACAGTAATTTCAAGAGTGTTGTGCCACAGAGACTTATTTTGCAAAGTATTTCTCAGAGTTTAATTACTCAGATGCTTATTGTGCTATTGAGCATAGTTACAAGTGCTAGCATAAATTTCTGGCATATATATATATATATATATATATATATATATATATATATGTGTGTGTGTGTGTGTGTGTGTGTGTGTGTTTGTGCATACTTACAAAAGCTTTCACTGATATGTTAATATGGTACAGGCATTCCGCAGACCAGGTCCACTTGTCTTTGATCAGAGTATTGCAGAGAAATGGAGAATGTCAGAGCAAGAATGTGATATTTTCATACAAGCAGCTTACTCAGATAAAGATGCATGCATCACGACATTCATTTTGCGAAACCTGGCTGGGTCAGAGGCCATTGATAGAAAGCATTCCTTTGTGTATGCACCAGCAGTGTATGAAGGAGAAGGAAAAAATCATCATATTGTTGTTCAGGCTGAATCAAGGGAAGACCCCGAGTGTTTGAAGTGTAAATTCAGAGAAATGTGCAACCCTTAGACCAATGTTACATTGGAGAGGCATTTGTTTTAAACAAGAGACCAAAGGCCAGGAGAAACATTTGCAGCTTGCATTAGTAACCTGTGAAATAAAGCTAAAACTTACATGTTTAGTGATTTAAAAAATGAACTGATAAAGGACAAACTTGTGTGTGGTATCAATAGTGTTGGTGTGAGAAAGATTTTGTCTCATGACAAAGATTTAACTTTGAGCAAAGCCATTGAGATTTGTCAAATTCATGAAGTTACAGAAAGGCATGCAAGTATGCTGGCTAGAGATAAGAACATAGTTTCAGCAGGCTCCAGAGCAAATGTAGACAGCATGCAATATGTGGCAAGCAGAAACAGGCCTGAGCACATGGCAGCTCCAGCTCCTGTGAGTGTGGCAGGGAAATCCCATAGTTTTCAAGCAAGTTCTAAGACTAGTTCAACTAAAGGAGCATGCTCAGTGCAGTTCAAAGGTTGCTCAGTACAGCATAAGAGTGAATCAGCAAAACCCAAGTCAAGTTTCTTTGTTAACTGTCATAATTGTGGTGCCAACTATGAGTCCAAAAGAGAAAAGTGTTTAGCATTTGGTCAGCAATGGCACAAGTGTAAAAAATGGAATCATTTTCAAACGTTTTGCAAGTCAAGTAAACCTCACTCAGTTGCAAAGAAAGGTCACTTAAAAAAGCAAGTTGATCATATAGAGAGCTGCAAGCCTAATTTCTACACAGATAGTGTACCAGTGACTGGTGAAAAGGTTAATGCAATAAATTTATTAGCAAAGGGCAAAGTGTTTTGTACTGTCCTGATCCATGGTAATCCCATCGCGTTCAAGATAGACACTGGTTCAGAGTATAATGTTATGTCATTAGAAGCATTTGCCAAAGTAAGGACTGGTGAACAATTTAAAGTGGCTAGTTGTGTGAAACTTGTCGCCTATGGAGGTGAAGAAATTCAAACCGAAGGCTAGTGCTTTCATGTTATTTGGCTGGGAACAGTTACAAGTCATTTTGCATAGTTCGAAGACCTGTGCAGTCATTATTGGGTCTCAGAGATAGTTTGAGAATGTTCTTGCTTTCCTTTACTAAAGAAGTTCATCATATAAGCACACGTCCCAGTTCCAGCTTCAGTGTTGCTATTTTCTCGGAATATGCTGATGTTTTCGATGACAAGCTAGGCAAGCTTCCAGTTATGTATTCTATGAAGTTAGACCCAGAGGTCAGTCCAGTTGTCAGGCCAGCAAGAAAAAATCCATTAGCCATGCAGGGAAGAGTTAAAGCTCAGTTGGATAAAATGGTGCAAGAATGTGTAATTTGTCCAGTTACAGAACCAACTGAATGGGTGTTGTATATGGTAGCAATTCATAAAACAGGCTCAGATGAAATCAGAATATGCATCAACCCAGGAGACTTGAATAAGGCATTTAAGAGATCTCATCATCCTATGTGAACAGTCGAAGAAGTCTCAGCCCTGATACCAAATGACACTGTATTTTCTATATTGGATGCAAAGAGCTCATTTTAGCAAGTAATGCTTGATTGCAAATCTTCATTACTGACTACATTCAGTATCCAATTTGGAAGATATAGATTTCTCAGGATGCCATTTGGAATAAATTCTGCAAGTGAAGTCTTCCAGTGTGCAATGGAACAGATCTTTCAGGTTATCCCTGTGCCATAATAGTAGACGATTTGTTGGTCGGAGGCAATGGTGATGTAGAGCATGACAGAAACCTCCAGAAAGTTTTAGACAGAGCATGTGAAGTGAATTTAAAGCTCAGTCCTCTGAAGTGCAAATTGAGATTTCCAGAAGTCACATATGTAGGTCATTTATTTACCAGTACAGGTTTACGGCCAGACCCATCTAAGCAAACAGCTATTCTTGAGATGCCAGCACTAGATAATGTTAAAGCTCTACAGTGTTTCTTGGTATGGTTAACTATTTAGACAGGTTTATACCAGACTTCAGAGAATTGACAGTGCCTTTAAGAGAGCTAATGTGCAAAAACGTTGTATGGTCTTGGCTTGAACAGCACCAAAGAGCTTTTGATGATCTTCAGCAGAAAATTGCCACTCCACCTACACTAAGATACTATGATGTCAGTAGACCAGTTACTCTTTCCTGTGACGCTTCAAAGTTTGGTCTTGGTGCAGTTATTCTTGAAGAGGACAGACCAGTAGCCTCTGCATCTAGAACTCTTACCCAGACTGAAATGCAATATGCTCAGATTGAGAAAAAATTATTGGCAATTGTGTTTGCATGTTCAAAGTTTCATGGTTATATTTATGGTCAAGATATCCAAATTGAAGCTGATCATAATCCTCTAGCTACTATATTAAAAAAGTCTATGCATTCTGCTCTAGCAAGATTGCAAAGAATGATGCACAAATTACTAAAGTATAACTTCAAAATAATCTATACAAAAAGCAAACTTCTTTATCTGGCTCATACCTTATTCAGGTTGTCCAGAAATACAATGGAACAGTTTGATGCAGAGAATTTTGACTTTGATGTCATGGAAGTGCATAATTTTTTGACCATGAGACTTAATGAGCTGAGATATCATACAAAGACAGATCCTGCTTTGCAAAAGCTCAACCACTACATCCAGGTAGGATGGCCATCAAAGCAATCCATTGTACCGCCTGGAGTACAACCTTATTTTCCTTACAGAGATGAAATGTTGATGAAAGATGACATTATTTTCAAAGGTCCTAAAGTTGTTGTTCCTGCTTCCGTACAATGTAAATATATTCAGATTTTGCATCATGGCCATCCAGGTTCCAAATTTACCAAATGAAGGGTAAGAGGACTAGTGTTTTGGCCTTTTCTAGTGAAAGACATTGACAGAGTACTTTCATATTGTTCAGTATGCAATAGTACTAAACCGCATCTGCAAAACGAGTCACTTCAGATAAGTCAAGTTCCTGAACTACCTTGGTTAACAGTAGTCACTGACATATTTGAGTGGAGCAATCAGCATTACTAAGTGCTGGTCAACTCTTATTCAAACTGGTTTAAGATCGATTTGTTGCCTGACCTAACATCCACTACTATTATTACCAAGCTGAAACATCATTTTCCAGTCCATGGTAGTCCACATAAGATTATCTCTGACAATTTACCAGTCAACTGTTTCAGAAATTTGCAAGATAATGGGACTTTGTACATGTTACTAGTAGTCCTGAATATCCAGAGTCAAATGGAGTAGCTGAACATGCAGTACAGAGTGCAAAGCAATTAATAGAGAAGCCAAAGCGTGACAATACCGATGTCTTTTTGAATTTACTCAATCTCAGAAACATACCCTGTGACAATATCCTTGGCTCACCTACTCAAAGACTTTTATCTAGGCAAACCAGAACAATCTTGCCTATCAGTTCCAGTTTGTTGAGGCCTAAAGCTAAAAACAAAAGAGAAATCAAAGCTCAACTACTCAGAAAATATTCTTTTCAGAAGTCCAGTTCTGATAAAATGAGCAGATTTCTTTGTCCATTAAAAAAAGGAGAGACAGTGAGGATACAAACAGCGAAAGGTTTCAACCAGATTGGTCAAGTAATAGGATTATGTACCAAGCTGAGATCCTATTTTGTAGAATCTGAGGGTGTGGACTACAGGGGAAATTGCAGACATGTTCTCCCTTTATCAGAACTGATATCACAGCATTGTTCCTGTGATACATACTCTAGATCTCAGAGTGATCCAGACAATGTTCTGTTCCAAAACGTGTCTTAATTTCCATTACTACTTCTGATAATGTTCCTGATGTCCCCGAGGTTGAATATTCAGCAGAGATAGTCCGAGTTGTTAGACCTTACTCTAAATTCTATGTCACATGATTTGTTCGCATCTCCAGACCTAGTGTGAAATACACAGAAACCTGGACATAATTGTCTATATGTATCTAGTTCTGTATAATTGCATGTCTAAGAACTATCTTGTACTTATTGCATGTCAATCAGTGTTGTTAATGAAGTAAGATTCATTTCTCAAAAAGGAAGGATGTAGAATATATATGTGTGTTGCACCTTTAAGAAGCATTTCCAAGGACAGCACATGCATATAAATAGCAAGCACGTGCTAGCTTCAGTGCAATTTTGAGAGTGCAACCATAGAGTGAATATGTATGAGAGAACGAGTCAGTTTGTTTATAAGTTTATCTAAGTTAAAATTATTGCTTCATTCCTGATGTGTTTGTACATAATAAAGCTGCTTGAACAGAACCTACGAATGTTCATCTGTTACATCCTGACCAGGCGAACAACAATAATAATGCAGGTATGTGCTCAATGTGATAAGCTGATTTGACATTTGAAATGAGGCACAAGAAGGTGGATCTGTGATGCAATCAGTGTATCTGGAACAGTTTCTGCAAAGGGTATTTGAAAGAGGGATTTTAATGTAGCATATTTCTCTATGATAGTTCGACACTGATATCCAACAGCATGGTATACCTGTCCTCAAATGAGCTGTGGGGAAATAGTTATGCATAGCATTGTGCCTCCTAAACAAAATGTGAGGCTGAAATTATACTAAACTGGTCAAACAGATAGTGTATCAGAAAAAAAAATCTTACATATATTACATGCAAGCCTAATTATTTACTTAAACAAGGATAGTGACACACGTCCTCTTGTCATTTGTCTGTTTGTATCCATCATTCCTGTTTGAGTGGAGACGATACTCCTGGACCCTGGACAGATCTCAAAAAAGCTTAGTGGTAGAACAATCAAAGTAGTGATCAAAAGGCTGTGGGTTCCAGTCCTAATTAAGGCTTAGAGCAGGGCCTTGGCTTCTAAAGTCTGCAAATGATATTGCAAGTTACTTGAGTTTTGGCTTTGATTAAAGGTTATGAATGCATTCTCCCCTTTCTACCCTTTGTATGGTTACTTGATGCACTTTGTTGGCTGACGAAATGTGTTTGTATAAGTTGCACAGAGGTGATGTGTGTTGATGCAGCTACTGTATTTCCATTTCTCTACATGCACTACGCCTGAATGAGGGAGGAATAATGTTCAGCATCAGGTTAGATTGCAGCTGCTGCAGCAGCCAGAACTGTGATCTGAAGGGATGCGTTTGTGTCATAATGGAAGCATGCACTACTTTAATGCTATGCTCCTGGACTTAAATTAGGGTGCTTGCCTTCAAAGTTTGTAAATGATGCAGTTCATTTCTGTTCTTATTTCCTGTCTGGGTATATTTACCTAAAATAATTAATGTTCTAAAGTTCTAGGAATGGTTAATATGTTTTGGAATTACAACACTGTGTGTCTCCATCCCCATCCCAAATGGGCATTATAGCAGAATGGTAGCAGCATATTTGTATGGCACACTTCATGCTACCCTGACTTCATGGTGTTTACCCTGCCTGTAATAAACATGTCTTTTTAAGAACGGGTACAAATACTGCAGTGATGGGCATCCCCTTTCAGTATAATCCTCCTTTTAGCATGAAGTCCACCACTGCTTGTTTAATCTCTATGCTAAACATTCACACCAGTACCACAGGGCACACAGACTGTTATGCTCATGGTCATACCAATGTTTTGCTCATTGAATATAGCACTGACAGCACCATACCTGTGCAAGGTAAAGGCACACAGGTCAGGGAACAGCATATTCTTTGTGTGGGCAGTGAATTGTACATTCCAAAAGTGCTCCTACAGTTATGACAGCTAATATAAACAGGAGTGAGGAGGCAGAGTTGTGTTGTGTTTAGCTTAACTACACACATGGCATGCTCAGAACATTCAAATTTAGTTCACAGTCTTTGAGAATTGGTAAGAGAAATTGCAACAGTATTATTTGTAGGAATGTATCTCAAATAGGCAAGCAAGTCAACTACTTTTAAGGGAAGATATACCATGTGAAATATATTTTTTAAGCATGCTGCTGTTGATACCTTGAATTATTTATTTGTTTTTTAAACAAGAAACATCTTTATTGAATTATTACTTATGGCATAGACGATCATGCACTTATATAAATGAAAACAAACCATATTTACATATTTTCAATTGCAAGCATTTTACATCACATATAATCTTCTATACAGTCATTGTCAGTCAAACGTTACATAGCTCATTCATTTCCTGCCTTCCCTTAAGCCTCATTCCTCCTCCAAAACATTATTCTGCATGTATTGTTCCTACAATTCCCATTTTTTCTATGTAATTTATTCCTAACCTTTTCTAAAGATCCCACTTCCGGTTCTTTTATATCCATTATTATATTCAGTACTTCAGTATGGTTGCTTTAGACTGTGACTTCTATTTTCTAGCAATTGCTTTTTTGACAGCCGCCAGAATTAAACTCAGAAAGGCCTTCCTTCTTCTTCTTCTCCTTCTTCTTTCGGCTTTTCCTGGCTAGGGGTCGCCACAGCAGATCACCTTGTCTGCTCATGATTGGCAGTGGAGTTTTACAATGTCGAATTGCCAGCCCGGCGCCCAACCTTCCACAGAAGGCATGCACATGCAAACACTCACATCTAGGGCCAATTTAGAGTGTCCAATCCACCTACATCATGTCTTTGGGATGTGGGAGGCAACCGGCGCACAAAGAGGAACCCACGTGACCACAGGGAGAACATGCAGACTCCACACAGAAGGCACCCCAGCCAAGGATTGAACCAGAGAACCACTTCCTGTGAGGCGGCAATGTTAACCGCCGCACCTCAAAACGGCCTTACTATTTCTAGACAATTCCAAGTCTGTATCACAGCTCAGAAATCATTCCCTTAGTTACACCAATTTACTCACCCAGTATTTCTGACAGCAGTCTGCAGGAAACTTTTTTAAGTGTACTAACTCATTACAGTCCCAAAAAAAATTTCCAGTTACCTTTTTCTTTTCTATCACACCAGCAACATTTGCAATCTACCTGAGGAAAATACTTTGGAGTGTACTAGGCTTATAAAATTACCTATGCAAACACTTCCAAGCAAAAATCCTAAATCTTCTAGATTTTGTTGTATATTTGGGGAGGCATACATATATCCTCTAATTGTTTCTTTGTGAATTGCTCATCCACTCTCATCCCAATCATTTCAGTCCTCCTCTGACTGATTACTATAGTTATTGTGCAATATTTTATACACCCTACTAATGATCCCTTTTTAAAAGCAGCTTCTGTTCAAGGTTCTACTAAACACTGTACTAGCGCTGGTGTTTCACTCTGGATCCCCCTATTCATTTATCTTTGCATATATTCTGATATTAATCCTTGATAGGGAAGGCAATCTCTAGCCTGCAGTCCAAATGAATTATTTGCCTTTTCCCATTCTATAACCTTTACCTCTCTGGTTATTTGCTGCCAGTACCTTGATTCTGTTAGATATTATGAATATAAATATGGTGAAAGATAAAGCATAGAATAAAAAGTTTGCTTGAATATATGTATAGAGTTTAGCAATGTAAAATGTGCATTCATACTATATGTATAACAGACAGGCTTCTCTTCACAGCATCAAAAAGAAAAAGCCTAACAAAGCAATATTGGAAAGCAAGGATTACATGATTTTCTCATGTTTGCAGAACAAATATCTATTAACAGACATCCTTTTTTATAAACTCAGCAATACGTGATGTTTTTCCAGTAGGAACAGAACAGACGTTTCCTTTCATACTTCTGTTATTCTGATTGCGTGCATTTGTGCATTTTCACATCAGCAGAACTGCTGACAGGACAATAAAAAAGTCTAAAAACAGACATTATGTGACTTCCCACAGAAGGGCAGAAAAACATACCAAGAGGAAATAAGAATCTATGTGTGTGACTAGCACTCTATATAACAATTGTTGTAATTCAGTTATGTGAGAGAAGGACAGAGAGAGGTATTTTCTAGAAGTCATCCTTCATATCTGTAAAGAAGGAAAACTTTGTAAATATATGCTATAAACTGACAGAGTACATGTGGTTTATTATAAAAAATAAATTATCTGTAACTGTGCCTATAGCTGCAAAATATATTCTTTATCAGTGTACAATTTGAAAGGCTTGGTGCTTTAAACAGGCTACAGATGGAGTCATGCAAAGCTCTGTGACTTTGATTTCAGCAGTAAATAGCACAGTAAGACTGTGTGTCTTAAGAAGACTTTGGATCACGCACAGCATAGAAGCAGAGAGCACGCAAATTAAAATACATTTTTCAGATTCCTTTGTCAGTTTTCTCCAGTAAATTCTAGCCCCCTCTTGCCTATTCTCTGTACCCCTTATTGCAGCCATTCCTATCAGCATAATCTCCTTTCTCTATTCCCATGTTGGTTTAGTTCTTAGAATACTTTACGATACTTTACAAATATAATATTATCTATAGTTATTGTTATTCTCCTTAAGGATCTGTATACAAAATCTCAGTCTCTCCTTATTTCTCGAGCTTCTCCCCATTTCATCATTTTTTCACTCTGAATTATAGGTTTATGCTTGTGCTATGTATAGCAGCCTAACTGTGAAATACCTCTTTAAATCAGATAATAGGTTCATAGGTTCATAGGTTCATAGGTTGGTACTAGGCTATCAGCCCTAGGGCCTATACAAGCCTAGCCATAACAATTCCCTGCCTATTTCTTCCCACATTATTTACTTTCCTGGACCCCTGTCTAGCAGGGCGACTGACGTGATCCCTGGGGTGAATTTCCTTTCTCCCATCCAATCGTCAAGGTTCCTCTTGAAGAGGTCCAAAGAGGCACTCTGCTTGGCATGTATGGGCAATCTATTCCAGAGTCTGGGGAGTCTCTGGGTCAGGAACCTATCCCTCCAGCATGTTTTGTTTATTGTGATGACAAGGTTTAGATCCCTGGAGCATGTAGCTCTGAGGGATTGGGATTTCTTAAAGTGTAGCATGTCCAACAGCTCTGGGTTTGACATGGCCTTGTATGTTAAGCAGAGATCGCCTCTGAGTAGACGATATGCGACAGAGTATAGCTGGAGTTGTTTAAGGTGGTCAGCATAGGGCATCTGCTTTAGGCCTGTGATTCTTTTAATGGGGTATTTCTGAGGCCTTTCCAGTTGTTGCAGATGTCTTGAGAGGTACATACCAAATGGGGCATTGTATTCTATAATGGGTCTAATGAGGGATGAGTACAGTGGGACAATGACCTCCTTTTTTCTGGATGAAAAGCCCTTCGTGATGAGGTGTGCCACATAGAAGGATTTCCTTACTGTTGTGGCGATGTGGTTATCGAAGGTGAGACCACTGTCCACCTGTGTCCCTAAGTCTCTTATCACACTTTCTGTGTTTAGTGTACTGCCACCTATATGGTAATTCATGGATACATGTTTTTCCCAAAGGGGATAACAATACATTTCTTGGCATTGAGCTTGAGCCCATGGCTCTGGCACCAAGCATCTGTTTCTGTAAGGCCCTTTTGTAGAGTATCCACATCATTTGGGATTCAATAATGGCTCCCAGTTTGCAGTCATCTGCAAACTTTGTTAGCCAGAGTCCCTTAGTGTTGACCTGTACTTCAGAGAAGTAGATGCCAAACAAGAGCGCCCCAGGACTGAACCCTGAGGTACTCCACTTGTCACTTGTCTGGAGCTGGATTTGGAGTCGGCTACTTTTACAGTGTGGGTTCTATCAGTAAGCCATTTAGCAACCCATTGGGTGACATAGGGATTAATGCCCAACTTAGTAAGTTTATCTATGATTCCAGAGTGGGGGATGGTGTCAAAGGCCTTGGCAAGGTCTAGATAGGCTGTGTGGACCACCTTACCCTTGTCCATGGCTCTGGAGACTGATTCAAAGAAGTCAATCAGGTTCAGGAGACAAGATCGGCCCTTCACAAACCCAAACTGTGTGGGGTCCAGTGTTTGAAGGTTGCCAATGTCTTTGTTTATAAGTTCCATGATAATACGCTCCATGGCCTTGCAGATAAGGCTTGTCAGACTGATGGGATGGTAGTTTCCGGGATCCAAGGTGGATCCCCCCTTGTGGATTGGGATAACTGTAGCCCTGCGCCATTCAGTGGGCTTGAAACCTGAGGTGAGGCTATGATTAAACATGACACTTAGGTGAGGTGCCAGTTCATATTGTAGTTCATGTAGTACACAGCCCAGGATGTCATCTGGTCCCATGGATGCTGTATTCTTGGCTTTAGAGAGTGCGTTTTGTACCTGTGTGGCCGTTATTACTGGAATTTGGCAATCTTCCGGTATTGAGATGGGCCATTTAGGGGGTGAGAGGGGGTGAAGTTGGCACTGAATCGATCTGCCAGGATATTGGCAATATCCTTCGGATCAGTATATTTAATGCCATTCTGTTTTAGCTCAGAGCAGATCTGAGCATTGCCATTTAGATTCTTGACATAGTTATAGAATGCTTTGTGGTTGTCTTTGGAATCTTTGGCAATTTTATTTTCGTAACTAGCTTTGGAGGATTTTATGAGGCATCTCAGTTTCTTACTGAGGCTAGTAAGGGAGTTTTTGCATCCTGGGATTTTCCTCTTTTCTGCAAAAGTTTCTTCCTTTTGTTGTAAAGTTTGTTTATGGCAGGGGACCACCAGATTGGCTTCCTTTTTTTGGATGAGAGCATTTTGGTTCTATTCGGGATGGCACGATTCATGCATGAGTGGATGTGCTCGTACAGTGCCTTAGTGTAGGATTCAGCAGTTGAACTTTCAGTTCCCGTCTGCATGGGTGTCATGAAGTTTGTGACTTCTGACTTGAGTAGCATGAAGTTGGCTTTGGAGAAGTTTTGTTATGGTGGTTTCTTTACTGAGGAGTGGGGTGGGATGTGGATGTTAAGGGTGATTAGCTTATGGTCAGACCTGACTAACGAGGGGGTGACCATAGGTATGGAGCATTGATTTCCCATGTTGGTAATGACCAGGTCTAGGATATTGGAGCCCCTGGTGGGACTATGGATTAGTTGATCCAGGGCGTTGGAATTTATGAATTCCAAGAACCGTTGTGCAAAGGTGTTGGGACATGAGTAGTTTTCCCAGTTAATGGCAGGGTAGTTAAAATAACCCAGTATTAGGGTGTTTGGTTCTATCTTAATATTTTCCAGTATGTTTAGAAAGGTGTAGTGAGAATCTTGGGGTATGGTGGCGATCTGTAGCAAGCTACAATTTGGATTGCAGTCTTACCTAGTGTTAGTTGCACTTGGAGAATTTCAGACACATTGTGTTGGCCAACTAGCCTGGTGGTGTGAATATCCTTGGTGAATATTGACACTCCTCCACCTTTAGTGTTTCGGTCCTGGTTTGGTGGCGAAAAGTGTGGTAAGAGTTGTAGCCTGGTATTGCAGGGGTGCTCTCTGGAGCCTTGAACCAGGTCTCAGTTACTGCACAGATATCGATGTTCTCCATTTTTAGGAGTGCCTCGAGAGAGTGCATTTTGAGGTTTAGACTTCTAGCATTGAGTAGCATTACCTTCAGTTTTTGCATGCTTGTACCTGTTACGGTGGTGGTTTTGTCCTTTGAAGTTTGCCTAAAAAAGGCACTATAGGCGTGGCAAGAGCCTTAGCCAGTAACCTGAATCCCAGGGGTGACAGGTGCAGACCATCTCTGGCAAAGCATCGTGGTCTGTCAATCATGTCATCCCAGGCAGACAGATACTGGATCCCCTTTGAATGACACCATAAGCTTAGCCAATTGTTGAAGTCAATCATTTTATCCTTATATTGTGGTGTCATACTGGGTGAAGGCAGGATGCTACTCAGGGCTAGGGTCATACCTGCCTGGGCCACATGATCCGAGAGCTCTTCTATGTTTCTTTTCATGTAGTCCAGGGAGGTACGTCTCAAGTCATTCACTCCAACATGGACAATGGCAGAGTCATATTTGTACTTGTTGTGGAGTGACTTGAGTGCATGCGTTATGTGGCGGATCCTGGCACCCGACAGGCAGCTGACTGTAATATTCTCCTTATTCAACCTGGTGAGAGGGACATCAGTGTGCCGGACTATAGAGTCACCTATGACTAAAGTGTTAGGTGCATTGTCTTGCCTTAGGGGCTGTTGCTGGGTGGCACACTGGTGTTGTGAACTATGTGACACATTGGTTGTGATTGGTGTTTGTTTATGCTTTCAGCTTCAGAGGTCTTTATTGCTTGGGCAGGTTACAGTTAAGGGCCTCTGCATATGTGGATTTAGTGTTGCTATATGTGGGTGTTGTTGGTGCGGGTTTAGAAGGGCTATGTGTTGCTTGAGGTGTAGTGTGGGTGTTAACCTTCTCCTCTTGACTGTTTAGCACAATCTTGGATGGAGAGAGCTTTGCTTCCATTTTGGCTATGTAAGTGCATCTCTCACAGGTTGTAGTGTTGGGTGGTAGGAGGAGAGGGTTGTCTGTGTACATGAGGCAATTGCTGCATTGCCCCAGTATGCACAGATTCACCAGGTGGACAGGAGAAATCACCAGAAGCTGACCCTTGGACATGCCTGGTTTGGGGCTTTTTTTTTTTTTGTAAAGTATAGGAGCTGTTTCCTTAGCAAGGTACTTTGCAATTATAGGCTGTTTAGTGCCTACTATTAATTTCTCCTTGTTAACAAGGAGAGTTCAGTGTTTGTATGAGTTTAAGGCTTCCTAGTGCTTTCCAGCAGGTATTAGAGAAAGTGCTAGTCACAGGGATGCTTAAAGGTAAGATTGAAAAGAATGCACTCTGCAGTGTGCACTAGAGAAGTTAGATGTGAAAGTAGGTAACTTGAGTTTTACCTGTTTAAAAAGTTAAGGTTTAGTGGAGAGTTACTATTTTTAAAACAGCAAGATGGATTGAAAGGGGTGGTCACTTTTGTATTTTGGTGCTATGAAATACTGTAGGATGGCCAATAAATTTAAATAATTGAAGGGGTGGGATTTCAAAAATGATGATTTTGTGATTACTCACATAAGTCAGTGAAAGTAGAGAGAAATGAGATATATGGTCAGATTAACATAAGAGGCGGGCAACTTGAAAGACAGTGGTATTTAACAAGACAACTTAAATGGCTGGGAGGGCGAGAAAAAATTCTGCCTGACTCAGAACAGAGAGAGCTGTGGTCTCTTTTGAAGTTTTAAAATGCTGTTAAAACAGAATGCAAGCAAAACACAAGGTAAAGAAAACAAACTACAGTATTCAAAATATAGAAAGGCAATACAGTAATACAAAAAATAAAAGCAAACTAACCTTTCCTTTACAGCAAAGTGTAGCAGAGTCTGGATGAGCCTTTCTGGTAAAACCAAACCTTTTTCTGTTGGAAGGATCAACTTATCCCACTTGCTCTCTTCCTCTCCCAGATAAAATCTTCTAACTATTTATTAATTGTTATCTACAACTTTTCTCTGGTTAATAAAAATATGCCTGACCTGTGTATAAGACTAAAGGGACTAAAAACACGTTCGCTGCTTGTATCCTGCCATCCATATCTATAAAACAGAGATTCTAATTTCTCAGTCTTTGTGTTATCTTTTGTTTAGTCTGTTCCCACATATCCTTAGCCGCCATTACAAAATCCATTTTAAGCAATACAGCTAAGTACTTAATTTTATCATATCCCCATAAATATGGCTGTTACTGAACCAATTCATCTGTTGGTACATAGTTTACAGCTATTGCCTTTGTTTTAGCTTCATTGATTTTGCATCCCCAAAAGATTTGAAATTGTCACAGAATGTTCCACAACATTGAAATGTCCTTTTCTGTTTTTCTCATGTACAAAAATAATGTCATCTGGAAATAAGGCCAATGTTTCTTAACTACCAGACCATTTATTTCCTTGCATTTGTGAGACCCTTATTTTCTTTCCCAGTGGTTCTAAATATATCCCAAATATCAAATGGAAAAAGGTCTGCCTTGCCTGGTTGCTCTGTTCAAACAGAACTTATCATAGAGGACCCACCTACTCTAATTTGCACCTCCGACCCCTCATGGAACATCTTAATCAACCTTATTATTGTGTCTGGGAATACAAATGCTTCCATTGCCCTACTCATAAAATTCCAACTTCCTCTGTCAAATGCTTTCTCTGCATCAAGACCCACCAACAGCAGTGGTATTTTCTGAAATTATGCTTCCCACTGAATCATCATTGTTCTGTTAAGGTTGTCAAATGTTTGCCTCCACTCCACAAAACCACACTGATCCATATCTATACATTTTGGCATCATCTTCACCTTTCTTTTAACCATTCTAGACATAAACACTTCATAATAAAGATTTAGAATCAAAATGGGTCTATATAAAGCTGGAGCTATTGGGTCTTTACCATCTTTAGGCATTAAAGCCACCACAGCTATGTTCCAGGATGTTGTTTCTCCTTTTAAAATGCTGTTAAACAAAACCTTCCAGATCTTTATATCTTTATATCCTGACTAGCTAACACTGGGATAACATGCATTCATGGAGACTTTCTTGTAGACTGGTAACATTTTTATCTCATCTCCTCCTATCCTAACTGCTTGTAATAGAGTCTTATTTACCTCTAACCTTGGCATATTTCATTCTTCCATAAACATTTCTATTTTTACTTTTTCTTGATTTCTAAATGTCCTTGTTTTATTCAGATTGTCATATCATTTCTGAAAGATTTGTAATATCTCTACAGGATTCTGGTTATTTTCCTTGTTATAGGCTCCCTAAGCTTGGCAGCAACCCTTTCTACATTAAGTTGCCTGAACTATTGTGCTAAAAGATTTTGTGGTCTGAAGTTATTATCAAAAACAGTTACTTAACAGCAATCCTCCTAACTTATGTATACTATCCATGTAGTCCCTCATTTTCTTTTTAGGACAATGCAGTTGCTCCTGTTCTTGTTCGGTGAGAGTCCCCCTATTCTGCAATACTTTAAACTTTGTAAGTCCCTCTAAATAATTTTTGTAACTTTTTAACTATATCTATTTTTCTTTTATTTCTGCCCTATTTTTAAACTCTACTTTTATTTTACAACTCCCAAGTTATATTTTCTGATGAAATTTCTGTCTTCCCTAATAACTCCTGAATAATTTCCAATACCAATTCCTTAAATTCTTCTCTTTTTAACAGATAGGTTGTGAAGTGCCAGTGTCTCATTTTTATTTTATTACCTTGTGTTTTTATTTTAATTATTGTTGTGTGATCTGAATTAGTTAGTGGATGCATATCAAAACTTTCAATGAAATGCACACAGTATAAAGAAAAAATGATCAATTTCAACAATTGGCTAAGTTTCTGGTGTCATTCAAAGGGGATCCAGTATCTGTCCACCTGGAATGACATGTACAATAAGCCACATTGCTTCACAAGAGATGGCTTGCACCTGTCACCCTTAGGCTTTCAAATACTGGCCAGGCTTTTGCCGCCCCCATAGTGCCTTTTGTAGGAAAGACTCAAAAGACAAACCCACCACTGTAAATAGCACAAGTAACCAAAAACTGAGGGTAATGCTACTCAATGCCAGAAGTCTAAACCTCAAAATGTATGCACTCGAGGCACTCCTCAGTATGGAGAACATTGATATCTTTGCAGTAACAGAAACCTCATTTAAGGCCCCAGAGAGCACCACAGCACTACCAGGCTATAACTCATACCATACTTTTCTGCCACAGAACCTGGGCCGAAACACAAAAGGTGGGGGTGTATCCATATTCATCAAGGAAACCCACACCTATGGTGTTAGTGGCACAGCACAACGCCTCAGAGATCATCCATGTGCAACTAACAACAGGCAAAACTGCAATTCAAGTTGTAGCTTGCTACAGATCACCCACCATGACCCAGGATCCCCATTCCATGTTTCTGGAGACACTGGAAAATATGAAGGTCCTACCAAACACTCTAATATTGGGTGATTTAATTTACCCAAACATTAACTGGGAGAACAACTCAAGTACTAACTCCCTTGCCCAATGCTTTCTAGAATTTATAAACTCGAACACCCTGGATCAACTGGTCAACACCCCCACCAGAGGTAACAACATATTGGACCTGGTCATCACTAACATGGGTAACCAGTGTTCTACACCAGAGGTCAAACCCTCGCTGGTTAGATCAGACCATAGACTAATCACTCTGGATATCCACATTCCGCCCCCACTCCCAATCAAGGAAACCACCGTGAAAAACTTTTCAAAAGCAAACTTCACATTACTTAAGACTGAGGTGGAAAGGTTCCCAGCCCCCATGCTAAAGGACAAACGCTGTCCAAGCTGCTGAATCCCTTACAAAGGCACTCTATGTGCACCTGCTAGAATGCATGGATCATGTTATCCCAAGAAAAAACAAGACTCGCTCCTCCAAGATAAGGAAACCAGTCTGGTGGATCCCTGCCATAAACAAGCTATACAATAGAAGGGGGAAACTAGTGCAGAAAAGAGTAAAATCCTAAGAAAGAAAGACATCCCTGATTAGTATCAGCAAGAAACTATGATCACTCATAAAATCATCCAAGGCTAGCTTCGAAAGAAAAATTGCCAAGGACTCCAAAGATAACCACATAGCATTATTTAGCTATGTCAGGAACCTAAGTGGAAACTCTCATATCTGCTCTGAGTTAGTGCAGAATGACACAAAATACACTGAACCGACTGATATTGCCAACATTCTGGCAGACAGGATTAGTGCAAACTTCACCACCGCTCACCTCCTAAAGGGCCCATAACCATACTAGAAGAATGTAGTGCCCCGGCAATCACTGACACACAGGTTAAAACAGCCCTATCCAAAGCCAAAAATACAGCTTCAATGGGACCAGATGAAATGACCTAACCCCTCACCTAAACACACTGTTCAAGCTCAGTTTTTCTACAGGCTATGTACCCATAGAGTGGTGCACAGCACCAGTTATTCCGCTCCACAAAGGTGGAGCCACAATGGACCCTGAGAACTATCACCTTATAAGCCTGACTAGCCTGGTCTGCAAGGCTATGGAGTGCATCATCATGGAATTCATTAACAGAGACATTGTGAACCTTCAAACACTGGACCCCACCCAGTTTGACTTTGTTAAGGGCAGATCATGCCTCCTAAACCAGGTGGACTTCTTTGAGACAGTTACCAAGGCTTTGGACAAGAGAAAGGAGGTTCACACAGCCTACCTAGACTTCGCAAAGGCTTTTGACTCCATTCCCAAGTCTGGTATTATAGACAAGCTCACAAGCCTGAACATAAACCCCTACATCACAAGATGGGTTAACAATTGGCACATGGGAAGAACCCACACAGTGACAGTTGCAGGCTGTAGGTCTGACTCTAAACCAGTTACAAGTGGCATCCCCCAGGGCTCAGTCCTGGGACCCCTCCTGTTTTGTATATACTTCTCAGAGGTACAGACAAACACAGGAGGACTATGGCTGCCCAAGTTCACAAATGACTGCAAACTGGAGGCCATAACTGACTCTCCAGCTGATACAGACATCCTCCAGAAGGGCCTCACTGAGACGGATACCTGGTGTCAAAATCATGGCCTCAAGCTAAATGCCAAAAAGTGCATAGTCATCCCCTCTGGAAAAAACAAAGTACCCGCAAACTACCACATACGTAGTAGTCCCCTAAATACAGAAAATGTAATAAGGGATCTGGTGACCCAAGTAGATAGTAATCTCTCCTTTGATAATCATATTGCCAAGGTGGTTAGAAAATCCATCTATGTGGCCCACCTAATTACAAAAAGGTTCACATCTAGAACAAAAGAGGTTATTGTGCCCCTCTACTCATCACCCATCAGACCTGTCATAGAGTACAATGCCCCATTTGGGATGTACCTTGCAAGACACCTGCAACAGCCAGAAAGACCACAGAAGTACCTCACCAAGAGGATTACTGGCCTCAAACATATGCCCTATGCAGCCCGACTGAAGAAACTCCAGCTGTACTCGGTTGCATACCGCTTACTCAGAGGTGATCTCTGCCTGACAAGCAAGGCCATGTCCAACCCAGAATTGGGTGGACATGCTCCACCTAAAAAAAAAACAAATCCCCAAGAGTCACACGCACTAGGGATCTACACGTCACCACAATGATAAATAGGACATGCTGGAGGGATAGATTCCTGTCCCAGAGACTCCCCAGGCTTTGGAATAGGTTTCCAATCTACATTAGGCAGAGCCCCTCACAAACACTCTTCAAGAGAAACCTTGACGAGTGGATGGGAAACAGAAAATTTACCCCAGGGATCACTGCAGTGGCTCTGCTGGACAGAGGCACAGGGAACTAATGGCTCTGCTGGACCGAGGCACAGGGATCTAATCTAAGGGGGCGGCAAAAGCCAGCACATTCTGGCTAGGTTTATAGATGCCCTCGGGCAGATAGCCTAGTATTTACCTATGAACCTATGAACATATTTCTGTGAAATATCATTTTTGTCTATCCTAGCCCAATTTTTGTGCCTTGGGGAATAAGATGTAAATTCTGCCTGAGTTCCTACTGCTGAATTCACATATTCCATGCCAAATATTTTCATAAAGTTCTTCAAAAGTCTACCCTCTTTTGTTATATTTCCCTTCAAGGCCCCCTATATATATCCTCACTATTGCAAATCAAATTTAATTCCCTCCCTATATATACTATTCCCTACTAACAGCTGATTTTCTCCCAGAATTTTCTTAAGCTCCATTGTAGCAAATTTAGGTGGAATATAAATGCATGCCAGTATAATATTCCTCCCTTGCCAGTAACTGCTTACTACTACAAATCTATAATTATTACCTTTTTTCCTCTTCTATCACTAATGGAGCTACTCTAGCAATTAATATAAGTACTACCCTTTTTGTTTGTCCCAGATATTCCACTGAATAACCATCCTGAAATCCTTTCTTTATCAAATTTACATGCTCAAAATGTGTCTCCTGTAACATAGCTATGTGAACTCTATATTTTTTAATATAGCTTGCTAGTCTTTTTTTCATACATACCTGAAACACCACTCACATTTAAAGATAATATGAAGTGTTGCCAACATGATAAGAAGTTATTATTATAACCTGTTATGTAGAACAGCATTTTTTAAAAAATGTCTAGTTTCAGCTTTTGTATAACATGCATGTTTTAATGAAGGCCCTCAAAAAATCAAACACACCCGCAGAATACCTGTATAATTTATTAACGTAATACAAACACACAAAACTATGTACATCTTCAAATAATGAAGTTTAACCCCCGACATGAACAATTATCCCAGACTGGCAGCTATAGTTACAGGCTTGAATTCACTTATAATGAAGGTTATCCAAACTTAGGAGCATGGCATAGCCTGTGCTTCTACATACACTAAGTGTTGTCTGTTTTTGTCTTGTATTTATTCCTTTCCCAGATGTAGAAAACTATTTGAATACTTTCAGAAAATGCCATCTTTTAGCTTTTGAAAGAAAAAATATTCTGTTTTTATTGTCCTTATCAGTTTGATTCCAATACTAACATGAGAACCACAGTTGCCTTCAGCTACAAGTCTATCATATTGTACTGTGAGCACCATGTGAAACATCTTATTGACATTATTGGAATAAATATAATACACAAACTGCAATGTTACACATGGTACACTTCAATCTGTCTATATATTCACAAAGAATGTGTCCAATAACAATGCCCGTACTACTAAGGACTTGTCTAACATATTTAGAGTTTCTATCTGTGGCCATGAGATTGCCATCTTGCATGGCACAATCCTGTTGTATGTAGTAAGGAAACAGACTTAGGAACCCTGTTCATTGTGTTGTACACAGTGCATTGTTAAACTATATAGCCATATATTAGCCTCCGTGGCACATTAACTATATACTCAAAGATGCATGGCACTGTCTGTGACTCAGATGTCTGTGAATACTATGTACCTGGCTGTCAGTGAGGACAGAATCTAAGAATTAGATTAATATACTGTTACTGTATTACTCTTTCACTGGAGAATCAATATTATCATTCAGATAAAATGTACTTATTTATATGTTTTAGCTGTGAACATTACATTTTGTTGTGTTCCATCTCATTAACATATAAAGTCTTATGAACCTTTGCATGAACTTCTTGAAATATCGGTGTTGTATTATATGGGCAACAGAAATGTCAGTCTTTGACCTTAGTGAAGCCTCTAAGGTCAGCCTTCTCTGAGCAAAATGGAAAAATGTTATTAAAGAACTTTCCATTTTTCCTTAGTTTTTTAACTTTAGAGGATGTATATTTCAAGATCAGGGTGTAGGAAAAGGCTGTGACATTCCTGGGTCAGTGTCTGCCATTCTGCAAAACTTGTGCTAAACTGAATTTTAGAGCTATTTGTTTACGCAATATTTTACATTCTTGCTGTCTACACATCTAATATTTTATAATGTTTCAAGTCATGACATAGCATAATTCAATATTATGAACATCTTTGTTGTGTAAGTGCTTATTTCCTTGTAACTGCTTAGTTATGAAAATAGATTAAATAAAGTGACAGCTCAAGTAAAAATAAAAACAAAGTTAGTTTAATTTAAGATTTTTGGGTGTTATGAATAATTGGTAAATTTATGCAATGCTGTGGGAGTTTTAAATCTTTTGAGGAGATCACTAGAACACTTTTTTATAAAATTATTTTGAAGTGTGCTAGCGAGAATTTTGTTATAATGGGTTTTGCATATTTGGTTATATTTGGTTGTAATGGGCATTTATGATGTGTAATTTGGATGATTGGATAGGTAACTGGAAATTTGCCATGGGGGTTCCACGTGTCCCTGTTGGACAGGGACAATAGGTGCTGATTTTAGAGTCTATTTGAACCAGATTCCCTTGGGAACACAAGTTGAACTTGGCTAGGCTTGTAAGGGTCTTAGTAACATCCTATGATCCTATGATACTTTGATCCACTGAATAATTGACTGAGGGACCTGAAAAGAGACAGTAGGATGTATAACTTGTTTCATTTTCTCTAACATCTGGATACAATACATTTCATTTTGCCTAAAATGAATAATGTTGCTTCATAAAATGATCATATAGTAGAACTGTGTTTGTTTACTTTCACATAATTTTGAGTAGGCCCAATGAATACTGTTACAATAATATTTTTGTCTAGGTAATCTGCAATAAGAACCTATAAGGAAATAGTGTTGTTTTCTTTGCTATGTTGGCTGTCTTTTTCAGAGTTACTGGGAAGCTGATTTTAATGTTCATGTATTTTTCTTGCCAATCAGTTTATGCACTGACTTGGTTTCTTCATTAAGAACATTTGCTTGTGTTTACTAATTATATATCATAGCATTAAATATTTCATGTGGCATGTCTCATTTCCCCAGAGCCTGATCCTAATATTTCGTGATGAGATTTCTTTTACAAATGGCATCAAGGACCCCAGATAATGGTTGAGCATGGCTAAACTAAATGCTTTTTGAATGCACTTCAATATCAGCTGTAAGACCATGTTAACCTTTAGTGGATGTGGCGTATCCGCAGCTGATGGTATACATTCAGGACTATAACAAATGCTAAAATGAATGTGGTCTAAACAAATCTGTTTCATTATCTGTTAGCATGGATTGCAAGTTTCACTTGAATTATTTCTTTAGTACTTAACTCGTGTCTCCTGAGTGTCTGGAAAATGAGTTGCTCATTCCATAACATAATTCTGTCTCTTGGCCATTGCAGTTAGCAACAAAGTCATCTTTCCTTCAGACGAGTTGATTTTTAAGCTGCTACTGCTGCTACATTGGTAACCTTGCTATGCAGTAACTGAAATATTTTCTTCTCAGGTGTCTATAACACACATGAGACCAATAATCATAAATACAATGTATACAAAAAGGTATGGTGACAGAGTCAAAACATACAGTAAGTCTCAAAATGTGGGGTAATGCAATCATACCTCTCAACCCCTCAGAGTAAGGAATTTGGACAGAGCAAAAAATAATGGAAAGACAAAGGCCCAAAAATAGGGAAAGTTTTTAAATACTACTCCTATAAACTTAAATAGTCGCTAGAATAATAGGTTTTGTATTTTTGTGTATTTTCTGAAGGATACGAAGTCTGATTCTCAAATGGCTGTCATTATTTATTATTATTTAATGGATTCATACTTCATTGATTTGCTGGAAAAACACAGATTTTATGTGGAACAAACCAAAAATATGAGGCAAAAACCTGGACATTCTGCAAAAATCTGGAGAGCTGAGAGGTATGAATGCAATTAAAACATTGTTGCATGTTTTGTACCCCCACCCACCTGCAGTCCCCACTGTGAGCTGCAATGCCCCCTCCACCTGCTATGTAACTCTGAGATACCTGTGAGGAATGGTGTTTAAGAAAGTGCTATATGTTTTTGTTTTAATTAAATAATTAATTAGTTTGTCTATTTTTTATTGACACACAATTACAGCTCTTACTTTATCACTGCCATAGAAAAATAAATATGAAGCAGAATCCCTAGACTTTTCATTATTGTTGTTTCGGATGTCAGTCACATTTCTATCTAAACATCATCTTATTAATTATTGAACTGAAAAATAACTACCTACAATATGTGCACATTCTCATTAAATATCGTATATATTCATATAAAACCTGAGAGCCAGCATTCATATTGAAATGCTCTATTCTTAATGTTTCCAGCACCAGTAAATCAGCATGGGTTATCGCTTGAATGAACCTGTTATAGTAACATCTCATTAACAGTTGTAGATTATAACTAGGCCAATTCTGCTCCTTTTTTGATTGTTCATCCCATCAGCTCTGCCCATCCAGCTTGCTATTAATGGCAAAAACAGTATCCATGTCAATATCAGAGCTGGTATAGGAATGTGAAATAGAATACAGAGATGTGACATGCATGACGGGGTACCAAGCATGATACAGCAACAAGCATAGTGTATTAACAAGCATTATATAGCAACAAGCATGATACAGTAGCAAGCATGCTACAGCAACAAGCATGGTGTATTAGCAAGCATTATATAGCAGCAAGCATGATATCGTAACAAGCATGCTGCAGCAATAAGCATGGTGTATTAACAAGCATTATATAGCAACAGGCATGATACAGTAACAAGCATGCTGCAGCAACAAGCATGGTGATTTAACAAGCATTATATAGCAACAAGCATGATACAGTAACAAGCATGCTGCAGCAACAAGCATGGTGTATTAACAAGCATTATATAGGAACAAGCATGATACAGTAAAAAGCATGCTGCAGTAGCAAGCATGGTGTATTAACAAGCATTATATAGCAACAAGCATGATACAGCAACATGCATGGTGTATTAACAAGCATTATATAGCAACAAGCATGATACAGTAACAAGCATGCTGCAGCAACAAGCATGGTGTATTAACAAGCATTATATCGCACAAGCATGATACAGTAACAATCATGCTACAGCAACAAGCATTGTGTATTAACAAGCATTATACAGCAACAAGCATGATACAGCAACACGCATGGTGTATTAACAAGCATTATATAGCAACAAGTATGATACAGCAACACGCATGGTGTATTAACAAGCATTATATAGCAACAAGCATGATACAGTAACAAGCATGCTGCAGCAACAAGCATGGTGTTTTAACAAGCATTATATAGCAACAAGCATGATACAGTAACAAACATGCCACAGCAACAAACATGGTGTATAAACAAGCATTATATAGCAACAAGCATGATACAGTAACAAGCATGCTGCAGCAACAAACATGGTGTATTAAGCATTATATAGCAACAAGCATGACTGCAGCAAACATGGTGTATTAGCAAGCATTATATAGCAACAAACATGATACAGTAACAAGCATGATACAGCAACAAGCATGGTGTATTAGAAAGCATTATATAGCAACAAGCATGATACAATAACAAGCATGATACAGTAACAAGCATGATACAGCAAGCATGGTGTACTAACAAGCATTATATAGCAACAAGTATGATACAGTAACAAGCATGATACAGTAACAAGCATGATACAGCAACAACCATAGTATATTAACACTCATTATATACAACAAGCATGATATACTAACAAGCATGATACAGCAACAGCCATGGTGTATTAACAAGCATGATATAGTAACAAGCATGATACAGCAACAAGCATGGTGTAGTAACAAGCATTATATAGCAACAAGCATGATACAGCAACAAGCATGGTGTAGTAACAAGCATTATATAGCAACAAGCATGACTAATACAGCAGCAAGCATGGTGTATTAAGCATGATATAGCAACAAGTATGACTGATGCAGCAACAAGCATGCTACAGCAAGAAGCATGGTGTATTAACAAGTATTATATAGCAAAAAGCATAATACAGTAACAAGCATAATACAGCAACAAGCATGATATATCAACAAGCATGATACAGCAGCAAGCATGGTGTATTAACAAGCATTGTATAGCAACAAGCATGATACAGTAACAAGCATGCTACAGCAACAAGCATAGTATATTAACAAGCATTATATAGCAATAAGCATGATACAGTAACAAGCATGATACAGCAACAAGCATGGTGTATTAACAAGTATTATATAGCAGCAAGCAAGACTGATACAGCAGCAAGTACAGCCTCACCTCAGCCTTTGTCCCTATCGAATGGCGCACTGCTTCAGTCATCCCTCTCCACAAAGGAGGAGGAACTACAGACCCTGTGAACTATCGCCCCATTAGCCTGACAAGTCTGATATACAAAGCTATGGAACGCATCATCATGGACCTAATAAACAAGGATATAGGGAATCTCCAAACTCTGGATCCCACACAGTCTGGTTTTGTGAAAGGTAGATCATGCCTACTCAACTTGGTCGACTTCTTTGAGTCAATCACCAGAGTTGGGGATGAAGGCAAGGTGGTTCATACAGCCTACTTTCATCTGGCCAAGGCCATTGATACCATTCCTCACTCAGAAATCATAGAAAAACTCACTAAGCTAGGCATCAACCCCTATATCACTACGTGGGTTGCAAACTGGCTCACAGATAGAACCCACAGTGTGAAAGTAGCTGACTCCAAGTCAGACTGCTGACCAGTCATGAGTGGAGTCCCACAGGGATTGGTCCTGGGTCCTCTCCTGTTTGGTATCTACTTCTCAGAAGTTCAGGCCAACACGTAGGAACTCTGGCTGACAAAGTTCGCAGACTATTGCAAGTTTAGAGCCATTATTAACTCCCCAAGTGATGTTGACAGCCTACAGAAAGTTCTCACTGAGATCAACGACTGGTGTCAGAACCATGGCCTTAAGCTCAATGCTAAAAAATGTGTCGTCATCCCCTTTGGGAAAAGCCCAGTTCCCATGAATTACCACATTGATGGTAGTCCACTGAAAACAGAAGGCGTTATAAGAGATCTAGGAACACAGTATGACAGCAACCGATCTTTTGACCACCACATTGGTACTGTGGTCAAAAAGTCCTTCTATGTGGCACATCTCATTACCAAGGGTTTTGCATCCAGGAAGAAAGAGGTCATTGTCTCCCTCTACTCATTCCTCATTAGTCCAGTCATTGAGTACAATGCCCCATTTGGCATGTACCTCACTAGACACCTTCAACAACTGGAGAGGCCACAAAAGTACATCACAAAGAAGATCCTAGGGCTTAAACACTTGTCCTATATGGACAGACTCAAAAAAACTCCAACTATTCTCTGTCTCATACCACCTACTTAGAGGTGATCTCTACTTGACTTACAAAGCCATGTCTGACCCAGCTCTGTTAGAAATGCTACAACTAAAGAAATCCCAATCCCTCTGCATCACACCCTCCACTGACTTCACCGTCATTACCACAATCAACAGAATGTGCTGGAGGGACAGGTTCATAACCCAGAGACTGCACATGCTATGGAACAGACTTCCCATACATGTCAAACAGAGCACCTCACTGGCCCTCTTCAAGAAAAATCTTCATGAGTGGATGGGAAATAAAAAATTCACCCCGGGGATCACTCCAGTGGCTCTACTTGACAGAGGCACTGGGAACTAAGGTCGGGTGGCACAATGTCAGGGTAATCCTATGGGCTAGGCTTGTAAAGGCTTTAGGGCCATTAGCCTAGTACACACCTATGAACCTATTAACAAGCATGATATAGCAAGAAGCATGATACTGCAACAAGCATGGTGTATTAACAAGCATTATATAGCAACAAGCATGACAGCAGCAAGCATGGTGTATTCGCAAGCATTATATAGCAACAAGCATGATGCAATAACAAGCATGAAACAGTAACAAGCATGATACAGCAAGCATGGTGTATTAACAAGCATTATAAAGCAACAAGCATGATACAGTAACAAGCATGCTACAGCAACAAGCATGGTGTATTAACAAGCATGATACAGTAACAAGCATGCTGCAGCAGCAAGCATGGTGTATTAACAAGCATTATATAGCAACAAGCATGATACAGTAACAAGCATGCTACAGCAACAAGCATGGTGTATTAAAAAGTATTATATAGCAACAAGCCTGATACAACAACACGCATGGTGTATTAACAAGCATTATATAGCAACAAGCATGATACAGTAACAAGCATGCTGCAGCAACAAGCATGGTGTATTAACAAGCATTATATAGCAACAAGCATGATACAGCAACACGCATGATGTATTAACAAGCATTATATAGCAAGAAGCATGATACAGTAATAAACATGCTACAGCAACAAGCATGGTGCATTAACAAGCATTATATAGCAACAAGTATGATACAGCAACACGCATGGTATATTAACAAGTATTATATAGCAACAAGCATGATACAGTAACAAGCATGCTGCAGCAACAAGCATGGTGTATTAACAAGCATTATATAGCAACAAGCATGATACAGTAACAAGCATGCTACAGCAACAAGCATGGTGTATTAACAAGCATTATATAGCAACAAGCATGACTGCAGCAAGGATGCTGTATTAGCAAACATTATATAGCAACAAACATGATACAGTAACAAGCATAATACAGCAACAAGCATGGTGTATTAGCAAGCATTATATAGCAACAAACATGATACAGTAACAAGCATGATACAGTAACAAGCATGGTGTATTAGCGAGCATTATATAGCAGCAAGCATGATACAATAACAAGCATGATACAGTAACAAGCATGATACAGCAAGCAATGGTGTATTAACAAGCATGATATAGCAACAAACATGATACAGTAACATGCATGATACAGTAACAAACATGATACAGCAACAGCCATAGTATATTATCATTATATAGCAACAAACATGATATACTAACAAGCGTGATACAGCAACAGATATGGTGTATTAACAAGCATGATATAGTAACAAGCATGATACAGCACCAAACATGGTGTATTAACAAGCAATATATAGCAAAAAGCATGACATAGTAACAAGCATGATACAGCAACAAGCATGGTGTAGTAACAAGCATTATATAGCAACAAGCATGCCTAATACAGCAGCAAGCATGGTGTATTAGCAAGCATGATATAGCCACAAGTATGACTGATGCAGCAACAAACATGCTACAACAACAAGCATAGTGTGTTAACAAGCATTATATAGCAACAAGCATGATACAGTAACAAGTGTAATACAGCAACAAGCATGATATATGAACAAGCATGATACAGCAGCAAGCATGGTGTTTTAACAAGCATTATATAGCAACAAGCATGATACAGTAACAAGCATGCTACAGCAACAAGCATGGTGTATTAACAAGCATTATATAGCAACAAGCATGATATAGTAACAAGCATGATGCAGCAACAACCATAGTATATTAACAAGCATTATATAGCAGCAAGCATGATACAGTAATAAGCATGATACAGCAACAACCATGGTGTATTAACAAGCATTATATAGCAGCAAGCATGACTGATACAGCAGCAAGTACAGCCTCACCTCAGCCTTTGTCCCTATCAAATGGCGCACTGCTTCAGTCATCCCTCTCCACAAAGGAGGAGGAACTACAGACCCTGTGAACTATCGCCCCATTAGCCTGACAAGTCTGATATACAAAGCTATGGAACGCATCATCATGGACCTAATAAACAAGGATATAGGGAATCTCCAAACTCTGGATCCCATACAGTCTGGTTTTGTGAAAGGTAGATCATGCCTACTCAACTTGGTCGACTTCTTTGAGTCAAACATCAGAGCTGGGTATGAAGGCAAGGTGGTTCATACAGCCTACTTTCATCTGGCCAAGGCCTTTGATACCATTGCTCACTCAGAAATCATAGAAAAACTCACTAAGCTAGGCATCAACCCCTATATCACTACGTGGGTTGCAAACTGGCTCACAGATAGAACCCACAGTGTGAAAGTAGCTGACTCCAAGTCAGACTGCTGACCAGTCATGATTGGAGTCCCACAGGGATTGGTCCTGGGTCCTCTCCTGTTTGGTATCTACTTCTCAGAAGTTCAGGCCAACACGAAGGAACTCTGGCTGACAAAGTTCGCAGACTATTGCAAGTTCGGAGCCATTATTAAGTCTCCAAGTGATGTTGACAGCCTACAGAAAGTTCTCACTGAGATCAATGACTGGTGTCAGAACCATGGCCTTAAGCTCAATGCTAAAAAGTGTGTCATCATCCCCTTTGGGAAAAGCCCAGTTCCCATGAATTACCACATTGATGGTAGTCCACTGAACACAGAAGGTGTTATAAGAGATCTGGGAACACAGTTTGACAGCAACCGCTCTTTTGACCACCACATTGGTACTGTGGTCAGAAAGTCCTTCTATGTGACACATCTTATTACCAAGGGTTTTGCATCCAGGCAGAACGAGGTCATTGTCTCCCTCTACTCTTCCCTCATTAGTCCAGTCATTGAGTAGAATGCCCCATTTGGCATGTACCTCACTAGACACCTTCAACAACTGGAGAGGCCACAAAAGTACATCACAAAGAAGATTCTAGGGCTTAAACACTTGTCCTATATGGACAGACTCAAAAAAACTCCAACTATTCTCTGTCTCATACTGCGTACTTAGAGGTGATCTCTGCTTGACTTACAAAACCATGTCTGACCCAGCTCTGTTAGAAATGCTACATCTAAAGAAATCCCAATTCCTCCTCACCACACCCTCCATTGACTTCACTCGCATTATCACAATCAACAGAATGTGCTGGAGGGACAGGTTCATAACCCAGAGACTGCACATGCTATAGAACACACTTCCAATACATGTCAAACAGAGCACCTCACTGGCCCTCTTCAAGAGAAATCTTGATGAGTGGATGGGAAATAGAAAATTCACCCCGGGGATCACTCCAGTGGCTCTACTTGACAGAGGCACTGGGAACTAAGGTCATGTGGCACAATGTCAGGGTAATCCTATGGGCTAGGCTTGTAAAGGCTTTAGGGCCATTAGCCTAGTACACACCTATGAACCTATTAACAAGCATGATATAGCAAGAAGCATGATACTGCAACAAGCATGAACTATTAACAAGCATTATATATCAAAAAGCATGACTGATACAGCACCAAGCATAGTGTATTAACAAGCATTATATTGCAACAAGCATGATATATGAACAACCATGATACAGCATCAAGCATGGTGTATTAACAAGTACGATATAACAACAAGCATGATACAGTAACAACCATGATACAGCAACAAGCATGGTGTATTAACAAGCATTATATAGCAACAAGCATGACTGATATAGCACCAAGCATGGTGTATTAACAAGAATTATATATCAACAAGCATGATATATGAACAACCATGATGCAGCATCAAGCATGGTGTATTAACAAGTACTATATAACAACAAGCATGATATAGTAACAACCATGATACAGCAACAAGCATGGTGTATTAACAAGCATTATATAACAACAAGCATGACTGATAGAGCAACAAGCATGGTGCATTAACAAGCATTATATAGCAACAAGCATGATATAGTAACAACCATGATACAGCAACAAGCATGGTGTATTAACAAGCATTATATAACAACAAGCATGACTGATACAGCAGCAAGCATGGTGTATTAACAAGCATTATATAGCAACAAGCATGATACAGTAACCAGCATGCTTCAGCAACAAGCATGGTGTATTAACAAGCATTATATAGCAACAAGCATGATACAGTAACAAGCATGCTGCAGCAACAAGCATGTGTATTAACAAGCATTATATGGCAACAAGCATGACTGCAGCAAGCATGGTGTATTAGCAAGCATTATATAGCAACAAGCATGATACAGTAACAAGCATGATACAGCAACAAGTATGGTGTATTAGCAAGCATTATATAGCAACAAGCATGATGCAATAACAAGCATGAAACAGTAACAAGCATGATACAGCAAGCATGGTGTATTAACAAGCATTATAAAGCAACAAGCATGATACAGTAACAAGCATGCTAAGGCAACAAGCATGGCATATTAACAAGCATTATATAGCAACAAGCATGATACAGTAACAAGCATGCTGCAGCAGCAAGCATGGTGTATTAACAAGCATTATATAGCAACACACATGATACAGTAACAAGCATGCTACAGCAACAAGCATGGTGTATTAACAAGCATTATATAGCAACAAGCATGATACAGCTACACGCATGGTGTATTAACAAGCATTATATAGCAACAAGCATGACACAGTAACAAGCATGCTGCAGCAACAAGCATGGTGTATTAACAAGCATTATATAGCAACAAGCATGATACAGCAACACACATTGTGTATTAACAAGCATTATATAGCAACAAGCATGATACAGTAACAAACATGCTACAGCAACAAGTATGGTGTATTAACAAGCATTATATAGCAACAAGTATGATACAGCAACACACATGGTGTATTAACAAGTATTATATAGCAACAAGCATGATACAGTAACAAGCATGCTGCAGCAACAAACATTGTGTATTAACAAGCAGTATATAGCAACAAGCATGATACAGTAACAAGCATGATACAGTAACAAGCATGGTGTATTAGCAAGCATTATATAGCAACAAGCATGATACAATAACAAGCATGATACAGTAACAAGCATGATACAGCAAGCATGGTGTATTAACAAGCATGATATAGCAACAAGCATGATACAGTAACAAGCATGATATAGTAACAAGCATGATACAGCAACAGCCATGGTGTATTAACAAGCATGATATAGTAACAAGCATGATGCAGTAACAAGCATGCTGCAGCAACAAGCATGGTGTATTAACAAGCATTATATAGCAACAAGCATGATACAGCAACACACATGGTGTATTAACAAGTATTATATAGCAACAAGCATGATGCAGTAACAAGCATGCTGCAGCAACAAGCATTGTGTATTAACAAGCATTATATAGCAACACGCATGATACAGTAACAAGCATGCTACAGCAACAAGCATGGTGTATTAACAAGCATTATATAGCAACAAGCATGATACAGTAACAAGCATGCTGCAGCAACAAGAATGGTGTATTAACAAGCATGATATAGCAACAAGCATGATACAGTAACAAGCATGATACAGCAACAGCCATAGTAAATGATCATTATATAGCAACAAACATGATATACTAACAAGCGTGATACAGCAACAGCCATGGTGTATTAACAAGCAAGATATAGTAACAAGCATGATACAGCAGCAAGCAATGTGTATTAACAAGCATTATATAACAACAAGCATGATATAGTAACAACCATGATACAGCAACAAGCATGGTGTATTAACAAGCATTATATAACAACAAGCATGATACAGTAACAAGCATGCTACAGCAACAAGCATGGTATATTAACAAGCATTATATAGCAACAAGCATGATACAGTAACAAGCATGCTACAGCAACAAGCATGGTGTATTAACAAGCATTATATAGCAACAAGCATGATACAGTAACAAGCATGCTGCAGCAACAAGCATGGTGTATTAGCAAGCATTATATAGCAACAAGCATGATATAGTAACAACCATGATACAGCAACAAGCATGATGTATTACCAAGCATTATATAGCAACAAGCATGATATAGTAACAACCATGATACAGCAACAATATGGTGAATTAACAAGCATTATATAGCAACAAGCATGATATAGTAACAACCATGATACAGCAACAAGCATGGTGTATTAACAAGCATTATATAGCAACAAGCATGATATAGTAACATCCATGATACAGCAACAAGCATGGTGAAGTAACAAGCATTATATAGCAAGAAGCATGACTGATACAGCAGTAAGCATGATGCAACAACTGGCTAAATGGTCCCTTTATGAATGTTGAATGGTAGAATTTGCATTACATGCTTTGAAGATCTGAAGCTATATTTCAGTATTTTCTCTCAACGGTCTGTCCATTTTATGAAAGTGTGTGTGTGTGTGTGTGTGTGTGTGTGTGTGTGTGTGTGTGTGTGTGTGTGTGTGTGTGTGTGTCTGACTGGATGGTCACAGAAACTGGGGTTAGTTAGGGAAAAGGTAGAGTCAGTGTGTGTCTGTGTCTGTGTGTGCGTGTGTGTGTGTGTGTGTGTGTGTGTGTGTGTGTGTGTGTGTGTGTGTGTATGTGTGTGAAAATTTGTGGCTGACACAGGTGGTCATAGAAGGGAGAGGGATCAATTAGCTGATAGGTAGAATTGGTGTGGGTATGTGTGCACGCACATGCGTGTGTGTGTGTGTGTGTGTGTGTGTGTGTGTGTGTGTGTGTGTGTGTGTGTGTGTGTGTGTGTGTGTGTGCACACACACATACATGTGTGAGTGCTTGTATCTGTGTTGGACATCTATCAACATTATCTGTGTTGGACATCTGTCATCATTATATGTCCCTGTTCAAGGTGAGATGAAATACGCAAAGAGACTGAGGGGGTGAGCAAATGGAGTCATCAGAAGGTTTGGAGTTTGTGTCCATGTCTGTGGAAATACAGTCAAAGAAAAAAAAAGACAAGATATCCATAAAGCTAGTTTCATCACATCCTTTGTCTTAATTCATGCCAATGTCTGACGACTCAGCTTAGCCTGTGTTGCTATAATGAATGTCTCAAAGAAATTATGCATCTTCCTCCAAATTCTCTGACAGCTGCTCCTGAATAGGTTCCAGCATCCCGTCATCCTTAGGAAAAGGCCTATATCTGGGTCACACCTGTGACAGTGATGGTATAAACCTAAAAATGATATCCTCAAACTCAGGTTTACTGCATTAAGGTAAATATTGTAAAAAAAGTCTAAAAATATATAAAATTTGCTGAAGCAGTGTAATAACTATTGTGTTAGTGGCACCCTGCTGGTGGAATTTAATCCATTCAGATATTTTTTATTATTATTTAGGTCCTCTAGCAATTTCATATAATTTATTTGGGAATTTAACTGCATAGCATCTGTTAACTGCTGCATTCATTAGTTATGTTTCCATGAGTAGAGAGGTAATTATAGTATAACAGCTACCAAAGGTAGTATCAATAATATATTTCCAGTACAGCACATCACTTAAAGTCAAATAAACCTGATAGAAATGCTATGTTTTAAATTTGAATATACCCTGTGATTGTTCTCAAATTTTCTGGTCCCTCCCTAGTGACAGCCCTGCAATAATCTCTTATTGCCATATTGAAATATTACTGTCTCTTTATAATAAAAAAGGGGGGGGGGGCAGAAGTCATCCAATGTTCAGCTTTGTATACAGTACAAAATTCAAGTCTGTTTGAACTGTTTCAACTTCTATGTCATCCTGTCACATCAAATACCATGCTTATATATAGTATTCCTTGCATAAACACATATCTTAACTTTTAGCTTGTTCTCTGTCCAGGAACAGAAGCAGATAGAGTTAGTCCAACTATGATCACATATTAACCTTGCAGTTCAACAGTCATTTACAGATTCCAGCAGCTAATTTCCTGATACATTTTCTGTGTTTCTGTTGCTTGTGCTTTGTGTTCATTTTTGTTACATTCTTGCTATCTTACACTTGACAAGATGCACAATTTGGTGACATAATTATACCCACCCACTCAGAGAGGTAAAAGTACATGACCACAACATCTGACTCCCTCCTTAACCATCTTCTTCAGCCCCAGAGATGTTTACCAAACTGTGTCATCAAATTCATAGTCAGGGAGCCATTCCAGTACATCATGGAAGTGGCTCAGAGGTTAGCAAAATACAAACGGTATCTCTTATGTACTGATCTTAAAAACACGTAACACCTTAAATGATGTAACAGCCATAGCCAGTATAAAGCAGCAGCAGAAAAAGGTGTGCATTGTTTAATATCCAAGAGCCATCAAAATTCTTCATGCAGAATGAGAAGTACTAACAAATATGAGGGAGGAGCACAGAAACGGTGTTGGCTGGAAAATTATTACAGGATAACTGTATTCAGATTCCCAGGCTTGTGGTATAAAGGGGTAAAGGCCTGAATATGACCCAGTTAACCACTGATCAGTTGAAGGTGTGGCTATTGAGGAAATGGGCAGCTTGCCTATGCTATAGGGAAGCCCAGCTGGGACATGGGTTTGGCTCATTGCACAACCATTTTTTATAGGCACTTGACTATATCACATGCAGGTTGAACATGGGAAGCCCGCATTGCACTCTGAAATATCACACAGCAAGGGAACTGGTGCATGTGTGATGGCATGAATGTGTCCCAGTGGGCAGCATTTGTGAAGGTCAAGAAGGTCACAAATGGGAAAGGGGTTTGGGCCTTACAGCAAAAATCACAAATGAATGCCTAGATAATGGCAGCTACAATCAGATATCACCCAATAGGAAATAAATAGGTCAGGGATACGTTTGACACTGTGTAAATCAAATACACCTGTAAATCAAAGAGACGTGATGGCTGGTAGGCAATGGGGAATCAAAGGAAAAAAAAATGTGCAGCTTCACCCTAAATCCAACATTTCCCTTTATTCATTCATTTTTCAATATCCACTCTAACTAATTTGGGATACAGAAGTTAGTGGGAGACAGCAGAGAAATTATCAGTTCTCAGAATATATTTTCCTCCATATACATAATCCCAATACACCAGCATATGCATATCTATATATCTATACAGATATATACATATATGGTTACTCTAGTATTGGTTGATTGTAGTTAAAATCAACCTCTGTATTCTCAACACATTTTGGTTAACTATACAGCTGGTCAGCAGTTGTGTGAGAAATGGGCAATCCCCAGGGATGGAAAATATGTTCTCTTCTGGAGGATTGTGTGACCTTGGAGTTAGAATAAATATCAAGGGTTGCGCAGATGCAAAAGGGATTGACCCCTTGCAAAAATGCTGTTTAATTAATTGCAGGATATGAGGATTAGCCTTGGGGCATATGCAGTAGTGTGTCAACACATGTTTGTCGATATGTGTTGACAATAGTAATGTCAATGTAGGAGCCATCTGACAGTTGGTAGTATATCCATATATGTGTGTGTGTGTGTGTGTGTGTGTGTGTGTGTGTGTGTGTGTGTGTGTGTGTGTCCACATATAATATATATATAGATTTATACATACACACACACACACACACACACACACACACACACACGCACACAGACACACACACACATGTATATATATATATATATATATATATATATATATATATATATATATATATATATATATGCATATGAGTCTACTGCTCTTTATCAAAGAAACACTTCTTTGAAAAAGAGAAGTAGACCCATACTTATGTGAAAGTGCATTTAACCAAAAGTGCACTTCTGAGAAGAATGGTTCAACGAACCATTAAGGAACACTGAGGCGCTGAAGCACATTACAGTGGGGAAAAGGAAATGTACCTGTTTCACCACTGTAGTGCGATCTTGGCATTTGTATATTTAAGTAGGGGGGTGGGGGGCACAGTCTCCCTAATGGTGAGTGCAGGGGGCTTGCTCCCCTGCAAAAACATTGTTTTGGTGTTCATTACTGGTTTGTTGAGCCATTCTTCGTGAAAGTACACATTCGGTTAAGTGCACTTTTGCGTAAGTGTGGGTCTACTGTTCTTTTATGAAGAAGTGTTTCTTCGATGAAGTAAAGTAGACCCATGTATATATATATATGTATATATATATATATATATATATATATATATATATATATATATATATATATGGGTCTACTTGAAAACATCTAAAGCCCACAATACTGAAGACCAAATCATTGAGACGAAAGCATCAAAACCTCACTTCAATCAAATGACCAGATCACTGAATCCATTCCCACGGTAAGAAACTTATTTGCTACAAGGTGGACTTTGCCCTTTTCCCAACTGTAGTGCAATCATGGAGTTGGCATATTTAGTTAGGGTGATGTGGGGACACAGCCCCTACACCCCACATTGGGAAGGTGAGGTTGTAGCCTCCCACCTCGGTGGGTTGGGAATGGTACAGTTTCATTTTTGTTAGTTGTGGTATGAGTGTTTACTTACTCTGGGAAGGGATTCAATGATTCGATCATTTTCTGAAGTAAGGTTTCAATGCTGTCATCTCAACAATTTGGTCTTCAAAATTGTGGGCTTTAATTATATAGATAGATATATGTATGACTGTCTGTCAGATGACTGAGTTTTCAGAAACTCAAAATTCATATGGATGCCATATGACTGAGTCTCCAAAAACTTAAACATAAAAAAAACAAAAAAAAAAACTACAAAAAAACACAAAAACTACTTTTTTTACATTTATGCAGGAAGGCGAGCCCCTCTGCACCCCCCACGTTAAATCAAATTTTACTGCTATTTTCACTGTTTACAAAGCTGTTTTTTCTTGCTATTTTCACTGTTTACAAAGCTGTTTTTTCTTGCTATTTTCACTGTTTACAAAGCTGTTTTTTCTTGCTATTTTCACTGTTTACAAAGCTGTTTTTCTTGCTATTTTTACTGTTTACAAAGCTGTTTTTTCTTGCTATTTTCACTGTTTGCTAAGTATTTACTGGTATTTTTCACTGCTTTATGGCTATTTGTTCTGGTTTCCCTGCTAAGCAGTGTTTAAATAACTGATCTGTTAGTTGTTAAAACATTTGTTAGAGACTCCTTGCTGATTTTCTGTTGTTTTAAACATTTATTGGTGTCTCTCTGATATTGTCCTGCTGTGTTAGGCATTCTCTAGTGTTTCCTGCTGAAACTAGGGTAGCTAGTAGCTATAGCATAGTCCAGATACAGGCTTGCTGCATCCGGGTTTGGTTGTAGTGGTTGTTTGTTTTGAGCACTTTTTCCAGGTCATCTTGGATTGCAAGGGGTCTATCTGCACTTTAATGAGATGATTTTGTTGACTGGACACTGTCTGGTAAAGGAGGTCAGTCTAAGAGTTGAAATAAGCACCCTCATTGGTCATTTTGAATCAGCC
>NC_056749.1:848896438-848918338 GCF_019279795.1 Protopterus annectens | reverse complement strand
ACCCAAATAAGTTAGGTCTTGAAACCGGGACCATGAACACCACACTCACTGGCTTTACCACTGAGGCATCTGAGATATGTACAACTTTTATGGTATTTAGTATGTACAGTGTACTACAGCCGTTCCTCACTACTGCAAACAAATGAGTAAGTCAGTTGGTGTACATATCTATGTTACCTGTTAATGTTCATATGTTTGTTGAAGTCAGTGTTGCAATATGACCTGACAGGGTGTATTATGGATGAGAATGGTTCTTGTTTTGTGTCCTTTTTACATTGTCCCCATACTCCATGTGTACCCCTCCAGTTCACGTAATGAACATCCAACACAGGCCCTCCTTGATGCATATTCCATTAGCTAGCGGTCCTCCCCCACACAAGTCTCCACATACACAGCAACCATTGCCTCTATAGGGAATTAGGTTAATATTAATAGTTATAATACCAGAGCTGCATGTGTTTTGCGTACACTTCTATCCATTTGAAATGCTTCTGTGTCACAAAGTGTGTTCATAGATGTTTATATATATATATATATATATATATATATATATATATATATATATATATATATATATAGTTAGCATTAATTTGTAACACTTATACATATGTAGACTTCTATATGTTGATTCACACATTACAGTACATTACAATGTACTGTACATATGTGCACAAAGTGACTGTCCCATTTGTGGTCAGTATTGTGAAATGCCTGTAGTATAAGGTGTAGTCTAACGACCACTAAACATGTATACAGATTAGATAGCTTAGTGGTAGGTCCAATGACTATGGTGTGCATGGTCCAGGGTTCAACACCTCCGATGTATTAGCCATGTTTTACTACAGAATAAGGCTAATTTAAGCAGTTGTAAGCAGGTTTAAAGGTGTTTGTGCGACATTATACCAGAGGTTGTACACAGTTAAACAAACTATACATCCTACAACCTGTGCACGCAAATATGGCCACTTCTGCTAACTACTCAGGATATATACATTTCAGTGACGTAACATCTCACTATGTGCTTACATAACATTACATTGTCTGTTAACTGTACTCTCCAGCACACATGGGTTTATGTGTGTTCCAAATGTTTATTATTCTGAGGAATACTACCTATATATGCAAGCTGTGGTTAAGGTATACTATGTAACATGTAAAACATCTCTGACTTTATTGGGATTTGAACCATGAATGCACAGATATTATGCAAATGCTGTAGCCATTACACTATTAACATTAACGTTCCTTCTGCCTATTTCCTATGTCCATGAATCCTATGTGTAAGCTTGGCTACACAACAGGCGGAGCCACCCACACCCAGTGAGCTTCACAAAATACCGAAATAACACATGAATTGAGAGACTATACATTAAAATCCTAACTACATTTGGCATAGCCCCTCACTGACACACTTCAGGGGAAACCTTGATGTGTGACTGGGCAACGGTAGATACACCCCTGGGATCGTGTGTCCCAGAAACATACAGCCAGGGTGTGGGGGAGCCACTCCAGTTTTATAGCTGCAAGACCTGTTGGGGAAATTGAATGCTGTTGGGTTGTCATGTTAACATGCCGTTTTGAGATCACTATGAGCCCCTATCACCCTACAGCACCCCAGTCTTCAACAGCTTCCAGCAACCCTGCCTGGAATCACTTCATTGGCTATGCTTGACAGAGGCTCAGTTACTTCGTCAATGGTGCAGATAAAGCCAACACACTGTAGTTATGCTTCTAATGCCCTTGGCCTACTACCTATCTGTGAAGCTCTACAGTGCAGGCCATCTCCAACATCATATGTGATTATATAGAGTTTTCTGATCACAATATACAGTGTGAAATCACCATGTAGTCAGACAACAGTTAAGTACAGCAAGAGCATACAGACTACTGATTCTTAATCACTACAAAAGCCTATCTTGGAAGCTAGTGGACTTGTATAGGTTTCAGGCTTTGTATTGCTTACCAGTAGGTTACCTACAGGAAAGATGGGACACAAGCACAGATGGGAAACATGCCTGCAACAATGCCATACCAACTTGCATGTGTCAGCCTAAGGCTTTGGAATGCTGGGCAAGGCTATTGGCGCCCCCATGGTGCCATTTTTAGGCAGGTCTCAGAGATGAATCTCACCTCCATGAACTGCACAATAGCGGAATCAATGAGGGTTAGGCTACTCAACACCAGGGGTAGTACTCACAACATGCACACACTCACAGCACCCCTCAGTATGGACAACATCTACATCTGTTCTGTGACTGGGACCTGTATAAGGCTCCTGTGAGCACACTGGCACTACCAGACTACAACCCGTAACACACATTTCAGCCACTGAACATGGACTGGCACAGACATGGAGGGGGTGTATCCATATTAATTGGGGATACCTACACCTCCAAGTTAGTGGGGCAGCATGATACCTCTGTGATCATCCATGTGCAGCTAACATCAGCCATGATTGCAATGCAAACTGTGGGCTGCTATAGATAACCCTCCATGACCCAGGAGCACCACTACAACTTTCTGGAAACAGTAGTAAACATGACAGTCCTACCAGACACCCTGTTATTGATCAATGTCAGCTACCCTACACTTAACTGGATAACCTACTCGAGTATTCACTTCCAGGCCCAGCAACTCCTGGGATTTATCACCTCATATTGCCTGTTGCAGTTGGTAGACAAACTAACGAGAGGTGAAAACATACTAGAAGTGGTAATCACTGATATGTGCAGCAGATGCACTACAGCGGAGGTAAACTGGTCACTGTTTTTATCTGACTATGAACTATTCACTGATGATTTCCACTCCCAACCATCTCCCCCACCCAAGGAACACACAGTGAATACCTTTCCTACAGCTAAATTCACAGTACTAATGACAGAGGTGGGAGGGTTCACAGCCCCCACGCTCAGGGATGACACTGCTCAAGATACAGACAGAATTACAAATGCACTCTATAAGCACCTGCAAAGATGTATGGGTTGTGCCATCAATGGTAAACCAGGACTCGCTACTCCTACACAAGGACACCAGTCTGCTGGACCCCTGAAATATACAGGCTATACAACAGAAGTAGGACAGCAGTCCAGAACAACAGCAAATCCCAAGACATGCAGACATCTCTGACCAGTATTAGTAAGACACTTATGTTACTCATGAAATCATCCAAGGCTGACATCCACAGCTAAATAGGCATGGATTCGGAAGATGACCACAAAGGCTTCTTTGGCTATGTCAAGGATCTAAACAGTAACACACAGATTTGCACTGTGTTGGTGCAATATTGCACTGAATATACTGACCCTACTGATATCACCAACACACTTGAAAAACAAGGTAGTCTACATGTCCATAATGCAAGGTTAAAGACTGTTGTCACAAGGGGTGACTATTCAGAATTGATCATGGAGGAGCTCAGTAGTTGGATATTTCTGCCTGGATTTTAGGGAAAATTTGTTGAATTTGACTGTCCGTTTTTGTTGCACAGCTGCATGGCAGTGCGCAGTGCTGTGTGATGTACAAACAGAAACCTGCTCAAATGCAGGGCCAAATACCAGAAGCTAAAAACTTGAGAAAAACTTTTAAAAGATTCAACAGGACCAATGATAATGCTTATTCCAAGCCCTAGACAGGCCTCCCTTTACCAGACAGATACCAATCAGCGCAATTCCCTCACAAAAGTGCAAATAGGCCCCTTCCAGTTCAAAATTGCCTGGAAAATGTGCTCAGAACAAAGAAACCACTAGAAACAGTTCTAGGGCAAGCCTGTATCAGCTACAGCTACTAGCTACTCTAGTTTCAGAGGGAGACTCTAGATAATGTTTAAAACCGCAGAAAAATAGCAGTGAGACACCAAAAAAAAAAAAAATTTAAAACAGCATAAAATCAACAAGGAGGCTCTTAATAATGTTTTAAACAGTTAACAGATCAATTATTTCAACACTGCTTGGCGGGAAAAGCAGAAAAGCAGAGCAAATAGCTTCAAAACAGTGAAAAATAACAGTAAATACTTAGCAAACAGTGAAGCTAACAAAAACGATTTCTAAACAGTGAAAACAGCAATAAAATTTGATTTAACAGGAACAATAAGGCAGACAATTACAGTACAACAGTGTAGTTTAATACATAGTAAATAAATACAGTATAAAAGCAGGTGGCATGCAATAAAAAAGTGCAGTAAATAGTATAAATAAGCAAAAAACAGACAACCTATGTTTTTTAGAAGCTCAGAAGGCTCCAGTTGTTTATTATCTCTGCTGAGAGTTGTGGCTGTTAGACCACCTCAGTCCAGCTTGGTACAAACAAGCAGAAACTTGCTCAAATGCAGGGCATAAATACTAGAAGCTAAAAACTTGAAAACAACTTTAAAAAGATTCAAAAGGACCAATGAGGATGCTTATTCATAGGATCATAGGATCATAGAATGTTACTAGGCTATTGGCCATGAGGGCCATATAAGTCTAACCAAAAGTTTAACCCATGTTTAGACAAGTCAGCACCCGATGCTCCTATCCAGCAGGGACACATATGGAATCCCAGGGACACAGATGGAATCCCAGGGGTGTATTTTCTGTTTCCCATCCCGTTATCTAGGTTGCCCTTAAAAAGGAGTAATGAGGTACTCTGCTTGATGTGGAGAGGGAGTCTATTCCACAGATGGGGGATTCCTATTGATGTCACAGACCAGGTTGAGGTCACGCATGTGGGTTACTTGAGTGGAGCTTGAGTTGCTGATATGCAGCAGTCCCATCAAGGAGGGGCCTTTCCAAGCCCTTGACCAGCCTCCTTTTATCAGACAAGTCCCAATCAGCACAATTCTCTCACAAAAGTGCAGATAGGCCCCTTCCAATCCAAGATGGCCTGGAAAACGTGTTCAGAACAAACAAACCACTACAAAAAGTTCCAGAAGCAGCAAGCCTGTATCTGGACTATGTTACAGCTACTAGCTACCCTAGCTTCAACGGGAAACACTAAAGAATGTTTCAGTTTTATAGCCATTTGAATTTCTCATAACTTTGTCTCATGCTTCACTGTCACCATTTTAATCTGTTGAATGTCTTTAGTGGTAGATTTCATTAGTTGGGCTGGGGCTTCAATGAATTAATGATTTGCCTGGGGTTTCTCTGTGACTATGGACCCTCCATCTGAGTGCCCTCCATGCTGAGTATAGGTCAGGCTCCATATTCACTTTGCTTGTATCTCCATTTTGGATGTTAAGACTAATCCGGAATGCTTTCTACACCATACACTTTAAAATCCTTGTGGGGTAACTTTGATAGCTGTCTTTTAGTTTAATAACTCTATATGTTTTGACAACACAGGGGAGTCACAGATCATGTGTCTACCTCCATGCATGTAGCCATGCTCGCCCCTGGAGAATCCCTTTCTTGCTTGCTGAGCTCTAAGTATTTCTTCCTTGGCTTAGCAAGAAGAAATATGCATCTGAATTCACAAACCATGACTGTAAAGTATTAATTCCTTTTCTTGACAGCTCAGAACAAAGTCATTTTTATCCATTTTTAATGTAGTTGAGGAATAAAGGAGAACCTAAATGTATCTTGGGTAGAAATTGGAAGATAATGAGCAATACCCAAGTGTACATGTATTGTTTGACATGAATTAAGGAATACCACCCAAAACTGGATAAATGGTGCTAGTGTAACCAGTAAACCAAAAAAGCACCACCACGAACCAAGTTGGATGTACTCACTTCATTTAATAAGGAAACAACACATTAATGCAAAACACATACACAACGTTTTCGTCTTCAACTTCTTCAGATAGTTAAAACATCCCACACATCCCCATTATATACAACTTCATTAAATCAATCATCCAATAGACAAAGAGATGTAATCAGCTGATAACAAATATACTTCTCTCTCATCTAAGAATAAATGTGAGAATATGTGAATAAAAACGCTAGCTTCTTAAATACATTTGTATTCAAATGTTAAATAACTCTTCCAAATAAATATTCTGTCTTTTCAATATCAAAAATTATTTGACTAAAACCATTTAAAAACTGAGTTCAACTAGTGATACTAGCCTAATGTAGAGTGAGAAAGTGGTCTTTAGCTCCCCCATGTGTCTAAAAAAATATTGATAAAAAAACATAAATTTAACAAATACTTCTATCTAACTAACACAGGATTTAAATTCCTATCAGTTTATTAATCTTTAAAATTGATTCTAAGATTTATAAAAGTAGTAAAAATAAATATAAGTAAAGTGCAGTTACAAATGTATTTAAGAAGCTAGCGTTTTTATTCACATATTTTCACATATATTCTTAGATGAGAGAGAAGTATATTTGTTATCAGCTGATTACATCTCTTTGTCTATTGGATGATTGATTTAATGAAGTTGTATATAATGGGGATGTGTGGGATGTTTTAACTATCTGAAGAAGTTGAAGACGAAAACGTTGTGTATGTGTTTTGCGTTAATGTGTTGTTTCCTTATTAAATGAAGTGAGTGCATCCAACTTGGTTCGTGGTGGTGCTTTTTTGGTTTATGAATTAAGGAATCCTTATTTTATTTTCCCTAAAATGTTTGCATATAGTGTTTTCTCCAAGCCATTTCTCTCAACCTGTTAACACAAGAAATCTGGGAATACCCTAAATTAAGATGGGGACAAAGAGCCCAAAATAGTGACAGATTTTTAATATTGCTCTTATAAACCTAGAAAGTTGCTAGCATAACAAAATTTGTGAACTTAGCAGCATAAGATCATAAGAAGTTACTGGGCTAATGGCCCTAGGGCCCTTACAAGCCTAGCCAAATTATACTCCTATTTCCACAATCAACATCTATTGCCCCTGTTCATCAAGGACACAGGTAGAACCCCCAGAGTGAATTTATGGTTACCCATTCAATCGTCCAGATTGCATTTGAAGACAGCCAATGAGGTGCTCTGTTTAACATGAAGTGGGAGTCAGTTCCAAAGGTGTGGTAACCTCTGGGAGGCAAATCTGTCCCTCCAGAAGGTTCTATTAATGTCACATACCAGGTTAAGGTCCTTAGAGTGAGTGACCAGTCTACCATTTGACGTATGGATATTCAGCATTTCCAATAAAGAAGGGTCAGAGATTGCCTTATATGCAAGATCACCTCTGAATAGTCTGTATGAAAAAGAATAAGTGAAGTGACATTGATTTCATATGATCCACATGGGACAGATGCTGAAGACCTTGAATGTTCCTTGTGAGGAACCTTTTTTGTCTCTCCAATTGCTGCAGGTGCTTAGAAAGGTATTTACTAAAATGGGCATTGTACTCAATTATTGGCCTGATGAGGGAAGAGTATAGGGAGGTTATAACTTCTTTTTTCTGGAGGCAATGCCCTTACTATGAGATGAGCAGTATAGAATGTCCTTCTTACAACTGAGGAGACATGGTGATCAAAGGTAAGGTTGCTGTCAACCTTTGTGGCTTGTGCCTAGGTCTCTCACCACTGAGTGCATACTTAGGGTATTCCTATTGATGTGGTAGTTACCAGGAACATTGCTCTTACTGAAAGGGATGGTAATACTTTTTTTTTTTTTGCATTGAGTTTAAGGCCATGACTTTGGCACCAATAAGTTGTTTGTGTAAGACCCCCTTGCAGGATGTTGGCATCATTTGGAGATTCTATGACCTCTCTCAGTTTGCAGTCATCAGCAAACTTTGTCAACTACAGACCTTTAGTTTTTGCTTGTACTTCAGAGAAATAAATTCCAAACAGTAAAGGTCCCAGGACTGATCCCTGTGTGATCCCTGTGGAACACCACTGGTTGCAGAACTGCTGTTGGAGGTGGAGTCCCTATTTTGACTATATGTGTTCTATCAGTGAGACAGTTAGTGACTCATCTAATGATATAAAGGTTGATACCTAGCTGGTTGAGCTTGTCAATGATGCCTGAGTGGAGGATAGTGTCAAAAGCCTTGGGTAAGTCTAGGTAGGCTGTATGGATAGATTTCCCCTTGTCCAGGTTCTTGGTGACTGTCTCAAAGAATTCCACCAGGTTTAACAGGCATGATCTCCCTTTGGCAAATCTAGAATGAGTAGGGTCAAGTGTTTAGAGATTACCTATATTTTTGTTGATAAGGTCCATGATGATTACTTCCACGGCCTTGCAGATAAGGCTAATATGTCTACAGTTCCCAGGGTCAGTGGAGGCATCACCTTTGTACAAGGTAAAAGCAGTGGTCATTTTCCATTCAGCTGAGATGAAGCCGGTGCTTAGACAATGATTGAAAAGAGTACCCAATGGTGTTGCTAATTCTTGTTGGAGCCCATGTAGGAAACAGCCTGGAATGTTATCTGGTCCCAAAGATGCTGTGCTTTTGACTTTACAGACGGCATTTATGACTTGCTCTTTAGAGATGCAAGGTAGGGGACAGGTGGTAGGGATGTCATGGGGTACATGAGGTGATGGCAGGAGAATGAAGTTTTCACAGAACCCGTCAGCCAACAGGTTAGCTATGTCAGCAGGTTTAGTATATATGTGGTATCATTAACTACCAGTTCTGCACAAATCTGGGCCTTTCCTTTTAGGTTATGGATGTAACTAAGGAATGCCTCATGGTTGTCCTTGGTTGAGTTAGATAGCTGGATAGTTTGCTTTGGAGGACTTCACAAGAAGTCTTATTTGTTTGTTTAAGCTGAGGATGCAGTGTTTTCAGTTTAAGGCTCACTCCCTCTTACTCTTAGACAGCAATTTCTTCATCTTACTGTAAAGCCTGTTAATGGCATTGTCCACTAGGCAGGTTTACTCTTCCTTGAGGAAGTTGCTTTGATCCTATCAGATATGGCTGTGTTTGTATAAAGTATTGGTGTAAAACTCGGCATAGTTGCCAGTTTCATCCAAGGGGAAGGTGCAGTGAAGCTATTTTTACCATCCCGTAAGAGGTTATAATCTACTTTGGAGAAGTTTTTTTTTATTTTAGTTGCTGCTGGGATGGGGGGGGGGGGGCAAGTGTCATAGTTGTTTTGAATGAGACTGATTTGTGGTCAGATCTCATCATGGAAGACCTAACACTGGGGGTGCTACAATGGTCCCCTATACTGGTAAGCATCGGATCCACAATGTTGGCACCCCTTGTGGGGGTGTCAAGCAATTGGTCCAGGTCACTGGAGTTAACAAAGTCGAGGAACCTTTGGGCAAGTGAGTTTGAGCATGAGTAATTTACCCAGTCAATGGATGGGTAGTTAAAGTCTTCCAAAACCATGGTGTTCAGATGCATCTTGATAGACTCAAGTAGATCCAAATAGGCAGAGTGGGTGTCCTGATTCATGGAGGGGGTACTGTAGCTGGAAATGACTTGAGTAGGTGTCCCACCAACACTTAATTGCACCTGAAGTATTTCCTTGGAATTGTACTGTTTAACCAAACTGGAGGTGTATTTATCGTTAATGAATATTGATATACCACCTCCTTTAGTTTTCACACCTTCAGTTTATAGTCTGAATATGTGGAAGGATGTGTATGGCTGGGGTGCTTTCCACAGCCTTACCCAAGTGTCCATGACTGCAAAAATGTCTGTGTCTCCCAAGGTGAGGACTGCTTCCAGTGAGTGCAGTTTCATGTTAAGACTCCTAGCATTTAGCAGCATAACCCTGAGGCTGTTTTTAGATGGAGTTTTTACATTGAGAATTTTGTCCTTGAGAAACTGCCTAAAAAGGCACTATAGGAGTGGCAAGAGCCTTAGCCAGTAGCTGAAATCCCAGGGATGACAGATGAAGACCGTCTGTGGCAAAGCTTCGTGTCATCCCAGGCTGACAGATAATGAATCCCCTTAGAATGACACCAGAAACTAAGCCAATTATTAAAGTTGTTCATTTTCTGTTTGTACTGAGGCATCATCCTAGGTGAAGTTAAAATGCTGCTTACATACCTGCCTGAGACACATAGTCTAAGAGCTCAGTCGTGTCTTTCTTCATATAGTCCAGAAAGGTATGTCTCAAGTCGTTCACACCAACATTGACTTTGATGGAGTCATAACAGTACCTGTTGTTGAGAGACCTGAGTTCATGTGTGATATGGCAGATCCTGGCACCTGACAGACAGCTGACCATGACCTTTTTCTTATCCAGCCTGGTGAGAGGGGCATCAGTGTGTCTCATGATGGAATCACCTATGACTAATATGTAGGTTTTATGTTTTGCCTTAAGGGCTTGACAGGTGAGACACTAGTGCATGAGCTATTATGTGTATTTTGTTCTGCAGAGGAAGTATTATGTGTAGCATGCTTGTGTTTGTGTTTGGGAGGTCTCAGGCATTTAGGTATGTTTCTGGTGAAGACCTCCACAAATGTAAGTATGTGTGATGTGAGCTTGGGTGGAGTGGGAGGTGAGGTGTGCATGCTGGCAAACCGCTCATTGTCATATGTACTGACTGATGTGTGAGAGAGCATGGATTCAAGGTTTTTAACATAGTTGCATCTTTCACATTTTGAGTTTGTGTGAACTACTAGGAGTAGAGGGTTGTCAGTGAACTTGAGGCAGTTGCTACAATGCCTCAGGATACCCATGTTGACAAAGCTGGTTGGAGAAACTTTGGGAAATCGTCCTTCCATAGTGTTAGGTAAGTTTATATGGTCAGGAAAAGAGGTCGCACTTAGAAATGGCTATTGAGTGAGAGGTGTGTTGGTATCTCTGAGGCTAGGCTTACTGTTTCACCTGACAGTAGAGCAGGGCAGGGATAAACATCTGGAGGACCACAAGCAAAGTGCTAAGGGAAAATTTAACAAGCAAAACATTTGCATCCATAACCACCAATGGTAACCACTGCTATGCAACAGTGCACGATGATGTGCTACATACAAACAAGTGTAAGAGCGGGGCTGAAATAAAATAAGAAATAACCTTTCTAACTCAAACTAGCCAGTAAGGATGCTCTCTCTGAGCTCTAGTCCAATCACCCTTCATTAGATGGGACCCAGACAGCACTCTCCTCCCACAAGGATGCAGAAGGGCTTCACCAACAAAGATGGGTTAAATTTGATGCTTAGAAGTTACAAAACAGACCCAAAAACAACAAACCTGGAACTGGGCTATGCTACAGCTGAACTAGTACACTGTACAGTAAAAGGTGGCAGAAGGCAGACAGTATAATGCAAATACAAATTAAAAGTGCAATATAAAAGCAAGAACAGGCACTTGTAGTTAGTTGGAAGCAATGGATGCCTCAGATATTTCAGTATCTCAGTGAAGAGCTGGTTTTAGTGCTCAAGTGATACTAAACATTCTTGATTCACCAAGTCTGAATCTGCCCAATGTTATATAATGCAGGTGTACTAGAAATTCAAACACCATAAAATCACAGTCACAACAGCATAAAAAAAACAGTTTAAATAAAGCAGTAATTCACCAGCAATTCCCAGCTTAGAAGGGTGTAGGCAACAATCTCCCACCACAAGAGTCTAGACCACAAAACTTCATAATGAAAATCAACTGGTTATGTAGCCCAAGTGCTTAAGTCAGAACTATGGCACTTCAGAATAACAGGCACAATAGGCCTTCAACCAGCAATTTCCAGCTTAGAACGGAGTAGGCTATCCTCTCCTGTCATAACAGTTTAGACCACAAATCTTCCTAATGTAAAGTAACTGGTTGGAACCCAGGTGCTTAAACCAGAATAAAGACACTTAGAATAACAGGCACGATAAGCCTTCTCCAGCAATTAACAGCTTAGAAGGGTGTAGGCCACACTTTCCAGCCACAAGAGTCTAGACCACAACCCCCAATGTAAAATAACTGGTTTGGAGCCCAAGTGGTTAAAACAGAACTAACATACTTTTAGAATAATAGGCACAATGAGCCTTCAACCAGCAATTCCCAGCTTAGAAGGGTGTATGCTATCCTCTCCTGTCACAACAATTTAAACCACAGATCTTCCTAATGTAAAATAGCTGGTTTGGAACCTGTAGACCATTGTGTGTATTGTACCTAGTCAGCCACTGTAGCTAGTTAGCACGTGCATCTATATATCTAAGCACATGCAAGATCAGTGCCATTTTGTATAATCAGCCAGATTGAGTGCAGGCATGAATGGAGATTCACATGCGAGTGTGTTTGAAGTAATGAGTCAGCCAGTTAGCTTTAATACATGTTCCAGTTACAGCTCCTGATGTGTTTATGTAGAATAAACAACTCAGACCCATCACAGTGCCTCAGTGTCTCGTTTGATACACGAGCCATGTGATGGAACCCAAGTGCTGCTTAAATCAGAACAAAGACACTAAGAGCAACAGGGACAATAAGTCTTCACCCAGCAATTTTCAGCTCAGAAGGGCAGACCACAAACTCTCTTAATGTAAAATAACTGGCCTGAAGCCCAAGTCCTTAAACCAAAACTAAGAGGCTTAGAATAACAATTACAATTTAATCAGGCTACTAACAAGCAGTAATAAATGCAGCAGAGTAAATGCAATTGAACACTTTCAAGCACAAGCAGTAAAAGCAGAATAAAGTAATAAGTAGGATGAGAAGAAGCTGAATAATGTGCATTTTTTGTTAAGTAGTAAGGGAGGAAACAGAAGATAATTAAAGGTTAAGAAACTAAGGGGTGGGCCTTCCCAAATGACCTCTCTGTACTCAGTAGGATGATCTGATGTGATAGGACTGGAAGGAGTGTCTAACATCAAATTTATAGTAGAAACAGGCAACTCAAAAGCCACCAAGTTTTGAGAATACAACAACAGTTGGGAAGGCGGATGGGAAAATTAAAATGGAGAAGATCAGAACAGAAGTAAGGTTTCCTGCAATGTCAAGAATCCTTGGAAATAAGTACACTGACCTTGATAAATGTTCACAGCACACAAAAACCTTGCAAAATTTAGAAATATGGTAACATGCATTTTCTGAAAGATATGAATTCTGAAACTCATTTATGTCATTATTTAGTTACTTCAATATTCAATGATTTATCAGAAAACCACACATTTTATGAGGAGCAGACCAAAAATAGGAGGCACAAATCAGGACATTCTGTGAAAATCTAGACAGTTGAGATGTATGGTCTAAGCAGTATTTAGTACAGATGAATGGCCAGTGGATTGATGTTTGAACAGTCCTGCTGATATGGAAGATAAACTAATTGAGTACTCATGTCATGTTCCCAGACATAACAGTACTGATGTCTGCCATGTCTTTTGGTGTCAAAATCACTATATATCGGTTCTATATTAATATTTGCATCTCAACTGTCTCTGTAAAACTTTACCATTATTTCTTTCCAGTCATCAGTAATGAATGCAATATTTATACTAATGTAGAATTTGATTACTGATTTAAAACATACCTTGAGAGCAGGAAATTATATTCATAAAGAATAATCTCCTATGATAATTTGATTTGAATTATGTAACCTGTAGTGTATGTGTACACTTTGTACATATACCAAATCAAAACCCTTGGAGGTGGCAGCAAGCTATGATAGAAAACAAAGTAGCAAACATAATGTATGAAGCTGTGCAGTGTAAAACAGTGTATGCTGTTTCTGTGGTACTTGATGATAATGACAGAAAAAAAGTAAAACACTAGAAACAAGCGGCAACAGGGAAAACAGAAACAAGCAACAACAGTGAAGCCATGTTAAGAACAACAGAGCAGGCAAGATGGATTTTGTGGCATGCTGTACAATGCCAGTTCTATTTGTGCCTAGGATAAAGATAAAATGTAACTGATCAGAAGTGGGCCTGTTTGAAAAAGCAGCTGGCAATATCAGTGAACAGTCAGACATAGTTTCATAGTTTCATAGTTTAGTACTAGGCTATCTGCCCTGGGGCATTTGTAAGCCTAGCCATAGTGATGTGGCTTTCGCCACCCCATGAAATGGCACAAAAATGCACAGAATAGATTTAGAATACTGTGCCCCTGTCTAGTAGTGACACAGATATGACCCCTGGGGTAAACTTACGATCTCCCATCCACTCATCAAGATTTCTCTTGAAGAGAGTCAGTGAGGGGCTCTGCCTAACATGAACTGGGATCTTGTTCCAAAGCATGGGAAGCCTCTGGGTTATGAATATATCCCTCCAGCATGTCCTATTCATACTTGTACCAAGGTTTAAGTCTTTAGCTCTCATGGTCCTGATGGATTTGGATTTTTTCAGGTGGAGCATGTCCATCAGTTCCTGATTGGACATGGCCTTGTACGTCAGGCAGAGATCACCTCTGAGCAGGCGGTATGCTACTGAATAGAGCTGGAGTTTCTTTAGTCTGGCAGAATAAGACATATGTTGGAGACCCTTGATCCACTTGGTGAGGTACTTTTGTGGTCTCTCCATCTGTTGCAAATGCCGGGTGAGGTACATACCAAATGGGGCATTGTACTCAATCATGGGTCTGATGAGGGGAGTATAGTACAATGACATCCTTGGATCTGGATGTGAATGCCTTCATGATGAGGTGTGCAAGGTAGAATGGGCAATGTGGGTGTCAAATGAGAGGTTGCTGTTGACTTGGGTCCCTAGGTCTCTGATTACTTTTCCATACTCAGTGGGTTGCTTGATAATTTGTGGGATGACTATACATTTTTGGCATTTAGTTTTTTTGTAGGATGTATGTGTCCGCTGGTGTATCGACTATGGCACCTAGTTTGCAGTCATCTGCAAACTTTGTCAACCACAACCCTCCCATGTTTGCTTTAACATCTGAGAAATAAATGCCGAACAAGAGGGGTCCCAGGACAGATCCCTGTGGGACACCACTTGTGACTGGCTTTGAGTCTGACATTGCTCCAGCGATTTTAACTTTATGGGTTCTGTCCTTTTGCCAGTTTGCCATCTAGTGACATAAGGGTTTTGCCTGAGTGGTGTACTGTGTCGAAGGCCTTAGCCAAGTCCAGGTAGGCTGTATGGACTGCTTTGCCCTCATCAATGGCTCTAGTGACTGTTTCAAAAGTCAACCAGGTTCAAAGGCAGGATCTGCCCTTTACAAAGTCGAACTGGGTGGGGTCAAGTGTCTGTAGGTCCCCTATGTCTCTGTTTATGAGTTCCATAATGATTCTTTCCATAGCTTTGCAGAACAGGCTGGTTAAGCTTATGGGGCAGTAGTTACCAGGGTCTGTGGACCACTGTTGCTGTATGCCAGTGATCAATCCTGTAGTAAGGCTAAGGTTAAATAGCATTTTATGTGCTCTTGGAGTCCACGTAGCACACAACCTGGGATACCATCAGGTCCCATTGATGCTGTGTTTTTAGCTTTGTTGAGGGCAGTTCTCACTTGGACATCTGAGATGACAGGAGATTACATTCAGCTGGGATAAGTATTTCTTCTTTTGGGGTTGAGGGAGGAGAAATTTGCACTGAACCTGTCAGCCAGAATGTTGGCAATATCTGTGGGTTCAGTGTATTTTTTGTTTTTGAGAACTAACTTGTGGTTATCTTTAGTGTCTCAAAGTTGGCCTTGGATGTTTTATGAGTCTGCTAATGTTGATCAGAGATGTCTTGCAGTAGCTTCCTTGTTTTGTTATACAATTTGTTAATGGCTGAGGTCCACCAGACAGGACGCTTTCTTTTGGTGGAGAGGGACTTGGATTTATTTGGGATTGCATGATCCATGCATTCTTGGAGATGTCCATAGAAAGCATTTGTGAAGGATTCGACATTGTGGGATGTTGTATCCACTGGCCCAGTGGGCTTAAAGAATACCACCTCTGTCTTAAGAAGAGTGAAGTCTGCTTTTGAGAAGTTTTTCACTGTGGTCTTTTGTGCTGGGGGTGGAGGTGGTATATGTATATCCAGGGTGATTAGTTTGTGGTCAGATTTCACTAGTGAGGGGTATACCTCCGGTGTGGAGCATTTTGTCCCCGTGTTTGTGATGATCAGGTCTAGTATATTATCTCCCCTAGTGGGAGAGGTGACTAGTTGCTCCAGTGCATTTGAAATTATGAATTCCAGGAACCTTTGGGCTAGGGTGTTAGGGCTAGAATAATGTACCCAATCTATGTATTTTGTGATACATTCATATCCTCCAATGTCTTCAGGAAGGCTGAGTGGGGTTCCTGAGATTGGGAGGGTGGTCTGTAATATGCTACCTGTTGTATAGCAGTTTTGCCTATGGTTAGTTGCACCTGTATGGTCTCTGATGCTTCATGTGTTGCTACTAACCTGGAGGTGTGGGTGTCCTTGATAAATATGGACACTCCCCCTCCCTTTGTGGTTCGGCCACATTAGCAAAAAAGTTCTGCATTACCTCTGTCATCCACACAATTGTGACAATGCAGGTGTACAACAGATGCACTGGCTGTGAGATGTAAAATGCTGTGCACATGTATGTGTAACAGTTTGAGGCATACATATAAGAAGCATAATAGCCTGTCTGTATAAACATAGGACATAACCAAACTATCAAACAAATCTGCAAAATATACAGCAAAGGAAAGTGTGAAGAAAATTCCAAAAGTTGCAACGTGGTCTGTAATGTTAATGGACAGATGTGCACTGCAACTAGTACTAATGTGCATATATGACAGAAACAAATTTGGCTCACTAAAGCAGGAGCATAATAATGTAAAGTCACATGCCTATCATGGCTAGCATAGTCTCTAAAGATTTCCAGTGTTACAAAACAAATGGCTGACTTTTCTGTAAGAAAAATGACAAAAAAACAAAAATGATGGTATAGTGCATCACAGCTGTTCATATCAAAAGGATCCAAGAAAACCTGTTGATAATAGGTTACAGAAGTGCAAACCCAAAATAACAAGTGACAGTGTTAAACAAGGTCCAAGGTTTTCCATTATCACATCATATTTGCAGGCAAGCACCTATTTTATTGCAGGTGTAGCTCTTTCACATACACATTGTTTTCTGGGCATGTGACTGTTGCCATGAAAAATGCATCTGCATTTTAGCTCTTGTCTGGTTGTTTAATACATTTTTTTGCTTTTTGCAGTATTATTTATTTCAACACTGTTTTTGGTTTTATGTAAAGCAGATTGTAACTTTAACAAGTTCGGGTTAAAATGAAGTGTAGTATCCCAGTGATGTGTGATGTGGGCAGGGATGGTGAGGAGGGGAAGCACCACATCCGCTGTTATCACGGTTCAACCTTCACTATATATATATATATATATATATATATATATATATATATATATATATATATATATATATATATATATTAGGCACTAAAACTAGAGACTCAGGTTCTGTACCAGATGCTCAACTTTCATATGAGAACATAAAGGTGTGCATTATGGTGGTAAAAGCAGCAGTAAAGGACTCCTAGTATATGTGGTAATTCAGTGAGGGTCACATCTTAGTGTTTCTGGTAACAAATTTCAAGAAGAACAATATTATTTCTAAAGCTTTCTTCAATGCAGTACTTAGACTGTGATAATAATTCATATAATAATGGGGGGGATCTAGAAAGTGCAATGATAATGAAGAACATTGGACTACTTCCAGAAAGTTCAGAATGTTATGGCATCAGTTTACAGCTGTCAAACTACACTACACTATGGCCGTAACATTCTAAATGAAACACATACAAATTAGCATGGTCACATGTTCCCCATTACTGAAGAAAACATGCCCAGTGAAGAAGTAACCTTTCTGCCTGACAGTTGCTTGGGGCAGGGTTCAAATCTGACTTCCAGTCACTCTCTGCCTCATATTTCATTTCCTCACTGTGTCTTTGATTGTCTTCTCTGGGTACTCCAGTTGCCCCACCCCCTCCATCTCCCATCAATTCGCTGGATGATTGGCTACATTAAAAGTGTACCTATTTGTTTTTGGCTACTCCTACCCTTGTGATCATATCATACATAAAGACATAAAGATATACCATAGACCAGCCCATTCTACTTGTTAACAAATAATAAATAAATAAGTACACAAGACCATATTCCTCTTTTCTGGGTTGCTAGCTACCTTGGCTGCAAAATGGATTATTGTGGAATAATCACAGTCCAAGACAGAGACAGTCTTATCAAGTAATAAATACATACTAGTCATGGGCTATTGACTTCCATTTTTATTAATGCCATTAACTTTTGTCTTTTAAATATGAACCAATTTCTTCTCTTTAATACTCTGTGTGTATGTGTGTGTGTGGCTGTGTGTGCGTGCGTTTGTGTGTGTGTGTGTGTGTGTGTGTGTGTGTGTGTGTGTGTGTGTGTGTGTGTGTGTGTGTGTGTGTGTGTGTGTTATGGAAGAAGAACCACATCAGGGCCACCTGGAAGCGTGATCACTGGCTCTAAATGATAGTCACTTTTAATGTGACACCACCATCCATACCTTTCAACTGTCCAGATTTGTAAAGAAAGTCTAGATTTTTACTTCATATTTTTAGTCTGTTTCTTATAAAGTCTGTGGTTTTCTGGCAAATTACTGGGATGACCTGAGGATTAAAGTCACTATATAATGACATACACTGGAGTTTCAAACGTCATATTCTTCAGAAAAATACATGCTAAGACAAATCCTGTTAATTATTTTATCAACATTTAAGTTTATAAGGGCAATATTTAAAATCTGTTCATATTTTTGGGCCTTTGTCCCCTCCCCAGTATGTCAGCCTTTGTCCAGATTTCTTGCACTAAGAGGTTGAGAGGTATGCCACAATTCCATGTGTAAAATTGGGGAAAAGGAGGTTATGGATGGATGAATCTCTTATTCAGTTTCTTCATCCTCAGTGATCAGTCAACAACTGCCACTAGATCATACACTGGATACTTGATTTAAATAATTCAGCTTAAACATAAGTCTCAGAGAAAAATAGTGTCAATGCTTTTTTGTGCACAGAAAAGGCTTTTACATATTCCCAGAGGCTAGGCCATAACATCTCCCATTACAAGCAGCACTTTAAAAACTCAACAGGCCAAATACTTAGGTGTCTGGCTTAAGCTTGCTTTATCATTTTCTCTGGACAAAATCCGGTTACTGCTAAACAAATGCTACCAGTTTATGACAACTCATCATTAGTGTACATATATTAAAATGCTCATTCTCTTGGCATAGAACTGAAGACTTGTACTATGGAACACATATTTCTACTTATCAATGCCTGTTTTCTTGCTAATGTAAAAGTACTTGAGAAATCTCTCAGCAAGACTTTAGATTTATAGCTACTTCTCAGGCTGAATGACTTAATAGATTACATTCTAAGCAGCAGTGGTCAGAGTTAAATATGTAAGCTGTAGTCATTACTAAATTAATCACTGTCAAAGAGTGTCTTTCCTTATCTACAAAGCTAAACCTCCAAATATTCACTAGAACTATATTCTGTATTTTATTAGATTCAGTACACATGGACTGAGCACTCATCTCAATGTTGCTGTGAAGCTTTTTTTTTCCATTTTTGTCTGCGGGATATGGATTCATTTAAGAATTCATTAAAAAGGTATCCAATCACAGGAAATTTTCCAGTATGGCTTATATCATGACTTTTCTCTGAAACTATCTGCTCATGTAACCTTTAGATTATGTAGAATTCTGATAATTTGATAATGTACCTGCTAGTCTAGTCATTTTTGACATATTCGGCATGTGGTGAATGATCTCTCAGCAAGAATGAGAAATCAAATTCAAATGCACCACTGAGAATGTGTGTGAAGTCATGCAGGCAACATTTACTTTACTTGCTGTCCTTTCTGTTACAATCTGTGTTTAACTTTATTGCACTTTTATATGTTATCCTTTTTATGTGAACAGTGGGAAAAAGTGGAGTCACTCTAGTCTACTCAGTTTTATAAGTGCACAGAAAGATGATAGACAGCTAGAAAAATAAATGGGTAAATATACTAAAAATGTCACTGGCATGATAACTCAGAGTGGCTCCATGTTGTCTGTTTGATATCCTTTTTTTTTCAGACTGAGGCTTAAAAGTTCTATTTAATCAGACTTATTTTACCATTTTTATGTGGCTCCATACCAACCATGGCCTAACCCCCTTACTCTACTACAAAGGAGAAGGGAGAAATTGCCCTCACAGTCAGAAGAATAGCCTGATAGCTAGCTGCAATCAGAGTCTAAAACACACTCTAAAGGAGAAAGTGACTAGCATGCATAATACATTACATATATTCAATATTCACGTGGCACGAGTATGGCAACAAAACAAACTGTCTCACGTTGGGCGGTACTTAGAAAGGAGAATATCCCAATCATTCTTTGATAAATAATGCTATGGAAATGGCAGAATGATTCCACATTTTTAGTTATTTATTTACATTTGTTTACTGTGATAGTCCATCTGGACAGTGCCCCTTTTCAACAGTTGCCCAAGGAGTAAATCTCTGCAGATACATACATAAGTAGTAACAGCCTATACACAATGAAAGCTGACTCAGCTCTACATAATGGGTCTATATCAGATGAACGAAAAATCCATTCATGGAATACGTAAAGATCGAAGCTTCATGGAAATCGAAAACGGTATTGTGGGATCTCAGTATAGTGAGGATTAGGGTATCTGCCCTTTCCTCACTGTAGTGCAGTCTCGGAGTTAGAATATATATTTTACAGGGGGTGTGGGGGGTGCAGCCCCCCACAATACCATTTTCGATTTCCGTGACATTTCGATTATTACGTATTCGATGAACAGATTTTTCGTTCATCTGATATAGACCCCTACATAACTCTCTCTCTATATATATAGATATATAGATATATAAATATATAGATATAGGAGGGAGAAAGTCTAGCTACATTACAAGTATAGACAGGGTTATCAGTTCAACTTGTAATATTGTATAACATTAGGAGATTTGCTAGCCTGATGAAGTTTAGGTATATCTTGAGTGCTGACATAGTGAAATCATGCCAGAGATTGTGCTGCATAATCAAACTCCGCATTATCAAAAATAGCAGTGGCTGTGCAACTGAGCCAGGTGCATTACAAGTGAGAGTGATCACATGATCTGGGGCATCAGAATGCAGGAAACATTCTCGATGCTATGCTTGTCCACATGCACATTGATACACCCCATCACTTCAACACAAGCGGAGCTAGGATCTCATACAAGAACACACAACAAAGGACCAATTGACTTTATTATATCAATGGGAAAAAATGGGGTGACAGGATAATCAGAAAGGGGGAACAGCAAACAGATGAACACTCACTATGACAATGAAAAGTGAAGAATGGTGTGTGGGTGAGGGAAAATGTTCTATTTTTTGGGGTGTAGGACAGGTGCTTATTTATTATTTATTGAAAAAGGTTAGAGGAGGAAGGTAGAATAGTAAAGGTATCGGTAGGAAGGGGGTTATAAGGAGGACAACAGAGGTAGGCAAGCAAACCTAAACAGGCAAAAGCTGACATGGGAGTTAGTGACACATGAAGATTGGGGCAACAACAGAGAGACCCAGAATAACAGAGAGTAAACAACCAGTGGTGATAAAGATGGTATAATTAATGACATGAAAGGGTGGGGAATAAAATGATGCAAGAGGAAGGACTTCCAAGTAGTGAGTCATCTAGCAGTTGGTGCAGAGGGTTAAGTCTGTGAGCTGTAGTCCCTTTTGTGCAGGTTTGATTCCTTCAAATCTCATTTGTTTACTGTGTTACTTTGAGCAAGTCACTTAACCAGACATTGCTCCCAGGTCACCCCTGAAAAGGGACTATGTGTCCTGTGGACATAGTTGGTTAATAAATGAGTATTATTATTATTATTATTATTATTATTATTATTATTATTATTATTATTATTATTATAATAATAATTATTATTATTATTATTATTATTATTATTATTATTATTATTATTATAATAATTATTATTATTATTATTACTATTATTATTATTATTATTATTATTATTGTTATCTACTTGCCTGCTTTGCCTCTGGTGGACTGATGATCAGGGCTGTCTGGCTATGTAGAGCTCTGCTAACCACCTGAAGAGATGCTCCAGGATTCCATGACAGGCATTAAAATGCTGGTCCAGCTTGGTCCTCATTAGCT
>NC_056749.1:848856664-848895938 GCF_019279795.1 Protopterus annectens | reverse complement strand
TGCATATTTACTTAGTTTTGGTAGAAAATGTGATTGTATTGCATTTTTGTTTGTTTAAGAGGGTTAATATGGAACTTTAAGGGTGGTATTCATAGTCCAGGGCTGCACAGGTGCATAGCGTGCATCCACAGACAGCAGCACTATGTGGATATGCATAGTTGCATTGAATATGGAAATTGACAGCAAATTCTGCAATCACTCCCTTTATCTTTCTAAATGTGTAAATTGTGTATAGATTGTCTTTTTGTACTTGCAAACTATTTTGCAATTTCATAAACTGTACTTGGCATTTTGAGGGCAAGTGTAGCTCAGCACAGTCATGCTTAAAGCATTATAGGAGAGCTGCAGACTGTGCAGCAGCTAAAACTGTCTTTTTTTTTTAAATGAAAGGGGTTGGAACAATTTCATATAGAGATATCCTTTTGTGGATACCCTGATGGTTTCATTAAGGTATAGAAAGGCGGTGATAGGAAAGACTGAAAAAGGTTAGACAAAGAGTGGAACACACAAGCGAAACATCAAGAGAGTTTGAGCTGGAGAATGTGAGAAAAGATGGGCATTATGTTTTTGCCAGGGGATAGACCCACTTAATTTTTCAATTGTTTTTTTTGTAAAAGGGTAGTGTGGGTGGGCAATAGGGAAGAGGATGTAGGTGAAATGGTAAGGGAAGAAGGGTTGAGGAAGTCTCAGATGTGTACACATGTCCACAGAGCCTCAAACACGTCCACAACCAGATGTTGTTGCATTGGAGGTCCCCTATGTTAAGGGGCTATGGTCCTGTCTCGGTATGGTGGTCGCCACCAACTGGGTGAACATATCTTTTACATGCTGAAGAGAAGCTTCAAGTTGAGTAATTCTCTTGTCCACTACTTCTTCCAGTACATCCTCAACCAAACTCCAAAGCCCCCATTCAGTGAGGCTTGCCAAACTGCCACGTGCCAGAGTAACTGCAGGACCATTGCTTCCACTCCAACCCTTTGAGGACATCCACTAATGGGCAGAGGGTGATGTCTCCATAGCATGGGGGGTACATGCCTGGACTGCTCCTGAAGGATTTGAATGTCTATAAAAGAAAAATGAAATGGGAGAAAAGCAAAACAACAAAGTGAAAAGAAACTCATAAGTAAAATAATAAATAAAAGAGAAAAAAGGAGTGGGTAGAGATAAAACAGTAAAAATGACTATAAATCACACAATACTGTTGGAATTCAAGGTATCAAGTCAATAAAGCAGTCAGAGAAATACCTTTATTGATGTTCAGTTGTGTATGGGAAGTGCTTATGCATACACTTCGGGTAGTGACTGGAGAAGTGCTTATGTGACTTGGGAAATGTGTAAGAATAGTGCTTATGCGTACTTGTGATGAACTGAAAATGTTTTCTGTTTCAGTTCCATACTTTTCAAACACATTTTACAGTACACAGTCAACAAGCATTAAATAAATCTCTAACTACTGCAGATAAGCATGCTTAAAAATGACAGTATAACACAGTTTTCCTTGATGTGTTCTGTCCTCCTTGGAATTTCTTTCAACTGCAAAGGTATAGCAATAGTTGTTCACAGGATTACGGCTGAAATCAGTTTTAAAAGCATTGCTGTGCTATTGTTTACGCTACCCTGAATTCTGTGTAATAATTTCAGCTATAGTTAGTTAAGTTATAAATATCTTATTATGGACACGTTACCCTTAACCAGAAGAACCAGTCTCTTGGTTCTTTTCTTGTTGATAATTGCATAGTATTTCTACCTGATCTGCAAGTAAAAGAGAAAAGGATAATCTTGTTTATCTGTATTTGACCGTGTTCCAGATATACACATATGTCTTAAATTCCCTGTAATTACTTCCAGTTCTGTCTTATCTTCTCAGATTGTAACTGTTGAATGCACACATGTATGTATTATTACATTTAAGTAGTTAAATATTCTACTGCATTGTGTAGAGTAGTGAATGAAGTATGACTGTAGGTCTGTCTTTTGCTTTAACAAATGCATGTATCACTCTGTGGAAAACGTGAAGTGCATATCTGAAATGTAACAGTTCAAGGAAGTGTGAACTTCCTTTTCTGTAGAACTTTGTGCAATGTACAATACTGAAATAAAATAGCTTGTTCACTGAAAGGTTATTTGCAGGTCATCATTAAAGCAAAGTCAACATGGACATGGGTGACCTTCAAACTCTAGACCCAACCCAGTTTGGCTTTGTTAAGGGTAAATCATGCTTATTAAACCTAGTAGACTTCTTCAAGAAAGTCACCAAAGCCCTGGATGAAGGTAAGATGGTGCATACCACCTATCTTCACCTAGCCAAAGCTTTTGACACAATCCCAAACTCAGGAATCATTGAGAAACTCTCCGAGCTGAGGATCAACCCTTATGTCATTAGATGGGTAGCCAGTTGGCTCACAGACAGAGCACATACTGCCAAAGTTGGTGACTCCACCTCTACCAGTAGACCCATCACCAGTGACGTACCACAGGGATCTGTGCTGGGCACTTTACTGTTTGGAATCTACTTCTCAGAAGTCCAGGCTAGAGTAGATGGCATTTGGCTTGCCAAGTTCACTGATTATTGCAATTGGGTGCAATCATTAAGTCCCCCAGTGATGTTAAACTATTACTGGAGGGGCTTACACAGAAAAATGATTGGTACCAAAGCCATGGTCTAAAGCTAAATGCAAATAAGTGCATTTATTATCCACTTTGGCAAAGTGGAATTGCCTGCTAATTACAATATTGACAGCACCTCCCTATGTTCAAACCCAGTGGTGCAAGATCTGGGAATGCAGGTTGATAGCAATCTGAACTTCGACCACCAAGTTTCCAGAAAGGTAAGGAAAGCCTTCTATGTTGCGCATCTCATAAGTAAGGGGATCATATCCAGGTCTAAGGATGCTATAACTCCACTGTACTCAACCCTTATCAGACCATCATTAGAGTACAATACTCCCTTTTGTATATATCTCAGTCAACACGTGCAGCATCTGGAGATACCACAGAGATTTCTCACCAAGAAAATACAGGGCCTACAAGCCATGACTTACGTGGATAGACCAAAAGCCCTGTCACTGTACTCTGTATCTTATCGGCTGCTGAGAGGTGATTTGTGCCTGCCCTAGAGGGCAGTTTCCAACCCTGCTCTGATGGAAATGCTGCGCATCCGCAAGTCAAATGGCACAAGAGTTACTCACTCACTCTAGGAATCCCAACCTAGCCTGTGACATATACAGAACATGATGGAGAGACAGATATATCTCCCAGAGATTGCCGCTCCTCTGGAATAAACTTCCAATTCTCTGATCTATTCAAGCACAACCTAGACAAATGGATGGGAGATTGTAAATTCACCCCAGGGATGGAACCCATGTCCCTCATGGATGGGGTGGTCAGTGTTGATCATAGATTTGCTCTGCGAATTATGTCTCTCTAATCAAGGAAAAGTTGGGCAACTTAGGATTAACATGGCTAGGCTAGTAAGGGCTCTATGGCTGTTAACCTAGTTACCTCCTATGAAAAAAAAAAAAAAAAAAATATATATATATATATATATATATATATATATATATATATATGTTCATAGGTTCATAGGTAGGTACTAGGCTATCTGCCCAAAGGTATTTATAAGCCTAGCCGGAATGTGTCGGCTTTTGCTGCCCCCTTAGATTAGTTCCCTGTGCCTCTGTCCAGCAGAGCCATTGAAGTGATGCCTGGGGTAAACTTTGTTTACCATCCACTCGTCAAGGTTTCTCTTGAAGAGGGTTAGCGAAGAACTCTGCCTAATGTAGATTGAAATCTTGTTCCAGAGCATGGGAAGTCTCTGGGACAGGAATCTATCCCTCCAGCATGTACTATTTATTGTTGTGGTGAGGTTTATATCCCTGGAGTATGTGGCTTGAGGGGATATGGTTTTCTTTAGGTCGAGCATGTCCATCAATTCTGGGTTGGACATGGCCTTGTATGTCAGGCAGAGATCACCTCTGTGTTGGCGATATGCAACCAAGTACAGCTGGAGTTTCTTCAGTCGAGCTGCATAGGGCATCTGCTTGAGGCCAGTGATCCTCTTGGTGAGTTACTTCTGTGGTCTTTCCAGTTGTTGCAGGTGTCTTGTAAGGTACATCCCAAATGGGGCTTTGTACTCTATGATGGGTCTGATGAATGATACGTAGAGGGGCCCAATGACCTCTTTCAATCTTTTGTGATTAGGTGGGCCACATAGAAGGATTTTCTAACTACATTGGCAATGTGATTATCAAAGGAGAGGTTACTATCTACTTGGATCCCCAGATCCCTTATTACGTCTTCCGTATTTAGGGGGCTACCACCTATGTGGTAGTTTGTGGGTACTTTGTTTTTTCCAAAGGGGATGACTATACACTTTTTGGCATTTAGCTTGAAGCCATGGGTTTGATACCAGGTATCTGTCTCAGTGAGACCCTTTTGGAGGATGTCTGCATCAGCCGGAGAGTTAATTATAGCACCTAGTTTGCAGTCGTCTGCGAACTTGGTCAGCAATAGTTCTCCTGTGCTTGCCTGTACCTCTGAGAAGTATATGCCAAACAGGAGGGGTCCTAGGACTGAGCCCTGGGGAATGCCACTTGTAACCGGTTTAGAGTCAGACCTAACGCCCACAAATCTTACCATGTGGGCTCTGTCTGTGAGACAGTTGGCAACCCATCTCATGACAAAGGGGTTTATGTTCAGGATGGTGAGCCTGTCTATAATACCTGAGTGGGGAATGGTGTTGAAGGCCTTTGTGAGGTCTAGGTAGGCTGTGTGGACCACCTTTCCCTCGTCTATAGCCTTGGTAACTGTGTCAAAGAAGTCCACCAGGTTTAGGAGGCATGATCTGCCCTTAACAAAGCCGAACTGGGTAGGGTCCAGTGTTTGGAGGTTTCCAATGTCTCTGTTAATGAGATCCATGATGATGCACTCCATAGCTTTGCAGACCAAGCTAGTCAGGCTTATAGGGTGATAGTTCCCAGGGTCTGTTGTGGCTCCATCTTTGTGGAGTGGAATAACTGTTGCAGTGTGCCACTCTGTGGGCACATAGCCTGTGGAGAGGCTGAGTTTAAACAATATGTTTAGGTGAGGGATTAGTTCATCTTTGAGCTCATGTAGGACGCAGCTTGGGACACTGTCCGGTCCCACTGATGCTGTGTTTTTGGCACTTTTAAAATCTCAACTTTCATATGTTTTTAAAAGCTCAACCGGTCTGAATGGATATCTCCATACAGCGCGGAACGGGAAAGTATATTTATGTAGCGAGGGGTGGGAGGTGCAGGGGGCTTGCCCTCCTGCTAGACATATTTAGCTTTTCTTTTGTGTGTTGTATTTTTTTTTTACATGGTCGATGTTTCAAATGTTCGATCATATGGTCTCGGCCATAAGAAAATCGAACATTTGAGATATCAATCATGTAAAGTAGACCCACATATATACATATATATATATATATATATATATATATATATATATATATATATATATATATATATATATATATATATACATATATATATATATATATATATATACACACACACACACACACACACACACACACACACACACATATATATATATATATATATATATATATATATATATATATATATATATATATAGATATATATATTCAGCTATATATCGATCAAAAATTGTACTTATTGTAGTACTTTGGCCTTCTCACCTGAACCTAATCAACCCACTCAGCCAGCTGCTCAGCACTACACATTTGCAAGTTGTCACACCTGTGACTGCACTGCTGACCGGAGTGGTTTATACCTGTCAGGGTTGACAGGTGGTTACCCATCTCCTGCCAGATATCGATTTTTTCCTAGTGCTGGAATGTGTGCATGACGTGGATCTTCTCTAGGTATGAGTCAGCAGAATGTGAGCATGATTAGGGTCTCTTTCTCAGACCAGCCAGGAGCACGGCTTCATGTCTTTACAGGTGCTGCCATGGTTCAAAGAACCAGAAGCAAAATGATTAAAGTACAGTGAGGGCTGTATTAACCAGGGTAGAACCACCCCATGTTAGGTGTGACATCACCTTGACCAAACCCTTTTTCACTAGCATGATCATTAGACCAGGTATTGATAGCATTGACAGGTTTGGCGTAACCACAAATGCTTTGTCACACCCTGCTTTTTTCTTAAAAGCAAACACTTACCAGAGTACACAATTACTAATAGATTATTTTAAAAATCATCTAAATCAGGTGTTGCAAGTAATATTTCCTCATAACATTGTTACATGTTTTTCTTCTGCCTGCACTTGGTTTCATACAATCAAGTGTGATCTATATATATTTTTTATCTTCATCTTTTTTTTCTTTCTTTTATTAATAGGTGGTAGAGAAGGAAATGCCAACATTATTGTGAAGAAGTATTTCTAGGTCTGTTGCATATGTATTACTTGTTAGAGTGTGATATACAGACCTAGGTGGCAAGGGATTAACATTCACATTCATTGTAACCTGACATTCAGATGACTCCTTTTTGACTTTTCCTAATCTATTTGTATATTAGCGAGTTTTGGCCAAACAGCACTCATCTGCAACAGCTTGGCATTGCTCATAGGTTCATAGGTTCATAGAAGATTACTAGGCTAACGACTTAAGAGCCCTTACAAGCTTAGCCAATATAATCCAATTGTACCCAATATATGGCCCCTAGGGGCAGGAGGATGGCATGGATTTGTGCCTGTGCACTGAGTATCTTACAGATTGCCACTGTCCATAAGGGATATAGGCATTACCCCAGGTGTGAATTTACGATTCCTCATCCATTGATCCAAAATGCATTTGAAGAGAGCCAGGGAAGGGCTCTGCCTAATGTGGATAGGAAGCCTATTCCAAAGAAGGGGCAATCTCTGAGACACATATCTGTCTCTCCACCATGTTATGTTTGAGTCATTGACTAAGTTTAGATCCCTAGATCAGCTGAGCCTTGTGCTGTTTGACTTGCGAATGTGTAGCAGCTCCAGCAAGGCTGGATGTGTGAATACCTTGTAGGTCAGGCATAGATCACACTTTAATAGTTGGTAGGAGACAGAGTAAAGGGATAGGGCTTTTAGTCTATCCACATAGTTCATGTTGTTTACACCCTGTATTTTCTTTATGAGGAACCTCTGAGGTCACTCTAGTTGCTGTAAGTACCTAGTCAAGTACATGCCAAATGGTGCATTGCACCTGATTATTGGTCTAATGAGGGCTGAGTACAATGGAACTATAATTTCTTTGGATCTGGATTCCATACCTTTACTTATAAGTTGTGCCACATAAATGGACTTCCTCACCACAGTGGACACATGGCAGTCAACCGAGATCTCTCACCTCTAAGTCTACTCTTTGGGGTGTGCTGCAGAGGGCTGTGGGGATTGTAAATGTCCGCAGAGCATCCATACCTTCTCAGACTTGTTCATGTAGCATGCCACAAGAGTTCACAATTGTCAGAAATCTAGAATACACCAATTTACTTTGTAACGCATTTGCATTATACTAAGATTCATAGACATACATGTACATTAGTCTAATTTGCATACTAAATGTGTAAATCAGCCTGGATTTAAGGCACAAGGCTGAGCTGCACCATACTGATTCATAAATAGCTGCGATAGGTGGCAAATTACTTAGGCTATCTCAAACATCCAAAAGTAAGAAAATCTTTACAAAATAAGTAACAGTAATTACCAGGGCAATTAACAGTTCCTCTCCTGGTGTTTTAAAGGTCATTTGCAATGCATTTCGAACTGTATTGTGCTTTTACATTCAATGACTGTTTAATTATAGGTAACTACTTTCAGTTTGTTTGAAGTGTGCTTCTATACATTGAAAATGTAATAACTGAACAATACATCATTGTTATTCTCCATGCAATTTAGACCTTGGCATTGAACTTGTCAGTGTTTACTGGGCATAAGACAGAAATACAGGTGTGTAGCAAACCTGGTGTTTTAGTAATTACAGGAAGGAAGAGTATCTGTCAGAGGCAGACAGCACTGGATTTCTGTACTGAAAAAATATGAAGTCGTGCTCTTTGAAATTGCAGTTTTGTTAGACTGTTTCTCTAGTTATGTTGGTGGCAGGAATAACAATCAATTGCATTACATTTTAACTGCTTATGGCATTTGGACAGTACTGTAGCAAGTGTTTTGACAGTAGCTGTTTTATATTATTTTTATTTTTTCCTGTATAGCATTAGTGAAGAATAAGGGATCCAGGCATAGACATGACAACTATGTTGAAAATTGTGTATTTGTGGCAGCACTTAGGACATGTGGCAAGCTACTGCTTGGTAAAGGGGGGACCAGACAAGCTGAGAGGAGAAAAAAATGGATCCAAGTAGTAGTTGAAATCAATGCAGTTGAAGGCAGAAACAGACCTCTGGTACAGTGCAAGAAAAGGGCAAATAATATGGTAGGACATGCTAAAACTAGGCCAGGCAGAGTGCAATTTCCAGGACCACTACAGGGGAGCATCTGAACCTTATTAAATTAACACCAGATGATGAATTCCTCCTGTCCATCCGGGGAGATGACTATGATACAGAGCATGGTGCAATGGGAATAATTAGAGGTGGTGTGGACACTGTTCCATTAAACCAAAGTCGGCACCAGAATCTGCATTCTTCTGCTCCTGAAGGGTGGTTTAAAGTACACATCTTTTAAATGTTTAACATTGAGTGGTGATAAACAGTGCTTTCATTAAACACATCACAATTCATTATTATTACATTAGCTTTGTGCATCAGCAGCTAATAAAAATGTAGGCAGACTTCATGGTAAGTGTCCCACCACCAACCCCCTTATAAGCATTCTGTACCACATGCTGTTTCAGTATTATTAATGTGTTCTAATGATTTCTTTTACAGAGTCAGCATCAGAAACAAACAGTTCAGCTGTACCAATAAATATGGATGACGTCAGCAGCAGAATGGGTGTTGCTACTACTGCTGTTGCTGATGATTTATGAGGCAGACTGAGAGAAGTAGAAGACAGCCTCCCAGTGTAATTAAAGGCTCCCTTTCCTCAGAACATGTTAGTAACTCTACAGAAAGTGAAACTGCATTACCAAGTCAAACACAGGCTGACATTCCACTCACACTTGTATACCAGGAGTAAACAGGCACATCTATACCAGTGTCTCCACAGGCAGAAGATCAGTTTCAGGAAGAAGGCAGGCAGTCTGAGGCCACTTTGCCCGCAGTGACAAAATTGCATAGAGATGTTAGGTGCAGAAATTACTTTGAACTACCTCATGAAGCATGTAAAACAATGGCAGCACAACAGGAAATGTGTCATGAAATAGTTAGGGCTCAAGCCAATGTAAAAGAGAGTCAGCTAGAAATGATTTGAGTCTTACAGGGTATGCATGATGACTTCAAATGGTACTTTGAATTGGCCAAGAGACAGGATAATGCCATGGTTTCATTAATGCGTAGCATGGTGATGCACCAGGCATCAGCTGCTACCTCCATTTGTACACTGGTACTGACATATCATAGTCAAGCTGGACGAGGTTTAACGAGGGGAATGGGACAGTTCGGTCATGTATGGGAAGATCACATGATACTAACACTGGTTCTCAAGACAGTAATGTCAGCACTCATGGTATGCAATCACAACACATTTCTCACAGGCCATGCCAATAGTCATCTACACCTAGGAGAGGATCATGTTCCAGGACAAGGTCATGAAGCATTGTCAGGTGACTAACAGGAAGATCATCTTCCTCCTCTAGATCACACCATTAGACTCACTTTACAGTTCTCATCATAGCCCACCCTCCAGATGTGCTGCATCATTACAAGTCCTATCATTCAGAGATGTGCATGATGCCTTTGATCTAGGGCAACTGTGACTTAGCATTTCTTTATAGGTATGTTTGTGTAATGAAACAAGAGTTAATTGGTGTTGGGGGAGGGTTGGACATTATATGTGAAGTTATTCCCTTTCCAGCTATTACTTTAACCAGTTCTGAAGTCACAGTCTTGTATTTTTTGATTAAATGCATTATATTGTGGGGAGGAGGGAAGTCTATGTACATATGTTAAGTACATGCATACCTCACTATTGAACAAATGAAGAGAGATTCTGACCTCATCAATATTTTACATCACAGTAAGAAAGATGTGATGTTTGGTATATTGTAAGTCTTTACAGATAAATTGAAAATGAAAGTTACATTTCTCACTGGTGACATATAAATAAATAATTAAAAATAGCAGTTGTTAAACACGGCATGTGCAACTGTTGACTTATTTATTGATTTCCTGCCTTTTAGCATTACTGCACAGGAATCAGTGAACACTCAGGCAAACATTTAATAGTATAAAATGTTTAAAAATGAGACAGAATGTCTGATGAACAGTGGGAGCATACCGTGCACCACACAGCATAGCTCACATAGCATAGCCCACAGACCGTGTACCACACAGCATAGCCCAAAGACCTTACACCACGCAGCATAGCCCAGAAACCATGTACCATGCAGCATAACCCACCACACACCATGCACCACACAACATAGCCCATAGACCTTATACCAAACACCATATTCCACAGATATCACTGCATGCATCAGTTATGCTCTATGTGTTTTTTTTTTCCCTAAAAAAAGGAAACACTGACCTGAATGCCCTGGTCCATAATTCTGGAAAAGACTCTGCCTCTTAAGCTGTGCAGCTGCATGCCATGCAAGAGTCTAATACATGAGGTCCCCTAGTACTATTGCTGCCTGGTCATCATTAGTCATAGTGGGACTACAACTGGAAGCTGCAGTGACAGCATGGGTCACTTTACCACCAGACCAGCGCATGATCATATTATGCAAAATGCAACAAACAGTAAACATCCTACACAGAGCATCTGAGTGTGTCATACTAAAGGGCAACCCCAGAATCATCCAGGAACTTGAAACATCTCTTCAGGAGGCTAAACACCCTCTCAGTTACAATACAAATTTGGGACATGGATGAGTTGTATTTCTCCTCTGTAGCGACGTTGACATCTGTGCAGTAACTGAAACCTGGTTCAAGGCTCCACAGAGCACCCCAGCACTACTGGGCTACAACTCATACCACACATTTCAGCCACAGAACATGGACCAAAACCCAAATGGAGGGGGTGTATCCATATTCATCAAGGATACCTACACCTCCAGGTTAGTGGCACAGCATGATACCTCTGAGATCATCCATGTGCAACTAACATCGGGCAAATCTACAATGCAAATTGTGTCCTGCTACAGATCACCCTCCATGACACAGGACCTCCACTCCATCTTTCTGGAGACATTGGTAAACTTGAAGGTCCTACCGAACACCCTGATATTGGGTGATTTCAATAACCCGACCCTTAACTGGGAAAACTACTCAAGTACAAACTCCCAGGCCCAGCGCTTTCTGGAATTTATCAACTCAAATGGCCTGGATCAGCTGGTAAACTCCCCTACCAGAGGTGAAAACATATTGGACCTGGTCATCACCAACATGGGCGACAGGTGTTCCGCACCGGAGGTCAACCCGTCTCTGGTTAGATCAGACCATAAACTAATCACTCTGGATGTCCACACCACTCCCAACCAAGGAAACCACAGTGAAAAACTTTTCTATAGAAAACTTTACCTTACTTAAGACAGAGGTGGTAAGTTTCACAGCCCCCACTCTAAAGGATAACCATGTCCAAGATGCAGGAACCTTCACAAATGCACTCTATGAGCACCTACAAGGGTGCATGGATCATGCCATCCCTAGCAAAACAAAACTTACTCCCCTAAAAGAAGGAAACCAGTCTGGTGGACCCCTGCCATAAACAGGCTATACAATTGAAGGAGGAAACTAGTTCAGAAAAAAAAGTAAATCCCAAGAAGGAAAGACATCCCTGATCAGTATCAGTAAGAAACTAAGGTCCCTCATAAAATCATCCAAGGCTAACTTTGAAAGAAAAATATCCAAGAATTTGAAAAATAACCACAAAGCCTTCTTTAGCTATGTCAAGAATCTAAGTGGCAACTCACAGATATGCTCTGAGCTAGTGCAAAATAGCACAAAATATACGGAACCTACTGATATTGCCAACATCCTGGCAGATAGATTCAGTGCAAACTTCACCCACCTCTCACCCCCAAAAGGGCCCACAACAATACCGGAAAAATGTAGTGTCCCAGAAATCACAGACCCACAGGTGAAAACAGCCCTTTCAAAAGCCAAAAGCACAGCATCAGTGGGGCCAGATGGTGTCCCAGGCTGCGTCTTGCACAAACTACAGAACAAACTAACGCCCCACCTAAACACACTGTTCACCCTCAGCCTCTCCACAGGCTACGTGCCCACAAAATGGCACACAGCAACGGTTATTCTGCTCCACAAAGGAGAGGCAACAACTGACCCTGATAACTATCGCCCCAAAAGCCTACTAGCCTGGTCTGCAAGGTTATGGAGTGCATCATCATGGAACTCATTAACAAAAGGCATTGGGAACCTCCAAACACTTGACCCAACCCAGTTCAGCTTTGTTAAGGGCAGATCATGCCTACTAAACCTGGTTGACTTCTTCGAGACAGTCACCAAGGCCATAGATGAGGGGAAGGTGGTTCACACAGCCTACCTTGACCTTGCCAAAGCTTTTGACACTATTCCCCACTCGGGAATTATAGAAAAACTCACCAGCCTGACATAAACACCTACGTCATGAGATGGGTTGCCAACTGGCTTACAGACAGAACTCACATGGTAAGAATAGCGGCTCCAGGTCCAACTCTAAACCAGTCACAAGTGGTGTCCCACAAGGCTTGATCCTGGGACCCCTACTGTTTGGCATATACTTCTCAGAAGTACAGGCAAACACAGGAGAACTATGGCTAACCATGTTCGCCAATGAATGCAAACTGGGAGCCATAATTGACTCTCCGGCTGACACAGACATTCTCCAAAAGGGCCTTACTGAGATGGACACCTGGTGTCAAAGTCATGGTCTCAAGCTAAATGCCATAAAATGCATAGTCATCCTGTTTTGGAAAAACAAAACACCCACGAATTACCACATAGGTGGCAGGCTCCTTAATGCAGAAGAGGTAATAAGAGATCTGGGGACCCAGGTAGATAGCAATCTCTCCTTTGACAATCATATTGTCAAAGTAGTTAGGAAATCCTTCTATGTAGCCCATCTAATTACTAAAGGGTGTGCATCTAGAAATAAAGAGGTTATTGTGCCCCTCTACTCGTCACTCATCAGACCCATCATAGAGTACAATGCCCCATTTGGGATGTACTTCACAAGACACTTCCAACAGCTGGAAAGACCACAAAAGTACCTCACCAAGAGGATTACTGGCCTCAAACATATGTCCTATGCAGCCCGACTAGAAAACCTTTGGCTGTACTCAGTGGCATATCGTTTACTCAGAGGTGATCTCTGCCTGACTTAAAAAGCCATGTCCAACTCAGAATTGATGGACATCCTCCATCTAAAGAAATCCAAGTCACTGCAAGCCACTCGCTCTAGTAAGCTAAACCACGCCACAACAATAAATAGAACATGCCGGAGGGATAGATTCCTGTCAGAGAGACTCCCCATGCTTTGGAACAAAATTCCTAACTACATTAGGCAGAGCCCCTCACTAACACTCTTCAAGAGAAACCTTGACGAGTGGATGGGTAACAGAAATACTCCCCTGGGATCTCTTCGTGGGCTCTTTTTGACAGAGGCTCAGTTAATTAATCAATGGGGCAGTGAAAGCTGACACACTCTGGCTAGGCTTATAAATGCCCTCAGGCAGATAGCCTAGTACCTACCTATGAACCCATGAACCTATAAAGCTCCAGATGGGTTTCTCACCAGAGTCATGAGCCATGGCCTCAATGGATAACCAGCATCCCCTTAAAAAAAAAAAGATGTATATATATATATATATATATATATATATATATATATATATATATATATATATATATGTATATAATATATATATATATATATATATATATATATATATATATATATATATATATAGAGAGAGAGGGAGAGAGTGGGGGGAGGAAAAATAAGAAAATACAGATTAATATACAGCAATTACCTTTAACACTAACTATGTACTTACAAAAAAAGTTTCCACTTACCAACAAGATGACCACTGGACATCCTACCATGCAGGAAGAGGTGTTATAGTTAGCTAGTGAGCATGCATTGCCAGGATGCTGGGCAGAGACATTGGTGATGCACCCCCATACATTACACGCTACTTGGCAAATGATGGAATGGTAGCTCTTCCTATTGTGGTACCACAACCCCTGTGGATCAGAAGGGGCCCTAAATGCAACATGGGTGCAATCTATCCCACAGAGTACCTCAGAGAAATGTGTCATACCATAAAAAGCATTCATAGTCTGAGATTGGTGCTAAGGTGGCACTGGGACTTGGATGTACTGATTCACACATGCCAAGAGTACATCCAAGAACTCCTTCAGTGTCCATGAAGCAGAAGCCTGTGAGATCCCCAAGGTGTCCCCAGTCTGTCTCTGGAAAGTTCCTGTAGCAAGTATGGTGAAGGCTATACATATTTTGGTGTCCACCGGAGTAGGTAGTTCTTGCATTCTTCCACTGTGCTTATGGGGATCAAACAAGCCCATTAAAACCCTAATAATGTTCCTGTCCAATTTAAACTTATCAAGGATTTCCTGATTATCAAAGTTATAATGAGAAATCCTTTGTCTATATTTCTGCCTTCTTAGTGGGCGATCGCTGCTGGGCACAAGCAAATTTGGCCTGGTCAAAACAGGCAACTCTTACCTAGAAATAGCAAAGCTCACCACAAGATATAGCATTTCCACCAACTGCAGCTCTTGCTACTTCTGGTAAGTCATCACGTTTTATACTGCATCTGTGACAAGTGCGGGAAAGTGGGAAAAACTACACATTGCAATTGGTGTAAAATAGCCTTAATTTGCAAAAGAACATTTATGCCACACCCGTCTGCACCCCCACCGAGTTCCCTAATGCATTTGCACTACTGATTATGAATACCAGCCTAAGTCATTTCTGATGAAGTGAGGTATCATTTATGGATGAAAATAAAACTGCAGTAAATATTTTAAGTGGTTTCAGCTCTGTGGTTGTATATTTGTACAGATTGTTTTTGGTTTGGGTTGTTTAGATGTTTGTGAGCCTCCTACAGAATTTCAGCCACTTTTATTTATTTATTTATTTATTTATTTATTTATTTATTTATTTATTTATTTATTTATTGACATTTGATTACCGGGAATGTCTCACTGGATAGAAACCCATTTTCAGCAGAGGCCCAGGGAGAAAAGTTCCAAATTATTACAAAATATTTTAAGAAAAATAATTTTACAACTTGCAACTATAAAACAAAAAATCTGCAGTTTAAATAATTGTAACAAATTAGACATAATATAAAAACATTGGTTAAGAATCTGTACAAGTAATATGACAATCATGTAATATTTACAGACATTTCGGACAGTTTGTAGAGAAATTAAAGGTAAGTTTGTCTAAAACAAAACAGGAATTGCAACATGAAGTGAGGGAGAAACAGCTTATTATATATTTTGAGAAAAAGTCAGGGAAGAGAATTTGATAGAAATAAGGAAGTAAGTGAAGAAGGGAGAGTAAGGAGGTATAAGGAATGAAAAGGCACTTGTTCACATTTAGGGGTATAGTTTATCCTAGTTTTAAGAAAGGCCAGAGCCAAATTCCTTTGACACATTCACAGAACTGTAGCTAGCTTTCTGGGGATCTGTGAAGCTCCCTGGTTTGGCACCTTCCCCCTAACTTGAAGTTAAAGCTCAAAAGCAGAAAAACAAAAAGAAAAAAAATTAAAAGTCTTCTTTGCTTCTTTGTACACTGTAGCAAGGCTACAATCTAAACACCACACATGGAGCACTGAAGCTCTCAGGCCCTGAGCATGAATGCTGTATCACCTTTCATTTGTGGTTCTGAATGCCAGTAGCATTTCTAGACACAGAGTACTAAAGTGCTTCAACCCTGACAACAAATTTAGCACTATTGCCTGATCAGCATATGTAGATTGCATTTTCTGACATCTTACACTTGGGGAGGCAGCTCCCTTTAACCCACCCTACATTCAGTATCTGTTTCACGAATGGAAAAAAAAAACTGATAGCTACCTCTCTAGCCCCAGGCAGTAGGCCATGCAATTTCCTACACATTGCACCTATTGCAAATTCCTAACCGGTATCTTTTCAAATCCAGTGGAGAACTCTCCCTAGGATTCAGAATCATGCCTTCAGTGATCATGCAAAGATTATCATGAAGATGCTGAGATTTGTGATGTGGTGCAAAGTAATTATCAGTTAACTAGCAGGAATCTCACAGCTCAAGCAGAAATGAAATCAGAAATGACAGGATCAGCAGAGGTAGAGTGTCTCTTGCAATCTTGACTAGGAGTGTTATAGAAAGTAGTAGCAGGAGTCTGGGTACTCTGCATTGCAACACTATGAGAATGGCCAGAAGGCAGTATGTGGTTCCTAGCAATGTTTATATACAGAATTATATTGATCTAAATGGGAGGAAGTGGGTATATAATAAAGTATGAAAATGGTGTAGAATTGTTAGTGGGACACAGACAAGGATACGGGGAAGGTAAGAGAGGGAGTTGGTAGGAAGAGGAAAAGTATCTTCTTTTTTGTGGGACAGACACCCATTTAGTTTTTTAAGAAGGTTAATGAGGAACGGTGTAACAGGCATATAGGATATAAAAAGACAGTCGAGGAATGGAAGCAAGGACACTGACAAGCAAACGTAAAACACAGGTAATACCAGTACAGGAAGCACTGACTCAAAGGGGTTGGGACTGTCTCTGAAATTACTGAAATACAGACTGAGGGAGGACAATTTGGTGATGGGGAGAACCGGACAGCAAACAGGAAAGGAAGGTGACATACAAGGAAGGGGAACACAAAACTGGGAACAGGGTGAGTATCGTGTTTATATATTCGTAGGTTCATAGTTAAGTACTATGTTAGCTGCCCTTGCAGGGCAGTTTAATCCTAGCCAGTTTCCCATTTGGTGCTTGAATTAGCCCATCCCATTTGGCGAGAGAATGGTCTTACTATCCCATGGTATATAATTCTATCATGTGATGAGTAAAGACAAGCCATAGTAGATAGTTATATAGTACCAGTAATAGACAATAACTGGGATCATAACATAGATAATTTAAGGGGACTCATGCATGGGATAAAGCATTTAGGAGTCCCCTCTTTCCACTAGTAGTACAGGGTCAGTCCTGGGGTAAATTTTCTGTTTCACATCCATAGATGTAAATTGCGCTTAAATATAGACAGGGATGAATTTTGTTTTATGTGGATGGGAAGTCTGTTGCAGAGCAGCAGTACTATAAGTTCTAGCACATTAGCTAGAGCCAGGAAGAGGTCAATCAGGTGACATTAATGGCAGTGTCAAGCAGTAGTATGGTAATCCAAGTAGCCAGTGCGGGCTTCAAGCCTTTGGTCAAACTACACTCACACTACCTATGGCAGTTCTAGTTGGATGATAAACTGTGACCCCCTGATAGTCTTACCAGATGGAACAATTGCACTCCCTTCTGGAGAGTGACTATCAAAGGCCAACACTCTCAAATTAACCCCCAGCATACCTGATAGTGAGGCAGGTTTAAGGGTAGATGGTATTCTGGTGGGGAAGATCAGATCTGATTCAGGGTGGTAAGTGATGCTGTGACTCTGGCATAGTGGTGGCAGGTGCTCCAGAAAATCTTAACTAGATAAAAAAACAAAACAACAAGCCATGAAATAAATTAAAAAGAAGATGGATAGTGAAAGAGGTTGTGAGAGGGAAAGACAAAACATACATTAGTATTATGAATGTTTCTGATGGCCTCTCATCCTGACATCTAATGCTGTACCACACAGCTGCAAGAATTGGTACCATCCCACATCTTGGCACCATCCTACATCAATAGTATGGCTCAGGAACATAAACTGAAATGTCTCTGTTACATAATGTACACATAGGTGTGCAGTGTCACTTTTTCCTAGGTAAGGGTTTGGACAAGAGGGGTTGAGGCTACAGTGGTAAGAGGGGATGTTGGACATAATATTCCATGATGGGTGTGGGGTCGTGGCTGTCTGGACATGCTGTAAGGAACATAGTCCTTGCCTCACAACTAAAATAATTTCATACCATATGGACTTGAACATTAGAGGGACATTCAAACCAACAACCCTATGAAGACCCTGTGCTGTAACCAGTGCAGGAAAACAATTATGTTCAACATACACAGCTAAAAATAGGTGCATAACAAAGACTGTAAGACAGTTTTGCATATACCAATGCACAGAACATAGGTATACCATAAATGTCGGGGCATGCTAGGTGAAGGTGCCCTAAACAGGGGACTTGGATAGATTGAAACATAGGCAATATGCCACCAAGGACCCCTCCTCCCATGACTTCCCACCCTAGCACCCTACACTAACTGCCATCCTACCCAGTCCCCTTCCATGGAACAAAACTCAATCCCACCCCGCACTATGGTCCCGCAACACAACTGTACCTCTACTTCCATTGCCCATACACACCTGTCCTGGGCCACTGTGAACTGTGTAGGTGTGTGTCAACTACCCAACACATCAGACACTGGGAAGCAGATAGTAAGCTTTTCTGGCAGACATAGATGGTAATCATCATGCAAATAAATATTATGTATAAGCCATGAATTATTTATATATATATATATATATATATATATATATATATATATATATATATATATATATATATATATATATATATATAAAAGAAGGGAACACTGGTGTTGAGGAAAGGGTGAGTATCCTGCACTAGACACCATCTTGCTTGATCTAGACACAGGATGAAGTCAGCCACACCCTCTGGACTCCCACTGGATCCTGCCTGAGGTGAGATTGATGATAGTGCCAGGCAGCAGTGAACATGCAGATATTAAATGTAAATGTACAAAGCACTGCACATTTACAGGCTTTGTTCTACTGTACAAAAAGTATGACAGAGCTTATTCACTACCTGTATAAAATATACCGGTGCTTACGGCTAAAGTGCTCTAATGTAGCTAATTATAAATAACATGACAGTGAATCATACTTACCTCTGCACCTGAATATATGCTCCATTCTCCTTTGGTACAGGAGGTCATTTTCTGTTAATTTTTCCTGAACTGAAAAACAAGAAAGTACAATTGCGTAAGTTACACTTATACGATGCTTACACAATGCTGACTGCTGATTGGCCAGCCCGAAAAGGGAAAATCAGTAGTCAGAGCAGCAAATTGTCAGGAGTTTCATGTCTTCTAGAAAAGAAATAGAAGGCTCCCTGAACTAACCAAAAATGAATAATCCAACATACCGCTAGGGAAATGGTGGGTGGGATCAGCAACTGCAGCAGTGAAGAATTAAAACATCTGTTGTTATGGGTAAGTGGAGCTTACACAGTTTTACTACATTCATCATTCCCACTGCTGCAGTAGCCTATGAGTAGAATACTATAGCTTACCCAAGCTGGGGGTATGAAGAATATGCATCCATAAAACCCTGAAGAATGGTCAAAGCAATGCCAGTCTTGGATGTAAACAAAGAATCCAGTATGTAATTCCTTGTAGAGGTATATACAAAGGACCACATAACTGCTACTAGAAAGCTTCTAGAATTTACTGTTTTCCAATATGTCATCAAAGAATACAGGGCCAATGGAGATTGCACCTTAGTACTCCCTGGAAATTGTTCATTATGGTGGGTATAACAAAGGGCAGTGGCTTGGGACAACCACCTGAGAAATGCCTGTTTGACATAGCTTGCTCTTTTCTAAATCCCAACATAAGGAATACAAAGTCGATTGTCTTTTCTAAAGGACTTGGATCTGTCAAAATAGTACCTCGGCTGCCTAAACATATCCAGAGTATAAAGAATCCTTTCTCTGTGTTTTTTTTTAAACAGTTTTATTGATTTTCAGATATAAACAAATGATCTTATTACAATCCAAAAAACTATTGCACGCAGAAAAACATATAGAAGGACACAGGCAAATAAAACTGAACGTATTTATTGCAGCAAAATAAAAGGATAAGCGCTTTCACGAAAATGGCTACTTCGCTTCATCAGATCAACCATTGTATAAAGTGAAGCCATATAAATACCATCAAATTAGCCAATCACACTACATAAAATTGACACATCTACTTCACTCATAGAATAGCATGTAATAGAGAGGGGAGAGAGAGATCACTTTAAATTTTGTGTGATAGATAGGGTTTACGCAACACTGAGGCTAGGGGATGTGAGGAATCGGACTGAATCTGGGGAGCTTGAGTGGATCGTTAAGATACAGGCACATAAAGGGTTAGGTTTGAAAGAACATGTTCCACTTAAACCTGTTCTGAAAATATGCAGGCTTTTTAGATAACCTGCGTAATGTTTTGCTACATATTATATATGTATACATGCTTTGTAGTAGTGCTATTCGTATCATGTTAATTGTTTCAGTATAATTTTATATTTCATGTTCCTTTATCCCATTCTATGAGTGAGGTGTGTGTGTCAATTTTATGCAGTCTGATTGGCTAATTTCATAGTATTTATATGGCTTCACTTTATGCAATGGTTGATCTGATGAAGCAAAGTAGTTACTTTTGTGAAAGCGCTTATCCTTTTATTTTGCTGCAATAAATGTCTGTTTTTATTTACACGTGCTTTTCTGCATGCACCTGTTTTTTTGGATTGTATTTTCTTGTTGTCGTGGATTGTACCCAGATTTGCCAAGTTTCGTGGAGTTTTTGTTTGGTTTATTTCTCATTTAATACCACGAGCTTGGGGACATGGCAGAAGGCTTCAGTGGGGATGCTATTTCTGAACATCGAGCCTTGGGCCCTGGAACCAATCAGCTTACGAGATTCCTAGTCAGAGAAAAGAAACCTTTGCTCAGTTTGACCTTTATTGGCATGGAGGAACCAGCTAGTGAGACAGCGGTTGCAGAGAGGGCTGTTCGATTTAAACTACGCGCCCTGGAGAATGACCGCTAGCATCTAAAACGCCTCCAAATGCAACGGTTTATTCGAGAAGCGTGTCTGACGCTGGGCATCGTGCTGAGGGGACTGATGATACTTAAAATGCCCACTAACGGGGATTACTACCCCGAACTTTTAGCGAAGTGGCAGAAACTTAATTTAGAACTATGTTTCGATCACCTTAAGCTATAGGTTGAATTTTTTAAACCCATTGAGAACGTGTTGATTAATAGTATTAAAGTGCAACAAAATGAATTGTACGATTCAGCTGCTACTGAGCTGGTGGATGTGCGGTCGAGTGAACTTATTGATAATATAGTTCTGTACGAGAAAATGTTGTTTATACAGAAAAAGTTGGAACGTGATACTAGAGGCTTTAATCAGGGGAACATGTTCTCCTGGCCCAAGAACACTCATAGGGCAAGAGAAGGTGAGGTCAATAAACAGTAGGGTTACCACCTGTCCCAGTTTGTGAGGGACAGTCCCTCTTTCGGCAGTTGTGGCCTGCACAAAAATTGTAAAAATGGCAAATGTCCTGAGATTTTAGGACAAAATTATTTCCTATATTTTATGTAATAGTTGCATAAAACAGTTACTCTGTATCTTAAACACCTAAATGTTATAAGAAACAGAATAAACAACTAAAATGCTACACGAATAAGCTTTTATTTAGGCAAAAAAGTGAAATTCTGTCCTTTGTACTGGCCGTGGGTATGTTTCATCCTTCAAAATCTGACGTTTGCACCAAAAATGTCCCACTTTGGGCATTTGAAAAGGTGGCAACCCTAATAAACAGAGATCCCCTGTGAGCTTGTCTCTTAACAATATTGTCAGCTCTGTTGGGAACGGAGATGAGAGAGCTGAATCTGATACTGGCTCTACCCACAGTTCTATCTATAGAACTTCTACGGGTACTCACTTGATATTTCTAGGGACCCAGATGTAAGGAAGGAAATGAATGTAGGGAACAGCCATAATAATAAATGGATACATTGTCCTCACAAACAAGTTTTTTCCTGCCTACCCATTCCTATCCAGCAAGGGGTCAATCATTCTCCACACAGCCAACAGAATCAGGGCAGGAGGAAGCGGAAACAGCCAATGTATACAGGGGGCAACAAAACCGTAAAGAAAATGTGGCAGAGTATAACCAGCTCCTGATTTATAATATATCACAGATATTTCTCACTCAACCAGAGGCATCTGTGTTGAGTAAGGGGGCTGTCTTTTATTCCAGCCAGTAAAGCTGATATGGCTAGTACTGTGATTGACTTGCCAATGTTCAGAAGTAACTTGATGCTAAAGCTGATGTTTAATGACAGCAGTAATAATGCATTTACTGGCCCTATTTTCAAGAAACCAAGTACTTTTGTCCCACAGAATCATCCGCTAGTTGAAGCCTTTATAAGGCTGTGTGAAGATGATTTACAACATGTGCTTAATGACTCTAGTAGACATCACGTATTTACTAATTTGTCTCTAGAGGAATGAAGAGTTCTGGATACATTATCCAATCATGCCCAGATTGTCATCCGCCCTGGGATAAAGAAGGTGTGATCATTCTAATGGACAGGGACTATTATTTTGGGTCCATCACTACAATGCTGCATGATTTAAATGTATATGTTAAGATTTCCTTAATAGATATCCAACATATGACTTCATAAGTACAGAGTGTTATCAATGAGTGTCTGCTAGGAGATTGCATTTTTGCTGAATTGGCTGAGTATCTGACTGTTGATTCTCCATGTGCTCCAACACTTCATGGGTTACCGAAGATACATAAGGACTCTGTGAAACCCCCATTTAGGCCTATTGATACAGGTGGTTGGTGGCTGACAAAGACCTTTTAAATCTTTATTGAAAAACAACTAAGGCCAGTCCTTGATACCTCTAGTATAGTACTACAAGACTCCAAGCAGTTTTAAGCAACTTGTATGATCATGTACATACCACCATCATGCCTAAGGATTATTTGAAGGTTACAATGGACGCTAGAGAATTGTTCATCATCATTCCCACTAGGGAAGGTGTTGAGTATGTTAGTAATTAGTTACACCAATATAGTAGGTATGACAGCAAGATGGTGGATTTGATTTGTCTGAAAATAATGCCTTCCTTTTTGATGGTGTTTATTACCTACAGAATTCTGGCATAGCTATGGGCACTTCATGTGCCCAGAGCTATGCCAATATGGTTATGGCTGAGAAGGAGAATAAGTTTGTCTTAGGGGCACATGATTTTTCTGCTTTTGTGAGCTTTTATAATATGTTTGTGGATGATGTATATATGTTGTCGACAGGTAGTTAAGATTACTTACATTGTTTTCTAGATCACCTACATAGCACCATATCCTTTTTGAAGTTCTCTATTAACAAGTATGCATCCCTCATTTGTGTTCCGTAATGTTGTTAAAGGTCAAGGGATGCGAGCATCAAGACTGAATGCACAGGATGTGGAGTTCAATAAAGAGTTGGCCACTTTGAGATACCATTTTGAAGAGAGAGGATATAAGAAGAGGGACATTGATCAAGGACTGGAACTTAGTACTACCGTTAGAGTTGGCAGGGGAGATCATATTTTTCCCATGATCAGTGTGTAAATGGAGCACCTAAGCATTTTAGTCTCCCTATACAATATAATAGCAATGTACATGATGTAATAGAGGATATTACAAAAAATTGGCCAGTCCTGCTAACTGATGAGAGGATTAGAAGTATAGCAGGAGAGGAACCAGCTTTCACTTTTAAGAACAAGAAAAATCTGAAGAGACTGCTCTGTTTTCCTGACAGGATAAGGAATGGGGACGGGACTGGCAATAGAGGTATTAATTTCCCCTGTGGATGCTGTAGATATTGTACTTATATAGAGAACTGTAATATTTTCATCAATCTTGATACTGGCCAGAGGTTTTGCTTTAAAGTATCAGCAGATTGTAACACCAAGGATGTAATCTATCTAGCTCATTGTGAAGAATGTTCTTCATTCTACATAGGGAAGAGCAATCATAGGTTTAGAGAACGCATTCGGGAACACTTATATTCTATCAACATTAAGTATGTTTCTAATGCATTAGCTAAGCATGTAGTGCAGTGGGAAGAGAGACGTCACTTTATATATGTATATATGCTTTGTATTTTTAAATCTATATAGTGATATTTGTACCATGTTAATTGTTTCAGTATAGTTTTATATGTCATGTTCCTTTATATCATTTTATGAGTAAGGTAGGTGTGTCAATTTTATGTAGTGTGATAAGTTAATTTGATAGTATTTATATGGCTTCACTTTATACAATGGTTGATCTGATGAAGTGAAGTAGTCATTTTTATGAAAGCGCTTATCCTTTTATTTTGCTGCAATAAATATGTTTGTTTTTATTTGCCTGTGTCCTGCTACATGTTTTTCCTGAGTGCACCAATTTTTTTTTTGGTTTGTATTTTCTTGTTGTCATGGATTGCACCCAGATTTGCCCAGTTTCATAGAGTTTTTGTTTGGTTTATTTCTATTTTAATACCATGAACTTGGGGACATTGCAGAAGGCTTCAGTGGGGATACTATTTCTGAACATCAAGTCTTGGGCCCTGGAACCAATCGGCTTATAAGATTTCTAGTCTATGAAGAGAATCCTTTGCTCAGTTTGACCTTTATTGGCATGTAGGAACTAGCTAGTGAGACAGCAGATGCAGAGAGGGCTGTTCGATTTAATCTACGCACCCAGGAGAATGACCTGTAGCATCTAAAATGCCTCCAAATTCAACTACGGCTTCATCAAAAAGAGTGTCTGAAGCTGGGCATCATGCCAAGGGGAATGATGATACTTAAAATGCCCACCTACAGGGATTACTACCCCAAACCTTTAGCGAAGTGGCAGAAACTTAATTTAGAACTGAGTTTCGATTACCTTAAGCTATTGGTTGAATTTTTAAACCCATTGAGAAAGAGTTAATTAATTGTACGATTCAGCTGCTACTGAGCTGGTGGATTTGTGGTCAAGTGAGCTTGTTGATAACATAGTTCTGTACAAGAAAAGGTTGCTTATACACAAAAAAAAAAAAATTTGGAACGTGATACTAGAGACTTTAATCAGGGGAACGTGTTCTCCTGGCCCAAGAACACTGATAGGGCAAGAGATGGTGAGGTCAATAAACAGAGAGCCCCTGTGAGCTTGTCTCTTAACAATAATATTTCCAGCTCTGTTGGGAATGGAGGTGAGAGAGCTGAATCTGATACTGGCTCTTCCCAAAGCTCTGTTTATAGAACTCCTATGGGTACCAACTGTGATACTTCTAGGGACCCAGATGTAAGGAAGAAAATGAATGTAGGGAACAGCCATAATAATGAATGGATCCATTTTCCTCACAAACAAGTTTTTTCCTGCCTATCCTTTCTTATCCAGCAAGGGGTCAATCACTCTCTACACAGCCAACAGAATCAGGGCAGGAGGAAGCAGAAACAGCCAATGAATACAGGGGGCAACAAAACCATAAAGAAAATGTGGCAGAGTATAACCAGCCCCTGATTTATAATATATCACAGAGGTTTCTCACTCAACCTGAGGCATCTGTGCTGAGTAGGGGGATGTCTTTCAAGCCATGTCCAGTACTGTGATTGACTTGCGAATGTTCAGAAGTAACTTAATGCTAAAGCTGATGTTTACTGACAGCAGTAATAATGCCTTTACTGGCCCTATTTTCAAGAAACCAAGTACTTTTTTTTCATTTTTTTTATCTGATGAAGTAGTTGTTGACGAAATGTAAGAGGAACTGGTTACACAGTGTTATTATTTGTGTTTCGTTGAATTAAAGTGCAGTTTTGTCCTGCAGCCGAGTTCTCTGTGCTTTTTTTCGGTTTACTGGTTTATTTCGGTTAGGCAATGAGACCATCATTTGTTTATAGATTACAAGTTTATTTGCTATATAAAAGTACTGCTGATGCAAACATTTTTTTTTGTATTCCAGACTTTTGATGCGGGGCAGTGTTTTTAATTAGACAGTGAATAGGTCAGTACATATAATCTTATGTTATCACTGTGACAACTTAACTGCCATTATTGTTTTTTTGTTTTTGTTTTTTTTTTCTATCTGACTAGTTCTTATTTCATTTGAAGCACTGAAAGGGTTGTACATTGCTGACAGTATTTTACATTACAGCACATGTATTGTTTGAATATGTACTGCTTTGCTCACACTGTGACAACTTGCAAACCAATTATCTGTGTTGGATTATTTTTTGTAAAAAGGGACTAAGATATATTGTGAGTTTACCATTTCTCTTTTATGGACAATGTACTACTTGAGTGTATACTGTGGCAACTTAACTACTATTACTGTTATCAGAATAGTTTTAATTCTGAAGGGTTTATTGTACTTTGTGTGCATTTACTGGTTATGTACTGCTTGTGTTTAAACTGTGATAACTTACCTGCCATTTCTTCTTTCAGCATAAATTTAATTATATGGGTTGCTGACGGGATTTTTTAATGTGCTGCTTGTGCATTTATGTGATACATGTATGAGTGTGCATGCAGTGATAACTGCGATGCTATTTCTTATGCCAGCCTAATGTTTACTTATATTTGCTCTTGATGGGATTTTAATGTACTGCTTTTTCATTTATAATGCATGCATGTTAAGTATGCATGCAATGATAATTACCTGCCATTTTTCCTGTCAATCAAAATGTTTACATATAAAGGGTTCTAACATGATTTAATGTATGGCTTACGTGTTCATGGGGTATGTATTACTTGTGTTCACTCAATGACAACTTACCTACTATTTTTTTCTGTCAGTCTACATTTCATTGAGAGGGATTCTGACTAGATTTTATATGGTGTTTGTGCATTTACTAGGCAGTGACTGTGAGTGTTCATGCAGTAACATCTTAACTGCAGTTTATTTCCATCAGACTATATTTTTTAAAGAGTTCCTGACAGGAATGCAGTGTATTGCATCTGAATAACAGTGTCTGAGGACTTTATCATTAGGGGACAGTGTAAGTTTGATGCTTATGTGAACATTGCACAACGTACCTTCTGACAGACAAATCTTAGCATTCCTTAGCCCTCATCTGACACATCCCTTTTGGTTACAGCAAGGATACCTACCCCGCTTCTGCTGCTGGACCAACTTTACCAGTTCCTAGAAAGACAAACAATTCTTTGCTGAGAACCCCAGCTTCTGCTTGGGGTGCATCCGTGCCTCAGCTGATAGTGGGTGCACCTGTAGTGGTCATCTGTTGTTCCCTCAGACTATTAACTTATTTTTCTGGTTTCCTCTGGTGTGATTCTTCAGGCCACCATGAAGTGGGGCTCAGTCACATCCTTTTTGGCTGTGTCTAGTGTCCAAGTCTGGACATGGAACTCTCTTTACTGGATCATGGAGTCTCTAGGGGATGCTACTGGATGTGGGAAAAGTCCTTTTGTTGGGGCTCAGATTTCTCTTCCAGTAGGTCATAGAAGAAACATTAAAGATGATGTCTATGACTCTGACTTAGACAGACATGGGGATTTGAACCCCACAGTTCCTACCCAGTATTTCTCCACTGCTGTGATACAACAAAACGTTTAATCCTCCTTTGGGAGAAGTTTTTTTCTTGAATTACTGCTAGGATGAATGAGGTGTCTTTGTGAAATGTTTGGAGGTTCTCACTACATTCAGGATACTTTATTCATATATAATTTAATTAAATGTAATCACTCTTTAGCTTTCTTCCACTAGTGCCAATATTGGAGGAGATAAATATTACACTGCCTGTTTCAACCCTGTTTCACACTCTACAGTCTCCATAAAACAAACTCCCAAACATATCCTTTGGATTTAGAGGAGAAAGTATGGAGACAGATTTTTGATATGTCTCTAGTAGCTATACATTTTGTAATATTATGTAGAGGTAATGTCTGACAGCCTGAATTCTGCAACCATTCCTGGGTACAATATAAATTCTCTCACAAACCTAAGAACATAGATGTTAGGATAAAAACAATCTGAAATCTTTCTATTAAAAGGGTAGTCACAATTTCAGGACTTTGAGGTTTACACGCCTTCCTTTTTTAGCCTTTCCTTCAGCTTTTATTTCGTAAATACTTTTGCTATCAACTGGCTGTGCTCTTTCCCCTTTGGCAATTAATTGTTGCAGACACATGGGTACTAAAAGTTATACAACTGGGCAACAGTTTGCCCAGGATGCAAAACAAAACACTTTCTTTGATGTAGGAAGGGGTCCTCCTCATCTTCCAAACTAGATGGAATTTTTCCCATGGTTCTTCTGCTTTGTTTGTCCTGACAGTCATTTAACCAATGACAATCTTTCAAAGGCTTGTATTTCAGAATGCCTCTGAAGACAGAAGACCCACCTCAGAGATCAGTTTGTAAATCTTGCTCACCATCAATCTTAGGATCCGATATTCTAGATATCAGTGTTTTAAAATGTTATTTTTATTTCCCAGTAACATTTTATTTATTTATTTGTTTATTTATTTGACAGTTGCTGACTGGGAAAGTCTGACTGAGCTAGAGCCATTTTTCAGCAGAGGCCTGGGGAGAAAAGCTCCACAGAAGAACAAACAATGTTACATACATAGCATTAATGAGATAATAAAGTTTGATATTCAAGAAGGTTATACAAGTGTATCCAACAGAAATAAATGCACACAATCAGAGAAAGTAAAATACATTAGAATTAAATGCATACAGTCTAAAAAGTATAAACATTTGAGTTCAAATGCTAAATAAGGTAAGTTAGACATGTTGGTACATACATTTCTCAAAGACAGGTTAGACAAAATTCAGCATTATGCTGGTTAGTTGTAGAAGTTGAGGGAGTACAGTGGGAGGGTGGCCTAATGGTTAAGGTGTTTGTCTTACAAACACAAAGTACAGGGTTTGAATCTCACAGGGGATAATTAGCTAGGCTTAAAATGGCTTGCAAGGGCAATCAGCCTAGTACTAATCTATGAATCTATGAATCTAGTGATAGGGAGAGTGTAAGGCAGGCTGTAGTAGAGAGGTTGTAAGAAGTAGTAACAGAAGACAGATAGGATAGGTATGGTACAACTGGACCTATAACATCTCTGAATTTCTGTATTTGGGTCACATTACATGTCCAGTTACATCACATCTTGAGCATGACATATGGAGCTGCAATGGTGCAGAGCTATTATATGGGCTTTTACAAGCATCACATTATTTTTCTCTATCTTCAAATCAGTCTGTGTCTCAAGACTGTTTGCAGGCAGTTCCTATAAGGCTGAAGGTGAAACACCTATACATCTCTCAGACAAACTAGAGTACACAGTTTTTAATAGTTGTATTACAACACAATGATGTGGTATTTCAACAATCTGAGGGAAAAAAAACATACCCATATTCAAGCTGGCTATGAGCACTTGCAGGCTAGCTCTTCAGCATTCATTAAGCCTTAAAGCTCCTCTCATTGTGTCAGAAAAAAAAAACATAATGACAGACAAACTGAGTAGGACCAGGACAGACTCTCACAAAGATATTTAATATGGGAAAATCTTACAGGTGCTGATCCAGTCACATCAAACAGATCTGTTAGCCTGCTTTCAAAACAAACAACATATAACATTTCTCTTTTATTCCCTTTCAATAGATTTTTTCATGCACTCCACCCTTCCACTGATATTGACAGTATTTTCAAAATAGTCAGAAGGAATGTCCAAAATTTGTTCTGGTAAATCCCTTTTGGCCCAAGTGATGCTGGTTTTCCCTTTTATGGAATTCGCCAGAGGCAACTACCACAAGTTTCCACATGATCTGGAGCTACTCAGACAAGAATGGGGGAGTTTGACTCCCCTCATTCTATTACATCTTAAATTATCTCTCTGAATTCTGTTAGCTTTAAGGCACCTCTTATTTGAATATGTGCAACAAGTACTAAAGGGGCAATATATTTTGCTAATAGAAAAATCTTATTTGGACATCTGGAAGAATTTCCTTGCTGGTGCCTAACTAATAACTAGGGCCTTGTCTGTAATTGTACCAATGGTGTTCAAATTTTGTGCTATGTTACTAGCTGCTGGCCTTAGAACTACTTTGGTTAGGTATATCTTGTGGCCGTTTCAGTATTCCCTGCTCATAGACCAATCCCTTTCTTCAATGTTTTTAGTACAATAGGTTTTGATGGGGTTTGACACAAGATCTCATTGCAAACAGGTTAATCAATAGATCTATATCTATATATATATATATATATATATATATATATATATATATATGTATATATATATGTATATATATATATATATATATATATAAGGTTCTTTTCTTTGTTCTGACATCTGCAAGATTAATATCTAAGTTGCAAGCTCTCCTTGTGGGTAAACTCTGCATGCTCTGCTTTAACGACAAAATATCAGTAAGAACAAAGCCCCCATTTATGTCCAATGTAATTTCAAAGATTTTTAATCATGACATGAATCTCCTAGCATTCTATTCTAGCCCTCAAATCCATAGAGAAAGAGGGACATGGCCAAGATGAGCTCTGAGTAACAGCAGATTTTATCAGCTCCACTAAGACAACTTCTCAGTCTTGGAATTATTGTCTTCTATCTTAAAATCTGGAATTTTTTTATCAATCTTGTTTAAGGACAACATCCCCTACAATAATATCTTAAACAAATATTGAAGAGGACAGATTTTCCATTCAAAGAATCTCTTGGAAATATTCTACTTATCTGAAAATACCACCCTGAACTTTTCAGAAAAAAGCAACCAAGACTCCAGCCTCAAAAAGGAAATTCAAACCTTATTGACCAATCTACAGGATTTAACAACCAAAACTGACAAAACAGACTCAAAAAAATGACAATTTCAAAGAAAAAAGTTCAAAACAGACGGACTTACTACATGAAGACTTGAAACAACAAAAAACTCAGATTACTGGTATAGAGGAAGCACTTAATTACATGGACAGCAGAATAAAAGAAAGTGAAAACAACATGGAATTCCTTCTTAAACAAAATACTTTACTCCAAACCAAACTGGATGATCTGGAAAATAAGTCACATTGTAATAATATTAGAATCTTTGTTTGGGCTACCTGAAAACATCGAGGGCAATAACTTGGCAAGATTTTTAACTTCATGGCTACTAAAAACTCTAGAATTACCAGAAGCTTTATCTTTTGGTATAGAAAAAGCCCATAGGTCCTTATCTACTGCTTCATAGGTTCATACATTAGTACTAAGCTAGCTGCCCTTATGAGCCATTTTAAGACTAGCCAATTATCCCTTGTGAGACTCAAATCCTGCACCTTGTGTTTGTAAGGCAAACACCTTAACCATTAGGCCACCCTCCCAACCCCTAATTTGCTAATACAAATAAGAACATACCCAAATCTGTGATTGTTAGATTCTTGTCTTCATCTGATAAAGAAATGGTTCTTAAAACTGCGTGGGCAAAGACACCAATAAAAGTTAATGAGACAGTGATACACTTTGACAATGACTATTCTTCCATGGTAATAGCAAAAAGAAAAATCTTTTTATCACTAATTAAAGAACTTAAAAAGTCCAGTTGAAAACACACCTTTTGTTTACTGCAAAACTAAACATTTTTTTACCAGACGGTTCCAAGATATTTGAAGGCTTGGACTCTGCCCTGGCTTATATCAAAAATCATAAAATTCTTGAAAAAATAGAAGAGAGATGGAGTGGGCAAGCCCATCTCTCAAGAGAATGGCATCTGGGTCATCATGGAAATCTTCAGATAAACAAAAAAGACTAAAAAATAAATGACTCTCATTATTAGTATTATTTTTAGTCATATTTTTAGGTTAACCCTCTTTATAATCTCAAATGGATTTTCATGTTTCACAGTCTTTAACAAGCTAAGCCAAAACCGGTTGTTAAATATAGTAAACTAATGTATATCATCTATTAAATGACTATGATGAAAGGGACTGAGGGAAAATGGAGAGGGGGGAGATTGAGGAAGGGAAAATAATTGCTTTTTACTGCATTACTTCAAACATAATAACAGAGACAAACATCACAGAAAATGTTTAAATAATATTTGCTTGAATATTTAAAGTTCTATTATACACACTAACTACATATATGTACATGATCTACTTTGATATTTTAAGGTTCAATGAAAACAGAGGACCTATTTGATTTTGCTTTTCTTAATTTCCTCTGTTCTATGGATTTTATTTACATTTAATTTAGTTGCTCTCCATATCTTTTAATTGTTGCTTATGTTTTAGGGGTAATAGAAATGTAAACTGTGTAAATAGTCATGTTTTAGAGCCACTGTGATGCTATATTTAGTAATATGTCTTGAACTGTTTTAGTATACTTGAAGACACGTTGGTAGCACTAAATGTGAGTCCTACAACATAGCTCATGCTAACTTATCCTTCTTTTTAGCTTATTAACATGTAAAAAGGCTTTAAAAACTACCTTGTGCTTTTTTTCCTGCTAAAATTAATTCAGGAGACAATTTTGGTCCTAAATGTCTTGTGCAGTACACTCAAGAGCCAGAACCATCCTCAGTTTACTCCACAGCAGTGTGGGAATGGAAGAAGGCAGCCTGATGACCTCTGAACTCTAATGTTGCACATACATAATGAAAATACTTCAAGACACTAAAACCAAGGAAATAAAGCAGTCACTATCTACATACAGTGAAAACAGATCTTTAGTAACAAAATGAAAGGGAATACATGTGAGTTTTTAACTTAAACTATCTAAAATGTTTTATTTTCTATAATTCAAGCTTTGTGTTGTTCTCTTCCAAAAGAACCATTGTGTCATGGTATAAACAATTGCTTAAAGTCATATAGAGGGCTAAAAGGTTTTCATGCTAAATGCACTCATTCTATGTTTTAAACCTCTTTAATACGTGGTTAAATGCAAACTGCCATAGGAAGTAATGAAAACTCTCTTTTCTGTTTTCAGGATCTCTATATTAGACTTAATAGCTCTTTATTTAGGTTACATACATTTTAAAGGTGATTGTAACTTTCTTAACACTTGTGTTTTTCCTTACTTGGTCTCAAAGAAATAGAAATAATATGCAGTTATAATTTTAATTGATGTTGAGATTACCATATAACCCAAACATAACAGAGAAAAAGGAAGCAGAACAATGGAATAATAGAGGAAAGGAGTATGGAAGAGAGAGAAAATTACCATAAAATTATATATTAAAAAATGCATATTGACAATATGAATATAGTCCATGGTTATGAATTCACTAAGATATTTAAAATTGAACATGTAAAATATAATAGATTAGTATTCTCTCCTTGTTATAAAAATGTCAAAAATAGTTATAATTGTACTATGCTTCTGTTTTTTTCTTTTTTTTCTCTCTTCGCTTTCTCCTCACTTTAATGTGAAAAGATAACAATAACGTAAATGTTTTCTCAAACTTATGCATTTTTATGGTACATACCTATACATAGCTATTGATATTGTATTTACTGCTTTTCAGTGACATTTGTTACATGGTTTATGAGGCTACCTTACTGGTTCAGAAATAAGTATTCTCTTAATAACTATAACATGTGACATTTTACTTAACAACTCAATTAACCTAATTGAGTTTCTTTGCTCTATCATGTTAAAATAGAAAAATTATTCATTTAAGTGGAGATATTTTAACCCTAGTTTTGATTATTATGTTTTAACCTTATAGTTGAAAATTCATGTGTTCATTTAGAACTTCAAAGATTTATTTTCCTTTATCGGACTCATTAGAGTCTAAATAGTCAGTAGAGATTAGAATATTGTACTTATTATAATTTGTGAAGATTAAGTGATAGATGAGTTATATATTAGTATAGTTAAACAATTCAAAGGAATATACCTTAAAGTAATTTGGAAACAATTACTAAATACAATCATAAGGTGGTTGTTGATTTTCTGCTGTTATAGACAGGGGGTTAAATCTAAGCAGTTAATGCTACTTAGATTGGGAGTTTATAACTCCAGGCTGGTAGCAGCTTTATTTTTTTTTAAGTTTTGCAATATATACATAGTTATAAAGTTAATTCTCACTTAACATCCACTTTATGCATCACTTATAAGTTTACAATTTATAATAACTCTAAATCACTTCACACTCACATTACATTATTACTTATGATTAGGAGATTCAACAAAACTTGTTCAAGAGGGAAATCTATAAGAAACCTATTAGGAAATGACATGATATATATTTTATCTAGCTCCCATATATATTTAGAATGGTTACACTAAAAGGCATTTCAATTAACATCAATGGTTTAAATAACCCATGTAAAAGAGCAAGTTTATTCAGATGTCTAACTTTGCACAAATATAATCTGATTTTTTTTACAAGAAACACATTTGTTGAAAGAAAATATAAATGCATTAAATACTAACAAATATATAGTCTTAATGAGTTCATTCCAAGAAAAAAAGAGTGGCAGCCATCCTTTGGAATAAGTCACTACCATTTCCTATGATAATAAAGACATCAGGATGATAAGGGGATGTTTTGTTTAGCCATAGTAGAAATAAACGGGAACATTTTCACATTGATTAATGTATATTGGATGCCAAGTATCAATATGGTAAAGCAACATCTAAACCAAGTTGTTCTCTTATCAAAAGGAAGTATCATCATTGCAGGAGATTTTAAATGTATTCTAAAAGAAAATGAGTTTAGTGCTCTGGGAAATAGAAAAATAACTTCTCAGGCCAAACACTTAAAAAACTTCATTAGTTCATATCATTTGTATGATATATATGAACAAGCTGATCCTAAATCACTACAATATACTTTTTTCTTAAATAGACATAATTCCTATTCTAAGATAGATAGAATTCTGATATCTAATCAAATAAACAATTTAACCAAATCTAAGATCATTTCTTGCCCATTGTCTGATCATAATTCAATTACTTTTGAAATCCCTATCAATGTAACATTCAACATATAAATCAGAAGAATCGCAGACTATTTTTTTCAATTAAAAGAGTTCAAAGAATTCTTAGGCCAAGAGACTCAAAACTTTATAGAAACAAATATCTCTCCAAACTCATCAGACATATACATATGGGATGGCTTAAAAGCATATTTATATGGACAAATTAACAGATGGTACAGTAATAAAAGGAAATCTTGGGATAAAGACCTAAAGGCGATACAGAATAAATTAGACAAGCTGAAACTAAATAGCAAAGATAAACTTACCACTAGAGATGCAAGGGAAGAAATTGATAAACTAAACAATGGATACAAGGAAACACTAAATCGTAAGACTAGGATTTGCCTTGAAAAATATAAATTTCTAACTTTCTTAATGAGTCCTAAACATTTGAATAATCTTAAACACAATATGAAAAGACTTAATAAACATAATCATATTAAAGAGATCTATTCTACAAAGAAAAATAAAGTTTTTAATTTAAATGACATAATATATGAATTTAGAGACTACTTTCATAAACATAATCAAAATACAATCCAAATGGAGCCAATAATAAAATAAAATAATTTATTAGTAAAAATATTAATAAAAAAAATAATAAACAACAAGCTGATCTTATAGATAAACATATAACTCTCTCAGATGTTCAGACTCAAATCAATAAACTTAAACCAAATAAATCACCAAGCAATGATGGTATCATACCAGAAATCTATAAAATAATGCCCAAATGTGATCTGACCTTACTTCAAAATGTATTCTTAATGGCCCAGAAATAATCTAAAACTCCTTCATCTTGAATATAAATTTATTTAACCTATTCTGAAATCCAATAAAGACCCAAAGAATTGCTCCTCATATAGACCTATCGCATTACTGAATGTTGACTATAAAATCTTCATAAACATCTACACTGAAAGGCTGAAAACATTTCTTCCACATTTAATAGAAGAAGATCAAACAGGCTTTATAGTTAACAGAAATACATTTGACAACAATACAACAATAAAAGAATTTTAACATTAATAGACTATTCTCAAAAGAAGAAGAAAGATCTGATTTTAATAAACATAGACATAAACTCTGCGTTTAATTCAGTAAACTGGGACTACTTATTTGTATTACTTGAATGTCTAAATGTCTCAAATAACTTTGTAAACCTAATAGAACACTTATATAAAGGGGCATTAGCATATATTAAAACTGGTATATCTATTTCACAAAATATCCCAATCTTAAAAAGAACTAAACAAGGTTGCCCACTCTCTCCTTTAATATTTACCCTTGTAATGGATCCCTGGGCTAATGAAATAAGAAGAAATAAACATATAGAAGGATTAAATATAAATACAAAAACTTCATCTAAAATTCAGCTCTTTGCCAATGATGTCCTTATAACATCAAAAGAAAATGTGCCTTCCATTGCATCTAAATTCAAGTCTATGGATAGATTTCAAAAAATGTCAGGCTTAATCTTCATTGATGATAAAAAACAAAATTCTCCCCACATACTCAAGTAAAAACATACTAAAAGGAAAATAGTATAAACATGAATCTCTTACTTATCAAACTACATATTTAGGAATTACCCTAGCCAAAGATATCAAGACTATAATCCATGTAAATTATAATAAATATTTTTAAAATATACAAACACTCATAACCAGCTGGAACACATTCTTTTACAGTGGAAGAAAGACTAACTATAATTGAAATGATAATTCTTCCCAAGAATCTCTACATTATTCAGTCTATCTTATTATTACCCTCTAAATCTTTAATTAAAAATTAAACTCAGTGTTGTTAATATTCTTTTGGACACCCCCAAAAAACAAGGATAGCTTTTAAATATCACTTAAACAGTTGACCAAAGAAGGAATAGCCTTCCCAGACCTAGACTGATATTCAATTTATTCCATAATCAAAACTATATCTCAACTAGTGGACTCATCTTATTCAGTCAAATGGAAAATGTACTGCAAAATAATAAGCACAGTCTTAATTATAAAACCACAAACTTACAAAACAGATTTATTAAATAATCCTATGTTATGGATTATAAAAGATTACTTCACTACTTATGTTACAAAAAAACACTCAACAAATTATATTGCTAATATCTTAATACCTTTTAGGAACTTTATATATAAATACCCTATTTATAAAGAATGGATCTTTTTGATATTTCCCATAGTTTTTACACAAGATATTGTATTATCATCTTATCCAAATAAGAACTTATTACTTAGACAAAAATAATTACATTTTTGGTTTCAGATGATATCTGATAGAAAAGTTAAAACTATACACTCACTCACACAAGAATTTGAACTAGAGAACATCAACATCTGTGCAGTGACAGAGACCTGGTTCAAGGCTCCAGAGAGCACCCCTGCATTGCCAGGCTATAATTCATACCACACCTTTTGGCCACCTAACCTGGACCGAAACACTAAAGGTGGAGATATGTCCATATTCATTAAGGATATCCACACCTCCAGGCTATAATGCATCTGAGATTATTCAAGTGCAACTAACGCTGGGCAAGACTGCAATCCAAATTGTAACTTGCTACAGATCCCGCACCATGCCCCAGGATTCCCACTCCTCATTTCTTGATCAACTGAAAAATATTAGTGTACAACCCAACACCCTAATAATGGGTGATTTCAACTACCCTACCATTAATTGGGAAATCTACTCATGTACCAACTCTTTTGCTCAATGTTTTCTGGAATTCATAGATTTCATTGCCTTGGATCAACTTATCCACACCCCCACCAGGGGCAGCAGTATTTTAGACCTGTCATTACCAACATGAGCAACCGGTGTTCCACACCAGAGGTCAATTCCTCATTGGTCAGATCCGACCACAAGCTAATCAGCTTAGACATCCACATCCCACCACCACCCCCCATTAGGGAAACCACAGTAAAAAAAATTCTCCAAAGCCAACTTCACGCTTTTTAAGACAGAAGTGGCAAACTTCACGACACCCATGCAGATGGGCAATAGAGGTATGACTGCTGAATGCTACACAAATGTACTTTAAAAGCACTTACATGAGTGCATGGATCATGCTATCCCTAACAGAACCAAGATGCTATCCTCCAAAAAAAGGAAGCTAATCTGGTGGTCCCCTGCCATAACCAAACTCTACAACAGAAGAAAGAAACTGTTGCAACAAAGAGTAAAATCCCATGACTGGAAGAACTCCCTAGTCAGCCTCAGTAAGAAGCTGAGATCCTTCATAAAATCCTCCAAAGCTAGTTATGAAAACAAAATCGTCACCGATTCTGAAGACAACCACAAAGCATTCTATAGCTATGTCAAGAATCTCAATGGCAACACTCAAATCTGCTCTGAGTTACAACACAATGGTACTAAATGTACAGAACCAACTGATATTGCCAACAACCTGGAAGATAGGTTCAGTGCTAACCTTACCTCCCCCTCACCACCTAAAGGGCCCATCTCTATACTGGAAAAATGCAAAGTTCCTGTAATCACAGCTGCACAGGTAAAAAACACACTCTCCAAAGCCAAGAACACAGCATCCATGGGACCTGACAACATCCCTGCTGCATTCTACATGAACTACAGAATGAACTGGCAGCCCACCTAAGCACCATGTTCAATCATAGCCTAACCTCAGGCTTTGTGCCCATTGAATGGCGCACAGTGACTGTTATCCCACTCCACAAAGGGGGAGCCACCACGGACCCTGGGAACTACCACCCCATTAGCCTAACAAGCCTTGTCTGCAAGGCCATGGAATGTATCATCATGGAACTTATAAACAAAGACATTGGTAATCTGCAGTCTCACTCCGGATTTAGACGTCTAATAAACTGTATTATTGCTGCAAACTGTAGAAAACTGTAAAAATCTGAAGTAATTCACATAAATGTTAGTTACTGTGCTTTTACAGGAGTGACCTTATACAAGGCATTACCCACTCACTCCCCCTGTTTTTGGATACAGACTTGAAAAGTTCGTTAGGGTCACCATTGAAAAATGTATTTTAATTTGCGCTCTGCTTCTATGCTGTTCTGGATCCAAAGTCTTCTTAAGGCACAAAGTCTTGCTGGCTGTTTACTGCTGAATCAGAAACACAGAGCTTTGCATGACTCCATCTGTAGTCTGTTTAAAGCACCAAGCCTTTCAAATTGCACACTGATAAAAAATATATTTTGCAGCTATAAGCACAGTTACAGATAACTTATTTTTATAGCAAACAACATGTACTCTTTCTGTCAGTTTGCAGCATATATTTACAAATTTTTCCTTCATTACAGATATGAATG
>NC_056749.1:848834164-848851664 GCF_019279795.1 Protopterus annectens | reverse complement strand
CATTCAGACAACTGTTTGGACCCAGGATGTGTATGTCATGTGTGATGTCCATCATTTAAATAATGGACAGGAAAGAGCCTTGCAGACAGTCCTGATGTATGGAATTGATCAGTGGACCTGTGATATAGGTCACTTCACATATTTCAACATAGTGAGCTGGCGCGTATGTGATATACTGGTCTACCCATTTAGTGGTATACCTGTTTATGGCCACATATGACATTGGTGATTGAATATCTCAGTGTGGATTTGTGTCAAATGCCTTGACCTGGTCAAGTTCCACAGGATGAAACTTTTTGTGATCATGCATGCTATCAATGACCTTTTTCAGGACATCTATCAAATGTAACAGACATGATTTAGCATTAAAAACTCACACAGGTCTGTTGCATACACCTCTTATATTACTAGTGTCCATTTAGAAGAGGTCCATGATGACATGTTGGTCTACCTCACAGATGAGGAGAGTCAAGAAGTTTCTATACAGGCATGCATCAGGTGCTGTTGCCCCAACTCAGATGGGTGCATGTTGATGTAAACCCTTCTACAGGAATATAGCCCATGTGGAAGGTGTGTTGAAGTATGGATTCAACCGTATAAGGAAGGTGTTTGTCCTGAGTTACACCATAAGAGATCTGTGATGTTTTCATAGCCCAGTGATTCCATGTGATGGTCCTGGATGAAGGTAAGCAGTGCATACTGCCTATCATGATCTGGCCTAGGGTTCTGACACAATCCCCTAAGCAGGTATCATTGAGAAACTTTCCCATTTGGGGATTAATCCCTATATCACTAGATGGGTAATCAATTGGCTCACTGAGAACACATACTGTGAAAGCTGTTGAATCCACCTGTACCAGATGAGTTTTCGCTATTGGCAAGCCCCTGGGATCTGTGCTTGGCCCTTCATTGTTTGGACTCTATTGCTCGACAGTTCAGGCTAAAGTATATGGCTTTTGGCTTACCAGGTGCACTGATTCTTGTATATTGTGTTTGATCATTGAGTCCACAAATGATAATAACATAATACAGGAGGAGTCAACACAATCAAATGATTGGTGACAAAGGCACACAGTCTACAGATAAATGCAGAAATGTGTCTTCTTTAAGTTGTCTGTCTGAAAAGTGGAATTCCATGTTAATCACAGCATTGGCAAGAGTCTTCCTATGCAAAAACCCAGTGATGCAAGCACTGAGAACACATGTAGATATCAATCTTCAACCACCAAGTGTCTACACTGGTATTGAAAGCCTGTGTTGTACACATCATAAGTCATGCCATCATATTCAGATGTTAGGATTGTATGACAGCACTGTGCTCAAACTGCATCAGAACACTAATAGAGTATAGTGCTATAATTTGCTTGTACCTCACCAGACACATGCAGCAGCTGGAGAGACCACAGGGCTTTCTCATCAAGAAAATACATGGCCTACAAACCATGCTATGATGTATGTGGAAATATTAAAAATCATGTGACTGTAAGCCATCTCACATAGGATGGGGTGACTTCTGCCTGGCCTCCAGGCCAGTCTGTGATCCTGACCTTGTGGGAGTACTGCATATCCACTAATCTGATATGCATGATGACAGCAGCAGTGTCTGTTGAGGAGAATATGGTAATAACAGTGCCCTACATGCTGGTGTAAAAATCTCTCTGTAATGTCAAGTAAGTGTGCATAAACACATACCTAGTTGACTGCAGTGATAATAGAACCCCTATTTATCTAGGTATGCAGACTACAAAACTCAGTACTTTATGCACCACCACAACACAACTCCAACTTGGAGTTTCTCAGACAACACTTTATAGCTGATGACATCAGCAGCATCTGTTAAGGACAATATGGTAATAACAGTGTCCAAGATGCTGGTGTAAAATGCATTCTGTAATGTCAAGCAAGAGCATGTGTATATTCACACACACACACACACACACACACACACACACACACACACACACACACACACACACACACACACACACACACACACTCACACACGCACTTGACTTCAATGAGACTAGAAGCCCTACCTAAGTACACAAGCAACAGAACACAGTACTTCATACAAGTGCCACAGCACAAGTCTGTTTTTCATAAGATTACAGCTCAACTTATAGTAGATGACATCAGCAGGTCATGTGGGAGACAAAATGTTTGGAAGCCTGCCTGAAATAGACTTATAGGCATGTGCAACTATCAAAATACTGTCAGTCTGGGTCTATACCACGGCATCAAATAGGACATTAACCGAACAACGTAAAAATCGAAAATGCCATTCATTGAAGTCTCTCTTGTGGGGGGCTGTGCTTCCCACACCCCCGCTAATTATATATACCAACTTCGAGATTGCACTACAGTGAGGAAAGGGCAAATTTTCCAATCATCACTGTACCATGATCTTACAAAACACACCTCACTGAATGGCGTTTTCAATTTTTAAGCCATTCGGTTAACATTCTTTTCAATGTCATGATATAGACCCCTGTCAGTTCATGGCATTAGAGCAGTAACTCTAGTATGCACTCTTCTGCTCTTCTGTTTAGACACACATACACACACTCAGGCACACACACAAACACAGATCCACCCAGTTGGCTGCAGTGAGAACAAAACCCCTACCTAAGTGCACAGCTACAGAACACAGTACTTTACACAAGTGCCACGGCACAAGTCTTTACAAGAGTGCAGGTCAACTTATAGTGGATGACATCAGCAGGCCATGTGGGAGACAAGAGGTTGGGAGGACTGCATAGATTCATAGGAGGCTACTAGATTAATGGCCCTAGGGTGTTTACAAGCCTAGCTGTATAAAAACACAAGTACCCTTACTGAGCATAGTTAGATGGTTATTGTCAGCAGTGCAATTTTGTGAGAAGCACCAACTGGCCCTGTCCATGAGGGACATAGATGCCACCCCAGAGATGACTTTACAATCACCCAGCAGGGTCATTATGGAGCACTGCTTCACATGAATCGGGAGTCTATTACATAGGAGTGTCAATTGCTATGGGATATATCTGTGTCCCTAACATATTCTGTTTATGTCACAGGCTACACTGAGAACCCTGGAGAAAGTTATTCTTGTCCCATTTGATTTGCAGATGTCCAGCATTTCCAGAAGGACAGGGTCTGAGACTGCTCTGTAGGCCAGGCATGTCACCTCTCAGCAGCCTGCATGATGTTGAGTACAGTGACAGGTCTTTCAGTCTTTCCATGTATGTCATGTTTGAAGGCCCTGTATTCTTCCAATCACAAACATCTGTTTCTCCACTTGCTACATTGACACATTTCTGATGAGTCACAGACAGAAGGGAGCATTGCACTCAATTAGTGGTCTGATAAGGGTAGACTACAGCAGAGCTATGACCTCCCTGGTCTTGGATGTGATGTCCATATGCATGAGGTGCACAATATAGAATATGTGTGTCACCATTATGGACACATAGCGATGAAAGTGTATATTTCTGTTAACATGTGTCTCCAAGTCTCACAGCACTGTGCTTGAGCTTAGAGAGGTACTATGTATATCATAATTAGCAGGGGTACTTCATTGCAAAGGGAAAATGAGGCATTGTTTGCTTTAAGGTTCAATCCATGAGTTTGGCACCAATGATCTGTCTGTGTCAACCCCTTCTGTAATATGTTACCATCACTGGGGGGGGGGCTCTATATCAGTGCATCCATTTAACAGTAATCTGTAAACTTGGCAAACTACAAGTCATCTACAGTTGCCTGCCCTTCAGGGAAGTGGCCCAGCACAGATTATTGTGGTTTTCCACTGGTAAGTGGGCTAGTGGTGGAGGTGCAACCCCCAGCTTTGACACTGCATGTTCTGTTGGTGAGCCATTTGGATATCCATCTAATACTGTATGGTCTAATTCCTAGATGGGAGATCTTCACTATGAGACATGAATAGGGGATAGTGTCAAAAGCCTTGAATAACATAGCCTGTATGTTCTGTTATCCATCATCCAGGTCTTTGGGTTCAGTATCAAAGAAGTCCACAAGGTTATATAAACAAGATATACCCTTGAATGGGATGTGTCAAGTGTGTTGAAGGTCACCTAGTCAAGTGTGTTGAAGGTCACCTATGTCCCTGTGGATACGGTCCATGCTGATTCCTTCCCGAATCTTGCAGATAAGGCTTTTTAGGCTTATGGGTCAGTAGTTGTAGTTCTGCATGTTACCAGAGTGATGTGCATTGCATATTACATAACAATTGATATAACTTTCTGTAGTGTAGGTGTTATATGTGTGGAAAAAGTACAGAGACACCAGGGTTGCAGTGCCTGGGGAGTGGCAACACATGACTGTATCGTAAATATGTGACATATTGTTAGATAGGGCCTTCATTTTGTGATGTTTCAACATGTAATTTCATGTCATAGGCATGAAATGGACAGTAAACAGCAGTAATAGATAATAATATTTACTTTTTCATAGCGCTGTGAGCCGCAGGTTGGCAAAATGTATACATATGTGAGATATACCTGTTTGTACATAGGTAAGCAGTGCACAAATGTGAGCCACAGTGTTAAACTCTGACAGTTAGCATTGAGTCTATGCAACACACCTGGTGATTAACTGACTCTGTGGCAGTACATGTTAATCCATTGATACATTTATTTTTGGGCCCAGATGGTACTGGGATCGGATCCAGGTCTATCAAATACTTTTAAATACTTTTATTTAAACACTGATAATGCAATAACATGAATTCCTTATAGTACATATGTAGCTGTGTGTTGACATAGTGCAGCAGGGTAAAGAAGGAATGCACGAAGGTAACCACATCATTTTGTCATCGCTCACAGATGTTGTGCATTGGTGCATGATGTGCACTTCCGTGCAAACATGGACCCCAAAAAGAGAAGCAATCCATTACTTTTGCAGCAACGTATGAGTGTTCTGTGTGATTCTATTGTTTGACCAGATTAAAGGTGTTAAAATGGGGTAGATAGGAAAGTGGTGAAATAGGGAGCAAGCAGGGCGAAGAACAAAGAGAAATCAGGACAGAAATGTGCAAGGAGGAAGAGAGGAAATAACCATAGCTATCCATTTCTTTAATAGTGTAAACTGAAAATGTGTGCAGAATATTAAATGAATTTTAACTGTCACCTCCAGACAGTGGGGTGACCACAAGGCAATCATGTTGTATTACCAATTGGACTGAATGAAGTGTGTCAAGAAGACACATGTGCAAAATGGAGAGCTATGTATAGGAAGATATTTTCTTTTTGTGGGACAGGTGTTCATTTATTTATTTTTTATTTGAGAGAGAGAGACAGGAATGTTGGGGAAGGGATGTAGGTATGTCTAGGTCAGGTAAGTTGGGTAGTTGAGGAAGCAATTGCAGACAGACAAGACAAACAAGACAAGAGACAGGGACAGTGATGGACACAAATGTTTGGGGGATACCATGATTGGGGTGAGTGTGGGGACACCCTGGGCCCACGTCCATCAAGCTTGGAGACAGTGAGAACTGAGTCCTCACCCACTGGACTGTCATCACTGTCACCTTATTCCCCAAGTGGCTGGATTGCCTGATATCTCCTCTTCTTCCTAGTATGTCACGTGAGGGTGAACAGCCTTTGTAGCTGGCATAGGAATGCACCAGAGGTGTGGTGCACTACATTATGCACCGTCCCTGGCATCTCAATGTAATTGATGAAATCATCACCTTTGCAACAGCTCCCAGAGGGTACCACTGGACCAGCATCTGGAGCAGGCATACCTAAGGGTGCAGATAGTGGAGGGGCAGCAGAGGCAATGCTGCCAAGTTGATTCTGAGATGTGCTGGGCATCAGTGCTGTGAGGGCAGGCTGATCCAATGGGCTGGCATACTCTCTGTGCAGTGGAGCATTTAGTGATGTGGTACACATGGATGACATGGACACATTTTGACAACACATAATACAAATATAAAAAAATAAATAAATAAAAATAAAATTAAATATTTTAGCAATAAAATAAAAATAAAATAAAAATTATATATAAAATAAAATAAAATAACATTAAAGTTTTATAAAAGAAAAAGAAAAGAAAAGAAAAGAAGAGAGATAAGGGTTGGGAGAAAAAAAAAAGATAAGATTAGTACCATCATATGCGACATGCAATGCATTAATACAATTATGCAACTCTATTATCTTAAGTTTTGCATTTAAGTCTACCTCCTAACAGATTCTATATTATAGATTGCTGCAAGTAATCCCGGATATGTGCATATATTGCACATATGCACATTCCAGTTATACAGATTACAGTTTACAGCAGGGCATATGCACCACTGATATATAGGTTTTAATTTAATGTAAATATTTTTGAAGAATGAACAGTATGGTGTAGTTGGGAATATGTTATTTGAACCCACAACCTCTGACTAAAGTCTAATATTGGATTCTTCCAACTGGTTTGTGCTACAGACTAATGCATGCATATTTGCATTTACATTTGCAATATGCATGTTCAATTTGATACAACTCTATAAAATACCAAAAAAAGGTATCTTTAATTTTTAATGCTTAAGTAACACTTCTGTTCTGCTGCATACATACCATTTGCTTCCCTCAATCTCTCCAATCTAGCCCACTGGTAGCTAGGGAAAAAAAAACAGAAAAGTACAGAAGACCATTATGCATACCAGTCTTACCTATATCCACCTTTCTAAGTCTTACAAGTACTCTCTTTATTTGATACTTACATAGATATGGGATGTCCTCAGTCCTAAATTCCTCAATCCAATGTTTGAGGGTATCCCTCTTTCTCCACTGTAGGTCATTAAAATGATGCCCACATTGCTCTCCAGTGTGCAGGATACCACTGTCACTGGATACAGCCTGGGCTAAACTATCCCATGCCTCAGTACTGGGAGTCAGAATAGTCCCCCCTGCAGAAGCCTTTAGCTGTGGTGTTTTACTAGGAGTCCAGTAAATATCCTGGACTTCTGGACACCCCACCTCTGTGCCCTAAGCCTGGAACCTTCCTCATTAACATCAGCCATGTCTATCTACCAACAAGTTTAGAGCAATAGAGACTAGTGTTTTTCCACCATTTCCAGTTATTGCATTTACTGAAGTGTGCACAACTGAGCAACATGTTTGCATGATGGTGCACTGAGAGCAGCAGTGCCAAGCAGTGAGGAATGAACTAATTGCAATTGGAAGGTTAATCTGATAACACAATAACAGTGTTTCATCCTTCATACATATAATTAATATCAGTTTCACTATCTAAAGTGTTATAAGTGACAGTAAATATAATGAGAAGTTGAACAACAGTAAAAGTGTATGGAATATCCTGTATTAGAACCCATGTGTATGGCAGTCCTACACTTATACCTGTTGCCACAAGAGAGTTGAAATAACACCTGTTCATGTTTTAGTTCATTGCTATCAACTGCAATGTCATAACAGTAAAACAATGGTTGCAACCCCCTGTACTAGAACCCAGGATTATCTGTACCTCAGCTCTTCACTTACACCTGCTGCAACAGAACTAGCTACACAACATTCCATAATTTAATAAACATTCTTAAGGTCTGTCTGTTAACTGCTGTGCAACACCGCCTAGTGGATTTGTGTGGTGCCCAATAGAATTAACTGAATGTACCTGGTTTCTATGTTTGGTCGTCTGGGTCTTGTCTGCTTCCTTGGTGATACATTTGTCCAGTTTGTACACTGCCACACTTTGTGCAAATGAGAGAAGCACAGCCAAACCCATCATTCATTTCCTCCAATCCCAGTGTTAAGCAATGCATTGAGCAAACACTGACCCTCGAAAAAAAATTAAAGCCAAAAAAAGAAAAACAAGGGTAAAGTAGCTGACATGAGGAAAAACAATGCATGACATGCACACTACAAAATGTTAGTACACGTGAGGTACTTCTACATAGGTCCGGATTTGATCTATCACTATACTGAACCTTCAGAACACATTAAGTGTGCCTTATGCCTCTTTGCCACCCAAATCAGCTTTGCAGCAGGAACTGAAATCATTCTAATACAACCAACTGCAACATCATCTACAGCAATATGACACAATACAATTGTTATTTGTACATTTATTATTTTTGGATGTAGTGCACTGAGTGATCACACACAACTAGTTATGATTATCGATTGCAAATAAACAGCTCTGTGCTACCTGTCTGTGTTTGTTGGTCATTCTTCTCTTATCTGACAACAAATCTGAGACATGCAGTCTGTAAGCCATTCTATATCATTGACCTTAAAATGTGGAAGGATGTGAAATGGTAATAATATCATATTCAGTTGCCAACAAATGAAGGGGAAGTTGGATGTTAATGAACACAATCTGTGAATTGTGTGCTACTCACTTACATTTCCAACCTTGACAAAAGTACATCTAACACATTGTACATCTAACCTGACACACCCTCTGCTGTTGTGTTTACCTACTCCCAACCAGTAGTCATTCACAGTTGTAATCTATTAAACACAAACACTGAGGGATTGCCTACACTATGTTTATATTTGCTACACAGAGACAAGGATTTTTGGATTCAGCAAGTCTAATGAGTTCACATCTCATTTGCATCTTCATCATGCTGACAGCACTGAATCTATGACAAAAAAGGCAACTGTGCAGCTAGGGAAACAGAAGCTGAGCAGACTTGAATAAGGATAAAGTAACAGTCAGCTGCTTGTCAGGTGCCAGGATCCACCAAAAAATTCATGCACTGGACTACATGAAAAGAGACATGGAAGAGCTCTAGGATTATGCAGCCCAGGTAGGTATGACTCTATCCCTGAGCAGCATCCTACCATCACCCAGAATGATACCACAGAACAAGCAGAAAATGACTGATTTCAACAATTGGCTAAGTTTCTGGTGTCATTCTAAGGGGATACAGTATCTGTCTGCCTGGGATGACATGACTGACAGACCTTGATGCTTTGCCAGAGATGGCCTGTATCTGTCACCCTGGGGCTTCCGGATACTGGCCAAGGCTCTTGCCATCCCATAGTGCCTTTTTTAGGCACTGTTTCGAAGACCAAATTACCAGCATAACAGCTACAAACAAATGCAATCTGAGGGTCATGCTGCTCAATGCTAGAAGTCTAAATCTCAAAATGCACTCACTCGAAGCACTCCTTAAAATGGAGAACATCGACATTTGTGGTGTAACAGAGACCTGGTGCAAAGCAGCAGAAAGCACCCCTGCACTACCAGGCTATAACTGATTCCACACCTTTTGGCCCCAGAACTTGGACCGAAGCTCCAAAGGTGGTAATGTTTCCATATTCATAAAGGATGCACACACCTCCAGATTGGTAGCCCAACATAATGAATCAGAGATAGTTCAGGTGCAGCTAAAATTGGATAAGATAGCGATTCAGGCCGTAGCCTGCTATAGGTCCCCAACCATGTCCCAAGACTCACACTCCATATTCCTAAGCACCCTGGAGAATATTAGGGTCCAACTTAACACTCTTATACTGGGTGACTTCAACTACCCCTCCAGTAACTGGGAAAACTACTCATGTACCAATACACTTGCCCAACATTTCCTGGAATTCATTAATTCTAATGCCCTGGTCCAGCTCGTTCTTACTCCCACTAGAGGTAGCAACATCCTTGACCTGGTCATTACTAACATGGGCGACCGTTGCTCTACACCAATAGTCAACTCCTCCCTGGTTAGATCCAACCACAAACTAATCATCTTGGAAATCCACAACGGGCCCCCCCTCCCCCACATAGGTAACCACCATGAAATACTTCTCCAAAGCTAACTTTAGGCCCCTAAAAACAGAGGGGGCTAACTTTACGGCACCCATGCAAATGGAGAATAGTTGCATGACCACCAAATCATACAGCAATGCACTGTACGAACATGTACACAAATGCATGGATCTTACCATACCCAATAGAACCAAGACACTCTCCTCCAATAAAAAGGAAGCCAATATGGTGGTCCTCTGCCATAAAGAAACTCTACAACAGAAGGAGGAAACTGATGCAGAATAAGGTGAAGTCCCAGGACTGGAAAAACTCCCTTATCAGCCTCAACAAAAAGTTGATATCCCTCATCAAATCGTCTAAAGCTAGCTATTGAAACAGATTTGCAGCAAATAGGAAAGACAACCACAAGTCCTTCGATAATTATGTAAAGAATCTCCACAGCAATACCCAGATTTGCTCTGAGCTAATGCACAATGGTATCTCCTATACCAAGCCAACAGATATTGCCAATATACAGGTTGACAGATTCAATACCAACTTTACCCCTCTCTTCCCCAAAAGGACAAATCACAATACCAGTAGATTGCCAGGCACCCAGTACTACAGCTGCACAGATTAAAACAGCACTGTCCAAGGCCAAGAATACAGACCTGACAATATTCCTGGCTGTGTTCTACGTGAACTACAGAGTGAACTGGCACTTCACCTGTGTGCCCTGTTCAATCACAGCCTCACCTCAGGCTTTGTCCCTACCAAATGGCGCATTGCTACAGTCATCCCTCTTCACAAAGGAGGAGGGACTACAGATCCTGGGAACTATCGCCCCATTAGCCTGATGAGTTTGATATGTAAAGCTATGGAACGCATCATCATGGACCTAATAAACAAGGATATAGGGAATCTCCAAACTCTGGATCCCACACAGTTTGGTTTTGTGAAGGATAGATCATGCCTGCTCAACCGGGTCAACTTCTTTGAGTCAGTCACCAGAGCTGTGGATGAAGGCAAGGTGGTTTATACAGCCTGCTTTGATCTGGCCAAGGCCTTTGATACCATTCCCCACTCAGGAATCATAGAAAACTCTCTAAGCTAGGCATCAACCCTTACATCACTAGGTGAGTTGCAAACTGGCTCATAATAGAACCCACAGTGTGAAAGTAGCTGACTCCAAGTCAGACTGCTGACCAGTTACAAGTGGAGTCCAACATGGTTCAGTCCTGGGTCCTCTCCTGTTTGGTATCTACTTGTCTGAAGTTCAGGCCAAAACAAAAGGACTCTGGCTGACAAAGTTCACAGACTATTGCAAGTTGGGAGCAATTATTAACTCCCCAAGTGATGTTGACATCCTAATGAAAGACCTCACTGGCTCCAACAATTGGTGTTAGAACCATGGCCTTAAGCTCAATGCTAAAAAATGTGTCATCATGCCTTTTGGGAAAACCCAGTTCCCATGACTTACCACATCAATGGTAGTCCACTGAAAACAGAAGGCGTTATAAGAGAACTGGGAACACAGGTTGACAGTAACCTCTCTTTTGATCACCCCATTGCCACTGTGGTCAGAAAGTCCTTCTATGTGGCACATCTCATTACTAAGGGTTTTGCATCCAGGAAGAAAAAGGTCATTGTCTCCCTCTACTCTTCCCTCATTAGGCCCCATTTGGCATGTACCTCACTAGACACCTGCAACAACTGGAGAGGCCGCAAAACACCTCACAAAGAGGATCCTAGGCCTTAAAAATTTGTCCTATATGGACAGACTCAAAAAACTCCCAACTATTCCCTGTCTTGTATTGCCTACTTCGAGGTGATCTCTGATTGATGTACAAAGCCATGTCTGACCCAGCTCTGTTAGAAATGCTACATATAAAGAAATTTCAATCCCTCTGCACCACATGCTCCAGAGACCTAAACCTCATTACCACAATCAACAGAACATGCTGGAGGGACAGGTTCATAATCCAGAGACTGCCCATGCTATGGAATAGACTTCCCATACATGTCAAACAGAGCACCTCACTGCCCCCTTCAAGAGAAATCTTGATGAGTGGATGGGAAATAGAAAATTCATCCTGGGGCTCACTCCAGTGGCTCTACTCGACACTAGCAACTAATGTCGGGTGGCATGATGCCAGGGTAATCCTATGGGTTAGGCTTGTAAAGGCTCCAGGGCCATTAGCCTAGTACTCCCCTATGAACCTATGTGGTGAACACAGAAAAAAGTCTATTACTTTGGGATATATTTGTACAGAAGATTACTGATTTTGAGAAGGTATGCCTGCATTTTGGCATTCTTTCAGCTACATACTGCATATGTTGACATGTAATTCTGAGTAATCTGTTTAATAGTTTTATAGATAGAAGCTAGAGGTGATGGAAATAAAGTGCCTGAGAAAGGTGGTAGGATGCACACTGCGGGACAGGCGAAGAAATGAGGACATAAGAGCAGAAGCCAAAGTAGCTCCAATTGCAGAAAAGATCAAAGAAAACAGATTACGATGGTATGGGCACATGTGTAGAAAAGCAGAAGACAATCTGGTGAGGGAGATTTGGGACAGACAGGAAGAAGGTAAGAGGAAGTGAGGGCGTCCAGCAAAGAGGTGGATGGATTGTGTGAAAGAAGATCTGCGACAGTCAGGCATGAGTGTTGAAGAAGGCAGGAGAGTGGCACTGAATCGAGAGAGTTGGCGACAGTTAATACGATACTCCGACCCCATGTAAATGGGAAAAAGGGGATGATGATGATGATATATATATATATATATATATATATATATATATATATATATATATATATATATATATATATATATATATATATATATACATATATTCACAAGTATATATTATTGGCAATACCTTCACATGGAATAGTATGTATTAAATCTGTAGACATGTTTTAGGGAGAGGTCAATTGAGAGTACTTTCTGCATTTCAGAAATGCTTTGTTAGCCAGATGTGTAATTTGCCCGTTTATTTGGGAGTGGGAGAACAAAACTCCATTTCTGTTATGGCACAAACAAGGATCTGTTGCTATTCTTAGTCTCCTTTTCCCATCCAGCCTACACATCTAAGTCAAATATGTCTCTGCTGTCACGTGTTAAGGTCAGCTCTGCATCAATCTCCCACCATTTACTTGCTTACAGTACCAAGTAATGAAATACAAGGACATGCCACTAATTCATATTATTACACAATACACTCCAGGTTCAACACTTACCTTGTAAATGCAGCAGTTGCAGCAGTTTTACTTCAGGGCTGACCGTGTCTGATGCAAGCAGTAAACAGTCAATACATGGGGAGGTAAAGGCTGTGAGAGTTGCTGGCATCAATGTTACTATAGGTATGTATGTAGGAGGAAGATTGTAGCCCTTTAGGTGGTGAGTGAGTGTGCTATGCACTGTCTCTTAGCCAGTGCAAGGGCATATTGAGCATGTTTATGTCTGCCTTCACAGACAGAAGCTGATGGTCCCCCTCTGACTCCTCATCTGCATGTGGCTGTGGTTACCTTGGCATTGGTGGTGGGATGTGTGCTCCTTCCCCTTGCTGATCCTGCTGAAACTGTTTTCTCAGGATGATATTGTGTAGCATGGCACATACTGTAAATTTCAGTACATGCCCACGGATTGTACTGCATGGCTCACCCAGATATATCTAGGCACCAGAACCGTGACTTCAACAGCCCAAAGACATGTCCTATGATGTTTATGGTTTCACCATGTACCTCATTATGGCATTTTTCAGTGGGTGTGTGTGCATTTCTGATGGGTCTCTTCAACCACAGTTCCAGTGCATAACCTGCATCCCCCAGTAAATGACCCTGTGGGATATCCCCGAGTGAACATCTGGTAGGTGTGCCAGATATGTGATTCGTGGTAATTGGCAGGGTTGCCAGCACACATGTTCAAAATTATTTTCTTGGCATTACACACAATCTGGCATTTAATAGAGTATTAGCCCTTTCTTTTTATGTACAGCCTACCTCCTGTTCCCTGGGTGGTACATTAATGTCTATACATGTGCTATCTATGGCACACAGTAATTCAGGGTGGTGTGCTACAAAGTAGAACTCCTGCATATTTCTGGCCCTATCCTCAGGTGTATGGGAAAAATATATGTGGTTACTTGTATGTTGGAGCATAGCATTCAGGAATTGATGGGGGATCCTGGATGTTGAGGCCTGTGCCACCCCTGCCATGTCCCCTGCTGGCCTCTGAAAGGTACCTGTAGCTAAGATTCTAAATGCTAAACATACCTTTGTATCCAATGGGATGGGTTCCTCTCGACTGGCCCTAGCTTTGTTTGAGGATGCCAGAAGTTGCAGAGTTCCTGTAGTGTGTCCCTATCCACCTTGTAGCTCTCTACAATTTCCACATCATGGAGCTTGTGAAAAGTTAAATGGGGCCAAACAACTCTTCTCCTTTTTGGCCTAGGTGTATTGGCATCAGCAGCAACAGCATAGGCTTCAGCCTGTTCCACATGGAAATGAATTAAAGCGGCAGCAGCCTTTAACATTCTTTCCATGTAGACTCCTTTCTGTGGCTCTATTCCAATAGGTTTGTAACTTGCACAGAAAACCAGCCCAAAGTCTACATGGTTGTTCTATAGCTTGTTAAATAGTCACACTGTGTTGGATTGGTTGATTAGCAATGCAATTCAACTGATTATGCTGTAGTTAGCATGCCACGCTGTTTACCTTGTTTTTGCAGTGGGGTGTGCCTCTATACAGTTCTCAATGAATCTAAAACTCTAAGCTACCATATGCACATTGCACATCTATGTGCACATGGTAGAAATAATGTACTGTGTATTGAATTTACCTGACTGCTTTAAAAAATGAACGCACACTCACACATACACACACACACACACACACACACACACATATATATATATATATATATATATATATGTTTATGGCATGAATGTATATGTGTGTGTATATATATATATATATATATATATATATATATATATATATATATATATGTTTATGGCATAAATGTGTGTATATATATATATATATATATATATATATATATATATATATATATATATATATATATATATATATATATATATATATATATATATATATATATATATATATGTAGATTAGATATAGATAGAGATATAGATATATAGATATAGATATATAGATATAGATATACAGATATAGATATATATCTGTGAATATATAAATAATGTCTGTGTGGAAGGGTGTCCCAAAGGGAACTATCTTCTCTCTCTTTTTTTTTTTTGTTATATAGTAAAAAATAAATAAGCTGTATGTGATGAATGGTTCCCCAACAAGGACCTAATTTCCAGAAAAAAGCAAAGCTAAAGCTAAAGGTCTGTGGCTGACAAGGTTTGCTGAAGACTGTAAACTGAGAGCGGTCATAAACTCTCCAAACAATGTCAACGTCTTACAAGAGGGTCTTAAACAAACAAATGACTGATGCCAAAGTCATGGCCTTAAACTCAATGCAAAAAAATGTATTATCATCCCTTTCGATAAGAGTGATGGTCCTCCTAACTACCACATCAATAGCAACACCCTAGGTATGCACTCAGTGGTGAGAGACCTGGGCACACATGTTGACAGTAACCTTACCTTTGATCATCATGCCTCCACAGTGGTAAGAAGGGCATTCTATTTTGCTCATCTCATAAGTAATAACATTGCCACCAAAAAAAAAAAGTTATAACCTCCATGTACTCTTCCCTCATTAGACCAATAATTGAGTATAATTCCCCTTTTGGTATGTACCTTTTCAAGCACCTGTGGCAGTTGAAGAGAACACAAAGGTTCCTCACAAGGAAAATTCAAGGTCTTCAGCATCTGTCCTATGAGGATTGTCTGAAATCACTGTCACTTTATTCTGTTTCATACAATCTACTCAGGGGTGATCTCTGCCTTGCATATAAGGTGATCTTTGACTCTGCTTTATTGGAAATGCTGCATATCCATAAGTCAAATGGTACATGGGTTACTCGCTCTAATGACTTTAACCTGGGATATGAGATTAATGGAACCTGCTGGAGGGACAGATTTGTCTCCCAGCAGTTGCCACACCTTTGGAACAGACTCCCACTTGTTGTTAAGCAGAGGACCTCATTGGCCCTCTTCAAATGCAATCTGGATGATTGAATCGGTAACCATAAATTCACCCCAGGGGTTCCACCTATGTCCCTCCTGGACAGGAGTGCTAGGTGCTGATCATGAAAATAATGGTACAACTTGGCTAGCTTGTAAGGGACCTAGAATCATTAACCTAGTAACCTCCTTTGATCCTATGATCCTAAGTGCCATCTGCTGCTCTTGTGGGCCCCCTAAGCTGCTTTGTCATGATGTGGCAAGAAAATGCTGAAGATTTTATACTCTGATAGTTGATTTTTCCCCCTTAGGGAAGCAACAGCAAATTAGCCACACATCAATTTAATGTCCAGAAAGTGCACAGTAAACTTTAAGGGCAATAACAGAGCACTGCTCTGCCATGCATACTGGTAATGTGTCTCAGGGCCCACTCTTTGACCTTGTCTTCCCATTGGCTCAGCATTTCAGGATGGTGTCTCCACAGTCATGGAAGTGATGGTGCTGGCACTACTCTTCAGAGCAGGCTATGCCTCTAGCAGCAGTCACCACCTTGGCAAGAGTGTGACAATCACCCATTTACACTGAGAGTCCTCTTTAATATGCCCAACCAGGCACTCCAGGTTGTCCATTACAGCAAGTTCAGAAAGACCTTGCTTTCTTTATGGCATTATATGTGAGCTCTGCAACCATCAGTGCCCTTGGAAGCCATAGCCTTCACCAGTTCACAGTGTAGAGATATATGGTACCCCACTCACAGCAACACATGTTGATGTTGTCAACATATGATGCTCCTTTTTCGGCAGCTATTTGGTATGAATATCAAACACATGAACACACATACACACACACACACACACACACACACACACGCACACACACACACACACACACACACACACACACACACACACACACACACACACACACACACACACACACACACACACACGCACACACACACACACACACACACACACACACACACACACACACAGACATCAGCACCACCCACCACCCAGTCCCAAACACACACACACACACACACACACACACACACACACACACACACACACACACACACACACACACACACACACACACACAGCATTAACCACTCCACACAAACTGCCTATAGCTGACACTTATCCCTGTGGATCTCATACCTGTGCATATGACTAAAACTGAGTGCTGCCTGAGTACTCCTTTTCTTGAGTAGCTCATGTCTGATACACAATGTGGCCACCCTTTGCAGTGAATAGCACAGCCTGGGTGCCATTTTGAGGACATCATTCTTACTGTTACATGTACTGCTTATTCTGTCTCATAGTCATGAACCAGATATTGCCTTTTAGCCAGTGCCACAGCACACTGTACCTACCATCATACATAGTCATCACCTTCAGTTAGCTCACCCAGAGGTTGGGACATGGCATAATGGTTAAGGTGTTTACCTCACAAACATAAGTTACAGAGTCTGAGTTTCACTTTTGAGAGAAGTTAGCTAGGCTTAAAATGACCTACAAGGCAGTAGCCTTATACTTACATATGAACAAAACTGGGAAACAAGTAGTATATTAAATGGAGTCACAACAATTTCAGAATTTGCTGGGGCTTTTTAAGGTCTTGGGACTGGAAGACTGGAAGCTTGAAAAATAATTTGGACTACATGCTGCATCTGGTTAAGTACATTTA
>NC_056749.1:848786664-848831664 GCF_019279795.1 Protopterus annectens | reverse complement strand
ACACACAGATACTCCTCTCACCAGGCTGGACAAGGAGAAGATAATGGTTAGTTGTCTATCTGGAGCAGGAAAATACAATATCATGCATACACCTCAGGTACCAATATGATTCTACCATAGTCCATGTGGGTGAAAATGACCTGAGATATACATCATTGGATTATATGACAAGAGACATTATGTATCACAGACAGATACGTGGCTTGCATTAGCAGCATTCTACCTTTAATAACTGGTTTAGTTTCTGGTGTCATTCCAGGGGAATCCAATAGCTATCATTATGGGAGGACATGGTTAAGAGACCACATTTCTTTGACAAGGATGGTCTACACCTGTCCCCCCGGGCTTTCAGATATTGGCTAAAACATTAGCCCCCCCTTAAGCATTTTTTAGACAATGTCAAAACAACAAAAGCAACCTTAAGGTGTTACTGTTCTATGCCTGGAATCTAAACAAAAAACTCCACATCCTACCATTTTTTCTCACTCTGGAGAATGTAGACATCTTTACTGTCACTGAGACATGGTTTAAAGCCACAGAAATTACTCCAGCTGTGGAAGGGTACAGTAACTTCCACACATTTAAATCAATAGCTGCACAGTCAGGAGCTAAAGGGGGAGGTGTCTTGGTCTACATAAACAACAACTCCAGTTTGGTTAAACAGGATGACACCTTGCAGTTCATTAACATCCAAGTCTCCATAGACAAGGAACCGTACCCTATCCTGGCCAAACACAGGTCACCCCCATGACCCATGAAGCTTACATTTCTTACCTAGACCTAATAGAGGTGCTCACCATCCAAACAAATACCCTGTTCAATGGAGAATTTAACTACCCCCTATACACTAGGAAGCATATACTGTCTGTAACTCACAGGCATAACTGTTCCTGGGCTTTAGCAACACAAACTCTTTGGACCCGATAGCTTACACTCCAACTAGAGGATCAAACATGTTGGATCTAGTACTTATCAACCTGGGAGAGTGTTACACCCCCCATGTCACATCCTCATTGGTGAGGTTAGATCACAAAGCTGTCTACCCTCAAAATAAAATTAGTCTGGAAAACCCAACTAAACCTGTAACAGTTGGGACCTATTCTAATGCAAACTACATACTATTAAACTACAGTTTATCCAAACTCATGGCAGCCCCAAACCCCAAGAAATCAGCTACCTATGCAGAATTATTTACATAAACCCTGTACAAACATGCAAATGGCGACAATGAGGCTGTCATACCCACCAGAAGTAAGCCCAGATCTAACACCAAAAATAAACACCACTGGTGAAATTATTACCTTAACAGGATATATAACACAAAAAAAGTAATGTCCAAAATCAGAAACAGCAATTGTCACAGAGACAGGAGCTTTCTGGTTCAACTAAACAAGAAACTAAGAGTTCTAATACATTTCAACAAGGCCAGCTATGAGGTCAGGATAGCCTCCCAGTCTAAAGACAATCACAAAGCCTTCTTCAGCTATACCAGAGACCTAAAACCTACACTCAGCAGTGTGCAAAATTGGTAATAATAATGACAGAACCTTCAATGACCAGGGTGACAGAACGAATCTACTTGCTGATAAATTTATCTCTAACTTCACCCCCAGTCCTCTCCACTACCCCTGTGAAATCCCTTGTAGCATATCCCCCCCAATTATCAACAGTGAGCAGGTCCTGGAGGTGGTTGCTAAGGCCAGAAACACTGCTTCAGTGTGCCCCGACAATGTCTCTGGTTGCTTCTTAAATAGCCTAAAACAAGAGATAGTAGGACCACTTGAGGCACTTTTCAGCTACATCCTTATAACAGGTTATGTGCCAGGTGAATACAGGGCAAAAACAGTCATCCCTCTTCTTAAGGGTAGACTGTCAGCTGACCCCAAGATTTACAGATCCATGAGTCTGACACGTCTGATATGCCACAGAATGAATTATCATGGAAATAATCAACAAGGACATTGGCAACCAGTGGACCCATCCCAGTTTGGCTTTGTTTGGGTCACCAAAGCTATGGATGAGTGGAAAATGGTGCATACTGCATACATTGATCTGGTCGTGGCATTTGATACAATATCCCACTTAGGTATTGTTGACAAACTCTCAGGACTAAACATATATCCCTACATAATGTGCTGAATTTCTGGCTGGCTCACAGAATGGACCGTGAAAGTCAGGATCACTGAGACCACCTTCACCAAGAGATAGGTCATCAGCAGAGTACCTAGAGCTCCAAGTTCAGCCCACCCCTGCTTGGCATCTACTTCACAGAAGTAAAGGCTAATGTCAAAGGCTTCTAGCTCACCAAGTTCACAGATGACTGCAAATTAGGAGCTATCAAAAATTTCCACCATGGCAGCAACATCCTAAAGAAGGTTTAACAGAAAAAAATGACTTGTCCCAGAGCCACTGACTAAAACTCAATGAGAAGAAAAGCATCATAGTTCCCTTGTGAAAATCATCTACCAAAGCTAATTACTCTCAATGCAACACTCGTAAGAGTTGACCCGATAGTCAGGAATCTGGGAGAATATATAGACTGTAATCTTGCCTTCAACCAATACGAAGCTAAGATAGTAAGAAAATCATTCTATGTCACCCAACTCATAAACAACAGTATGGTATCCAGGTCCAAGGAAGTTACCATCTTTGAGTACAATGTCCTCTTTGGAATGTACATAACCAGGCACTTGTAAAAGTTGGAACGCCCTCATAGGTTCCTCACAAGGACAATCCAGAGTATGAATTCCCAGTCCTACACAGATTGCCTTAAGGCCCTATCTTTGTAATTGGTCTCCAACGGGTTATAATCTGTGCCTAGCATATGCGGCATTCTCAGATGCAGCTTTGATAAATCATTAGTACATCTGCAAAACAAACAGCACCAGAAGCTCTAGATCTAAGGACCTGAACCTTGCCTGCAACATCAATAGAACATGCTGAAGAAGCTGATATGTGTCTCAAAGGATCCCTGCGCTATGGAATAAGCTCCCCATCAATATGAAGCAGAATTCATCCCTGACTCCATTCAAAAGAAACCTTCATTAGGGGATGGGAAATCACAAATTCATCCCTCCATCTTTTTCCCATGTTTCTGATGGACAGAAGTCAACAGTAAGTAAATTAATTCCTAACTAACACCCCCACCACATAACATTTAGCTACTTCTATACTAACATACCCCCACCATATAGGTGTCCAAGGATCTTGGGGACAAAACTGAGTTGGATAGCACAGCAAGGCTTGCAAAGAACCTAGAGTCATTAGCCTAGTATAAACCTATGAGCTAATGAACAGGCTCCTCACCAGATGCAGCCTCTTCTTCTGATTGTCTGACTTCCTCCTCACAAATGTCTCTGCCCTGCTGTAACTGTTTGTGTATCAATATAACATTACACACCCTGCAAAGATTTTCCAGCATGCACCAGAAGAGACATCCGAGTAGAGGAATCAAGCTCTTGCCAGTCCACACCCAAGTTCCACAATACCTCTGTTATGTGTCAGGGCATTATTTTATGCATATTCCACCATGGTCTGTGGGTTTCTAATTGATGGCATTGTAGAAAATTAGCCAGCACAAACATCTGCTGTATCGGATGTGATAATTATGGAGAATTCTTGGAGCGGGGGGGGGGGGACTGCTGTAAATTGTATGTTTTACCCTGTGCATTGTAGACTACCTGGTAGTTAATGTGGTGGAACCACTTATGGCAGACATACCATTGCCTCAGCTCCCCATTTGGGACCTTTAAGTGTGGGTGCAGTTAATGGGCATCAGTACCTGAGGGAACTGGCATCTGTCATAAAGTGCCTGCATGGTGTTGCATCTCTCCTCAAAGATACATAGGGACCACATATGCCCTCCAGCATGCTGTATCATAACATTAAGCAAATAGTGGAGCATCCTTAAGGCAGATACCTGGGACACTCACTGTGTGCCTTGTTGGTCCCCAAAATGTCTTTGCAGCTAATATTCTCGAAGCCACACACATGTTGGCATTCACAGGAAGAGGTAGCCCATGCGTGCCATGGGCCTACATATCAGGGCAATGCATATCGACTAGTTCCTGCAAATTGTCTGTTTTCACATGATAACAGTTCACTACTTGTGTGTCATGGAGGGTATGTTATGTCAGGCATCAGCAGACAAATGGGCACAGCGTAGGGTGCCAATGTGCACCTTTCTGACTGTCAGCAGTGACAACAGCCTCTTGCATATCCATATTAACTATTGCAGTACCTACATGGTTTCTTTGGTCTGTTTCCTTAAATATTACTATGGTCATCAACACAGGTGTCAGTTACCTCTAAGCAAAATATACTTTTATTTGCACCTGAGTTGCCTTGACTTTAATAATGTTGGCCATTCCCATGTTATTATGTTACCATTTGCATATTCCATGACTTTTTTGCTTTCTGCAAATGTGCAGTGTGTTTCTGAATCACCTTCACTTGCTCGGCATGTAAAATATGGCTACTGTGAACAAAAATTGTATGTGAATCCCAAGGTCTCTGTCTGTGTTCATTAAGTGGAAACTGTCTAATAGTATAGTCCTTGACAAAGGTGGGCCATAATCAGATATGTCGAGTTATAGACCAACAGCAATCATATCTCTCTTTCCAAAAACTGCTTGAAAAGATTGTATTTATAAGCAAATTCTAGATCTTCTATTCTAGATACTTGACATGAGTTCATCCTAGTCATATGTTTTCTTTCCTGATGGAAGACAAACATGCTAATCTCTCAAGGATTTGATAAAATGAAAATAAAATTATTGATATATGCTATCATTACACTTTAAACTGATATGAAGCAACAGCAATACCAAGAGTTGTTTGACTAAATTTACTTTGTTACTAATGGCATTTATTATTTATGAAGTGACATCAAATCATTGTATAATAATCTGTCTTTAAAGGGTACACAATATTCATGTTCATTTGTTTATAATGAGAAAAAAACAGTAAGTAGAAAGCTGAGAAGATTCTTTATTTTAAAGTGTATATATCTTGCACATTGAAGCATTCTGTTTGTTTTAAATCCCCAGTATGTTGAGAAGCTTCCTCCAGTAATATTGTGTTTGGTTTCCTCTTATTTTAACTTGCAACTAAACATATCCTTCTATCATTGGCACATCTGTGGTCATATTTCCTCTACATTGGTATGACTTATGAAACATTACAAAGAATTGTAAAGCATTACTTGATAATCTAACAATTCATTTTTGAGACTGTGCCAAGAATACCTATTTTGGCAGGTGCATAGTAGGATTTGAACACAAGGATAGTGGATGGTTAATCCACCTGCTAATAAAAACAGGCTAACTACAGTACCCAAAGATGGTAGATGGTGGCAAAAATAATTGTCAGCAGCACTGAGCAGCATCTCAGATTTGTAGAGAGAAAAATGCTGAGTATTTGCAGAAAAACTGTCAATTTAAAATAGAAAGACTCCTTAAACTAATGCCTTCAGAAATTTAGCATTTTTATCAGCATCGAGGATTTTAACACAGGAAGAAAAACACAAAGGCTGTCAGAATGTTCCTGGTATGGAAGATAATGACAAAATATATATTTTCTTTGTATTATAGCAACTGACTTAAATGCCATGCTCTGTTAGTTTTATATCTCTGCCAGGAAGTCTGCATATAACAGCAGACATATAAATAGAATTTTTTTCTTTTGTTTTTTTTTTTTTTTTGTGGCTGATTACAATAAGTCAGTTTCTCAATTGCTTTCTTCCTATGTTAGGTGTTAGATGATGAACATTTTGAAAGGAGTAGCTTTGTCACTTTATGCCTGGTTACAGACAATACGATAAACAGTTCTTTCTGTAGAAGTCCAACATGCCAGCAGAATACAGCACATTCATATTCAGAGTAAGGTAGGATTCAACACTTTGATTAGTCCAATCTAAATTCACTAACTGTTCTCAGTAGGCTTTGTCAGGCTTGACGTAAAGTTACATTCTATGAAGTATACTGGTCTAAGACATCAAATCAGGCAGTAAATGCAACCAAAATTGTAAGAGACCATAAAATCCAACGTTTTAGTACATCCTAAAAAAAATTAAATAAAATCAAAAAAAGTATAGAACATCAAGGTAACCTGAGTGCACACCTCTCGAATGTTCCAGATTTTGCCTTATAAGTTTACCCTTCTTGTAAATATTTTGATTTTCTGGTTAATCACTGAGGATTATGGTTAGTCAATAAGGCCAAAGATTATAATTCCACACTTTTCTATTGTTTGTAAAATGCATATTGAGGGAAAATCCTTTGTTCTATTAAATGTTTAAGGGAACTGCATTAATATTTAAAAATGTCCCTGATTTTTGGGCCATTGTTCCAATCCCTCCTCATTATTTCTAGCTTTGCCTCTTGATTTCTGAGCAAATAAGTTGAGAGTTATGCTTTAGAATACATCTCTTTTACTAGGTAACCATTTGAAAAATCAGGACATGCTATTAGTCCCGTAATGTGAAAACTAAATTTCTGCAAATTTGAACTTTGCATATGCTAAGTCAATGCTGGAGGGATAAGTTCCTCACCCAGAGACTTCCCAGACTCTGGAGTAGACTGCCCATACATGTCAAGCAGAGCGCCTCTTTGTCCCTTTTCAAAGGGAACCTTGACGATTGGATGTGAGATAGGAAATTCACTCCGAGGATCACGTCAGTCGCCCTGCTAGACAGGGGTCCAGAGAAGTAAATATTGTTGGAAGAAATAGCCAGAGAATTGTTATGGATAGGCTTGTATAGGATCTAGGGCCGATAGCCCATACCAACCTATGAACCTATATTAAAATATCTCAGTATATTCCCTTTTCTCTGAGATATGTGTTTGTGTGTGGGGAGGAAGGTGTGGGTGTGTGTGTGTGTGTGTGTGTGTGTGTGTGTGTGTGTGTGTGTGTGTGTGTGTGTGTGTGTGTGTGTGTGTGTAGTAGAAGCGCGAAATTCAAAATCTCTGGTGTGCAGGATTTTGAATTTTGTTCTTCTGAGTTTTCGTTGTTTTAAGGTTTCGACTTTATAGCCTTAAAAATACTGAATTTTGACATTTCAGTATTTCGAGGATATAAAGTGAATCCATATATATATAAATATATATATATATATATATATATATATATATATATATATATATATATATATAGATGTGTGTGTGTGTGTGTGTGTGTGTGTGTGTGTGTGTGTGTGTGTGTGTGTGTGTGTGTGTGTGTTTGGAGTATGGGGGGGGGCTTGCCCCCTGCAAAAAAGGGAAGTTTAAATGAGAACAGCAATGTTTGATATTTGCTTTTCTCTTCCATTTTCAGTCTTTTTTTAAGCCTGTCAGGACTCAGTATTTAGGGCCCCTACATTTCAACAGGAAGACATTTTACTTCTTTGGTTGCATAATAATGAGTCAGTGAATGTAACAAAAAGCTATAGCTTTTGGTGTAAATTTGGTAGCAGTGGGTATTTGAGTCTAACCTTGAATCTATTACCAACATTAAGCACATGGATAATCACAATGGTACAGATTAGACTGTAATATTTCTTTTCAGTACAGTCCTCTTTGAAGGCTGTCTTCAGAAAAAGAGAAAACACACCTGCCTATTGCTAAACTTCAGTCATAAGAAATGTTAACCAAATATGTGTTTAGAGAAGTGCCATTACTGTACAGTGACTGAACTGTTTACTTGGAATGGGGGCTAGTTAGCTTTTGCTCTGATGTCATCATTTCGTCTCTCCCACGGTGTTCATCCTACTACCCATCTCAGGCACTTCATCTCCATCACTTCAAGTTTCTTCATCTGCACTGCCTTCAGTGCCCAGGTTTCTGTGCCATACAGAAATATTGGTCACACCATTTTGTGGGGCACCTTATTTTTCAGCTTCTTTGGCATTCCTATGTCACACACAATTCGTGACACTTTGTGCCCATTCATTTTTGCACCACTGATTCTAGCTTTATCCTTTGCATTCAGGCTTTCCTTCCCCTTAACTACACCTTCCAGATACTTGAATTGTTAATATGTTCTATTATGTTCAATTCTATTTCAGTTTCAGCTTCTTTTGATTTTCTGCATGTTATACCGTTACATGTGCCTTGTGTGTAATTATTTTCATCTCCTATGTTATCAGTCATGTATTCCAGTCCCCTGTCATTTACTGAAGTTCCTTTTCAGAGTCTTTATGTAACGCCACATGATCTGCCTTCAGCAGCTTTGTTGATTTCTCTCCATGTACCTGTTTGTTGATGTAGCTCCTCACCATTATAGACAGGAATGGGCTCAGAGATGAAACTGGGTGCACACACACTCTTAGTTGGAACGCATCTGTGTGTCTTAGCCCTATTTGTACTTGCATTTTGGGGTCTTTGTACATATTGTGGATAGCGTGCACTAATTCTACTAATGTTTCAGGATTTTGAACTCACAGTGTTGTGCAAATCAGCTTTCATGGCACGTCATCATATGCTTTCTCCAGATCAAGGAATGTTCAAGAGTGCTCTTTCCACAACTTTTCCACAGTCACCCTATCTAGCATTTTCATGCAGTGTAACTGGAGTACGATGCCTCTGTATTGCCAACGGCTGTGAAATTCCCCTTTGTACTTTAGCAGTGGCATTAGTATGCTTATTCTGCAGTCATCTGAGATACGCCTTTCCCTCTGTTCTGTCATTTCTCCCCGATACAGCCAACAAATTGATCTTATGTGCTGTGACTTTTTCAGAGCCTATTGCTTTCCAGACTTCATTTTCCTTAGTGCTCATTATATGTCTCTGTATAGCAGTTTCCCTGTTCCTCTTTCATTATAGGCTGTGCATGGGGGCAGTTTAGCTATTGGGGGATTTCCACGTTCCAAAACTTTTTACAATGCTCCCTTTATGCCATCTGGCCTGGGAAACAACTTGCTGTTAACATCCATTATGAATGATGTCTGCTGACTATCTCCTTCATTTTCCAGTGACTACATTGCAACCTGATAGAGTTTCTTCATTGCAACTTCTGAGTCACTTTCCAGAAACTGGAAGAGTTTGTCTGGCATCCTGTTCATCTCCATTATAACTGCTCTGTTTGCATCTTTGTCAGTGAACACTCAGTCCTTCTTAGTGTGATCCATCTTTTCTAACTCATACTTTTTCCTGCACTCCTTCTTTCTCTTGATAACTTCCCAGGCTTTTGCATTCCACAACCAGCTTTCCTTAAACACCTTATTTCCGTACTTGCTTTAACCATGTATATGTTTTTTAGTCTTCACACATGCTGAATTAAGAAGCTGTCATTCTTCTTTTTGACTCCACCTACTTCCTTTTCTTCCTAAGGTGCTAGAACCTTGAGTTTTTTTTAATCCAACTTTATTTCTGTTCACATTCATGTCAAACATGCAACAACATAATGTAACAAAATCTATTCATATTCTAGACACATGACATCAGGAAATAAGCACGTCAAAAATAAATAAAAAAAATATACAGATGACTACAATAAAGTAATACTTGATCCGATACTAAACAAAAAAGAGAAGTGATGGCTCACATCTCTAGTAATGAAAAAGAAAACCAAAGAAATCATATCAAAGAGTTCTGTGACTTATTGCACCCAAAGGAGTAAATTACAGGCTGAATTAATAAGTCTGTTCTAAAAGGAAAAGAAAGATGAATTATTATTCACCCCAGCTGCCCATACTAGGATGCTTATTATTCCAGAGGTTGAGATTATAACATAAGGTATTCATATGGTGGCCCAGTTTATTGGGTATGCTTTCCAGTGTTTAAAAAGGAGGCCAGTAACAGTAGTACCACCTGCTCTAATCCAAACATATTCAGTTGAGAACAAATTTCACCAGTGGGGGGTGAGGGGTGGTAGTAATTCTAAAAAAACAGAATTTCCAATTATTTGGGCAGGGGGAGGGGCAGAAGTCTGGCGTGCACTAACTATTCCATTAACAAGCTTTGACCACATCTGACTGGCCACTTCAGAAGACCAAATAAGATGAAAAAAGTCTGCACCCTCCCTTCCTCAGTGCCAACATTGGTCTGTTCTACTCCATCCATTTTGCAAAAGAATTTAAGTATATTCTGCCACAAATATAGCATCTTAGCTAATGAAAATTTAGTCATAGAGGGCCAAGACAAGCTACCAAACCTGAGATGACAGTTTTTCATTCATCTGGTGATATAATATATGGTAATTGTCTATTCTAAGTATCATAGCCCCACAAGTTGGGTTATTGGCTCTTATTTATTTATTGCCCTTTGTTTACTAGGATGGTCTAACTGGACAATCAAGCCCATTTTCAGCTGATGCCCAGCAATAAAAGCTCCATTAAAGTTAAAAAAATTACAAAACATTTACAGAGAAAAAATAATTTCAGTTTCTTAGCAATAGAAATGAGGTTTTAGAATCATGCAATGGATCCTTCACCAATACTTAGTATATCTCTCTGAGCCTAAGTCTGGTCTGGTCTGGCCCTGCCTTATGGAGAGAAGTAGCCTAGTACATGATGACACTACCACATTACCAATACATTTATTAAATCTCCTTAAACTTGTCAAGCAGTCACTAACTTGCAAATAGTGCCTCCAAGCCACACATAGATGGGGTAACTCATTCTGAATCTTGTAAAAAGAGAGGATTGGCTGATTATCTGCATCTCAAATATCTCAAGATAAATGGTACTTGCCTAAATCCAGGCTTTCCACTCCAGAGTACACACTCTACATGAATTATGGAGTCATTCCTGATCCTAGAAATCATAGCAATTAGTCAGTAGAGCTTAGACCTACCAAGCAATTGACCCAGGAAGCAGCTGTGTAGGACTCCCAGGTACCAGACCTTGTAAAATGGAATAATAGAAGGAGTGACCTTTTTGTGTGTGTGCAGCTTAATCTTTGTTTCTAACCATAGGGGAGGTTGTCTCATTCTAGTTCTCAAAAATCACGCCAACCACTGTGGCCTTTATATGGCTATGACGGCATAATCTTCAGATCCTCCAAAAATTTTAAGAATAAACAATTTTCTTATGCACAAGTGTTTAAGATGAGGAACAAAACTGCCTGAGGGAGGTGCCACAGTATGAAAAAAAAATTGTTAAACTCTACAGTTTGACCAGTTGGATCCTTTTCAATAAGGGCAAGGCCATAGTCCCCCCTCTAATGTCATCTGCTTTATGAAGTGTAAAACAGGACCAGTTTTCTCTGTGATAAGATTAAATGGCACTGCTGTCATTTAGACCCCCTAAATATATTCCAGCATTTAGGGACTGGGGGGATATACTCTACCTATAATGATAGCAGTGTGATTGAGAGGAAAGATTACCATTTTATTCTTGTTGAGTTTAAACCCAAACTCATTAAAGCTAGTAAGAACCTGTTCATGTTATTAGAAGGAGTTAGTTAATAAGCCATGTCATGCAATTATCCCTAAACCAGGTAGTTAACCCAAGATGATAGGATTCCCACTGGATGTGATAGGAACTCTGTTGTGCATCTAAAAAAGACCCACAAAAGGCATTGCCAAGACAAAAAGCAAAGATATAAAGGATATCTCTGCCAAGTACCTTGCTTAAGGGTAATTAACCCTGATCTTATCCCATTTTCCCACACATAGGATAAAGGTTCCTTATAACGCTGGTGGCATATAGCAATAAAATAATTTGGGAAAACATGGTTTTCTAAAACATGACAGAAGAAAGGCCAAACTACTGAATCAAATGCCTTGGAAAAATCCAGCAACATTGCACCAGCGATATGAACCTTGCCTCTAGTTCATTGTCACTGTTGAAGTGACACTCCCACACCATGTGTAAAGATGGGAAAAGGAGTTGCGGATGGATGGATGGATGGATGGATGGATTGCATCAGATGGGATATGTATTCCTTAGCTTACATGTCAATTGTTTAATCACAGATACACTGCATTAGCTTTCCTTACCTACCCTTAATATGAGACCAAGATAATGCTAAAGTAAAATGAAATCACCAAATAGTTTAAGTCCAAAACTTGTCATGCACAGGCCCTAGGATGAATACACAGAAGAGCTCTAATAAGCATTCCTCTCAACTGTCCAGATTTTCTCAGAATGTCCAGAATTTTGTCTCGTATTTTTAGTTTGTTCCACAAAAAATTGTGTTTTTTTCTAGCAAATCACAGAAGACTGAAATCACAAAATAATGACACACATTTAAGTTTCTGATCTTATATCCTTAAACTAATGCATGCTAACACAAAACCTGTTATTCTCATAACTTTCTATGTCTATAAGAGGAAGATATAAAATCTGTCCCTACTTTTGGGCCTTTGCCCCAATTTTTTAAGGGTCTATATTAGATCAGCGAATGCTGAATGATCGACCTTATTTTAGCGAAAGTTAAAAATATCGAAGCAACAGAAACTCAATTTTTTTCCTAGGGAAAGAATTTGGTTGTCCGTTTTTGTTGCTTCGGTATTTTACGTGCTGTGGTGGAAAGTTACGGGTCGGATTCAGTTATGTGTGTGATTGTGTGGATGTGAGTGTTAGGGTGGGTTAGGTGAGTTAGGGTTAGGGCTCGGGTTAGGTATGTGTGCGATTGTGTGGACATGAGGGTTAGGGCGGATTTAGGTGAGTTAGGGTTAGGGAGCGGGTGAGGTGAGTGTGCGATAGTGACGGACTTTAGGGTTAGGGTTTGGGTTAAGGTAAGTGGATAGTTAGTGGTGTGTGCATAGTTTAGTGTAGGGTTAGGTGTCAGATTTTAGGTGTATGTGTGTGGATTTCTGTTTGTTTGGTGTGCTTGTGTTGTGTGTATGTGTTTTGGATCAGCAATTTTTTTCCCTAGGAAAAAAATCGCTGATCCAACAGTTCGAGATTATAAGCTTTCGCTTACATAAGGTCAATCAATCAGCATTCGCTTTTTTAAGCGTTCGCTGATCTAATATAGACCCTTTTTTAAGCTTTATCAGATTTCTTATGATAAGAGGTTGGAAGGTATGCCAATAAGCAGATAATTTGCTAAGTTAGCTGTGATCCTGAGCGAATTAACTGATATATGTAAGTAGGCTGGTTGACTGACAAGTGAAAAAACATCTGAATGAATATACCAGGGTTTCCATCCATGACCTATGCTGATTAAGGGCACTGCTGTCAATAGATAAAGGAAAAATTAGGTAGCAGATCAGCCTATCTCTCAAAAAACTCATAACAGCAATCTGCAAAACAGTGCTATCCTTCATGGTGAATCCTTTTAATCAACTGATAACATAATGCAACAACTTTCGTCCACTACTTTCATGTCTTAGATTTACCAACACTTGTCAATGAGTCTCAAGATATCCCTTTACTACAGCTGTTCAAGGATCAATGATGTGATCGCCATGTCTTGACTTGCTGACAGTTTATGTCATGATTTCAAAAACAAGCCCACTTCCTTTGTTGAGATCTCAGTACAAGGGAAGGCTGATCTTGAGCAGGGGTTGTTCCCTGCAGTAGCCATACTAGTAGTCCAAGTTGCATCCTTGCTATGATCCCGGTCCTCTTTTTGAATAGCCCTTGTTGTACATCTTACCCACTTATGCAGGTAGATTCTGGGGAGGAGCCTCACTGGTCTCACCCTCTGCCCTACTAACTGAACTAGTGAGTTGGATGCTGATTTCTCTCATTCTATTGGTACATACTAGATGAGGAGGGGAGGCAAAGACTGTGTGGCCACTGAGTATTAGGCAAATGCATTAAAATCAGCCCCCAGCACAAATCTGTCCACTTCAGATAGAGAACCAAATTGCTGTTTTACATGTCCCATCTGGATAGAGACAGACACCAGAAAGTGCAAGTTAACTTTGTATTTCAGGTCATGAGAGGAACCTCTATGATAAAGAGTAGAACTGTAATCCAGGCCTATGCGAACCCTATGGCCCTCAATTTTCAACTCATTCTTCATTTCTCTGTCCTTTAGTAAAGCCTACTTATTACTAAATCCAGGCATTTAAAAATGAAATTTCACTGGAAGTTTAGATTTCGGGATTTATTATGAATGTGGTAAGCTCATGCCTCCAATGGGCCCATCAAGTCCACCAGCAGCTTCCATGTTTTTTTTTTAATAAATAGAAACTGGTTTCCTCATTCTAATTGCTCTGGAGAACTGAGCACCCTAAGTTAATTCCTCTGAGCTCTGTTTTCTAGGTTTTCCAATTTCAGCTTCAGCTTCTGAGAATTAAATTTTAAATTCCAGATATGACAGGAGTGGACCATGATAACTGCTCTTTTATCCAATAATTCTGATTGTTGAGTGATGAGGATATTTGAGATATTCTGCAAATGATTATCAATTCTAGAAATAATAGTTTTAATTAATTGCATATCTACCACCATGGCCAGAAGCAGAGTAGTTAATGATTCAAAAGTGGCCCAAATTAACTTGCACTTGTCCGGTACAACTCCCGCAATGATTATTATAGTTTACTAAAGATCTGAAGAAGCTATATGTGAAAGCACTCATCTGTTTTTACTTTTTATATTTTCCATACAATTACCAGCTCTCTGTGTTTGGATTTTGGATTACTTGTTCGTTTGCTGCCTGTTTGGAACTGTGCAATTTTTGCTGCTGCGCTGCTTGCCTGTGTTTGGAGTCAGCCTGTTTGATTTTGCATAGTTTACTTTATACTAATCGGTATGGATGTTAAGTTATGCTTTTAATTCTCACATCAAGCCCTAATGAGAAAAAAACTGTAAACAGTTCTGCAGTGGTTTGGATGTATGGAATGCCAGTTTCCATTAGCTGATGATCATGTTAGCTTATAATATTAGTACCATAACCGAAAAGCAGAATCAACATTTCACCTTCCACATCCACATGCCCATGCAGACCACCAAAAAGCTAGCACCTTGATTTTTTTACTTTAACTACTGCACTTTTGTTCCAAACTTCCAGGTTTTAAGCTCAGTGACTGTTAACCTTACAGCCTTCTCCAACCACTTTTTCAACAAACTGATTATTAGTATTTTATGCTGCAGGCCAGCCATTTCAATGGGAATAATTTTATCATCTCTGAGTTTCTTAAATGCCCTTTCTTTATTAGGAGGAAGTCTACCTAAATTGCATGCTGATCACACCTCTATGTTATCCTGTAATTGCCTCTCTCACTTGATAAATCATGTGTTGGCCACAATTTATCCTTTGCTAGACAGATGCCTGGAATGGCCTCTCCATCAATATTTCCATTGCCCCAGTCATATGAACCCAGGCAATCTTCATCTTATGTTATGTCTGCCCTGATATCAGCATTCAGGCCCCTCATGATCAACACAAACACATTTTGTCCTGCTTTATCTAGAAGGTCATGCAACTGCTGCCTGAATGTTCACTTTTCCATAACATCACAACCTTGCTGATGAGGGCAGACAAATATGATAAGAGTCTACCCCTGATTCAGATGACATCTCTCATTGTCTACCAAAGACTTTTTCTCACTAGAATCTCTACACAATTTTAGTCTGTCCTTCCCCTGAGTAGTAGACTGTGGATCCAAAGCCAAGTGACTTTGTTGCACTGCCATTCAATATTGTCTCATGGACAGTCAGAATATCCAGTTTCCCCCTTTCCATCATGCCATTCACTTCCAAGCTGCATCCTGTCAGTAACTATACATTCAGTGTAGCAGTCCTTAGTTAATTTTTATCAAGTTGATTGGCCTTATGTCCATCTTCAAATCAACAAAGTTATTCCTGATAAACTAAGCTGAACAATTGTACACTGTCCAGACAATATCTTATTGATCCATGGCTACTCCACATTATGGTTGTCACACACTTGCAAGTAGGGATGTGTTGACCCCTTCAGTGATTAGCACGAGTTCCTCATTTACTTAGGAGTAGGCCGGGTCCTCAACCCACATAGCACAAGCAAACACCCAAGTCCCTTTTTGGCGACATTAGTTAAATTGACAAAATCACATAGACCCAATTTAAGCAAATTGACAAAATAAACTAGATCTGTATTGCTGAGTGGCTAGCCCTGATGTAGTACACAAACTATGATCCATGATCTTCCATCTAGGGTGTACTGCATGCAACAGCTGATGCCAGGATAAGTCTATCTGTAAAACAATTCCTCTGATACACACAACCTATCACTTTATCATCTAAAAAAATAAAATAATTTGGAAAGTTGCCAAGTCTAGTGACAGTTTATTAGAGGTGTATTTCAAACCTGAAAGATGGCTGGAAATATATTTTATTTTATTTCACTGTTTACACAATCATGAGTATTGGCTGAAAATTCAATCATCTGAACAAACATTAAGTTCTGTATAATATTCTTATTCTTTCATATATAGAGATGAATATAAAATTTCTCTTTTGAACTACTCTGGCAGTTGCGAGAAAACAGTTTGCAGACATCGTATTTAACAATCGACTACTTCATTTGCTGCGTTTCTAGCAAATTTAAGATTGGTTCATGACAAAGAAAGAGACTCAAACTAAAATTGTTGGCACAAAGAAGTAATTTGAAATTTTGACCAGTAGGTTCAGATTTGAGTGGAAAAAGGTTAGTTTGGTTTGAAATAAACTTTTTAACTACTTTACAGTGTACAATTCTTTTTTTTTCAATTTCTGTATATATAGAGTTAGTCGGGTCTATATTATAAGACCGAAAGTGGATATGTGTGATTACGTAAAAGTCGACACATAATGCACGAAAGCTAAAAATAGCGAATGGCCATGTGAGCAAATTTTTCCCTAGGGAAAAAAACTTACATGGCCGTTCACTAAAAAAAAAATAATTTAACACCATAAACAGGTGGGAGGCTTTGCCCCCACACCCTCCAACATCAGGGGATCAGCCCCCCACACCCCCCTAACTAAATATACCAACTCCAAGATCACACTATAGGGAAGGAAAGGGCAACTCCGTGAAGTTGGCCAACTATCTCCTTGCCCTATGACATATTCATTCAATCACATTTAAGCATGTGTCGCTGCTTCCGTATTCACTCAGAAGCATTTTTGTGCTTCTAATATAGACCTGAGTTAGTCATGTTTCTAAATGCATTAGTTGAGCAACTGTAATTTAGATAGGTGCATAATGTACATGGTGTGCATAGTTTTAAATATGTTTAGTGTTTGTTAGTATATCTTGTTATCTTGTTAATGCAGGAAAACTGGTTAAATATTTTTTGATAAATAATCCATTATATTTCTAATTGAAAATGAGCATTTATATATGCTTTAAAATTTGAAATTTCATCCAATAAATAAATCTAAAAACATAATAAAGTAATTAAGGAAACAAACACTAAAACTGCAGAATTAATAAAAGTTTAATCCAAGTTATTGAATGAAGTTTGTCATTTCATGTATGTGTTATTTTCAGTTGCATATGATCAACTTTAACATCTGAGCTAAACATATGACTTAGAAATGCACTTCCCTGTATAAACAAATGCAGTAAATAACTGATTCTTTTGAAAACTTTAAAGTCAAAGCAACGAGGAACCAAAATGCTGACCACAAATGCCCAGAACATCAGAAGATAAAAGTAGAAACAGTGTCAATTTTTTTTCTGGGGAACAAGCCCCCATTTACCTCCCATATGTACAGCAAGCTGTCAACATCCTCCTGAACTCCATGTTTGCACAAACTTAAAAAAGGGAAAAATCTCACAAAACAAAGGAATTATAGCCTTTTACACTTAGAAATCATACCTACAGTGATTTACTGTGGAAAACAACTTGCATTGTCATCCATGATGTCTTGTAATCTGAGCACTTGACACACAAGTAATTTGCTCTTGACAATCTTTAGGCATACATTGGGGTTCAATAAACTCCATGTAGGCTTCACGTGAAGCCTACATGGAGTTTACATATGTGTGTAATGAGCAGCAGCGCTAATTATATATTCATGCCACACACCACACTTAAATGTAAATAAATGCAGTTTTGTGGCAGGTAACAGTGTTGCCAGGCTGAAAACCATGTAAAGGAACATGGATAGCAATCCTGTTTACAGCAGAGCACAGTTGGTTACTGTTTTTGTGTGCAGTGCCACAATGATCACCAATGCTTAACATATAAGTTTCCATAGCTGTCAGACTCTTACTGCAAGAAATCTGGACAAAGGCCAACATAATAGGGGGACAATGACCCAGAAACAGGGACATATTCTACATATATGCACATTAGAAATGTGCTAGAATAATAAGAGGTATGTATTAAGATACATTTTCTGCAGGATTTGAAGTTTGAAACTCAAATGTATGTAATTATTTAGTGACATGAGTCCAGAGATCATCCCAGTGATATGGCCGAAATCCAGACATTTATTAAGGAACAGACCAAAAGATATATAGCAAAATTTTGGACATACTGTGAAAATCTGGACAGCTAAGAGGTATGATATGTGTACGGTCTAAACACAGTACAGGTCAGTTTATACAGTGCAGAGTATTGTGAAATTCCATTCCTGCATTCTGTCCTGAAGTTGTGTAAATGATCTGTAAGGGTACATGGACTGCCATGTAAAATAAACACTCAATGGCAAATTGTGTATTCAATAGGGACACACAGATGAATTGTAGGAATGAACGCAGGGAAAGAGGACAGGAGAAACAACCTAATGTACAGCAGATGAGGGAATGTCAATGGAAGACAGCTGTAGCAGAAACACCAATCACATATCAATATGGTACGGTAGGGACTGCACAGTGAAAATGTGTATTATGTGACTGTCACACAAGGTGACATAACACTGGGGAAGATGTGTGCGTGACATAAGTATCCTTACATGAACAATGCAGAGGAGATCTAGCAGGGATGGTATATACAATTGGGGAAGGGTGCATTTTGTGAAGCTGTGCAAAATGACTTCCCTGAATATGAGTGTAATCTCAGCAGAGGGATCCACCACATGGGACACAGGTAAAGACTCATGGACAACCTTAAAGGAAGCATGCACAATCATGGACAATATCAGAATAATACCACCAGTAATCCCATATCTCTGATATAACATATGTGAATTGGAGTGATCAGAATGGGTTCTACACAAACACACTTGTACAACTATTATGACATATCTACACTCTGTGAGGGTAATCATGTAGACTGTCCTGACACTCTTAACATCTGCTGGAGTTGTTAGGAGGCTAGGAGGAACACTACTATATCTGTATGTGATATTATGATCAGTACAGGTTAGTTGACTGTGTGTATGGCATCTATATCTATCTATTTATCTATATATATATATATATATATATATATATATATATATATATATATATATATATATATATATATATATATATATGTGTGTGTATATGTATATATATATATATATATATATATATATATATATATATATATATATATATATATATATATATATATATATATATATATATATACAGGATATGTGCCCACAGAATGGACAGCAACAGTGGTCCCACTCCACAAAGGTGGAGCATCTACGGACCCTGAAATTATCGCCCCATAAGCCTGACTAGCTTAGTCTGCAAGGCTATGGAGAGGATCATCATGGAGCTCATAAACAAAGACATTGGGGACCTACAGACACTAGATCCTACCCAGTTCGGCTTTGTCAAGGGCAGATCCTGCCTTTTGAACCTGGTTGACTTCTTTGAAACAGTCACCAAAGCCATAGATGAAGGAAAGGTAGTCCACACAGCCTATCTGGACCTTGCAAAGGCATTTGACACAATACCCCACTGGCATCACAGATAAGCTATCCAGCTTAAATATAAACCCCTATGTCACAAGATGGGTCGCAAACTGGCTCAAAGACAGAACCCACAGAGTGAGAGTTGCTGGAGCCATGTCAGACTCAAAACCGGTCACAAGTGGCATCCCACAGGGTTCTGTCCTGGGACCACTCTTGTTCGGTATATACTTTTCTGAGGTACAGGCAAACGTGGGAGGACTATGGCTCACCAAGTTCGCAGACGACTGCAAACTGGGCGCCATAATCAACTCTCCAGCTGACACAAACATCCTTCAAAAAGGTCTCACAGAGACAGATAACTGGTGCCAGCGCCATGGTTTAAAACTAAATGCCAAAAAATGTATAGTCATACCCTTTGGCAAAAACAATGTGCCCACAAATTACCACATAGGCGAAAACCCATTAAGTACAGAGAAAGTTATTAGAGACCTGGGGACCCAAGTTGATAGCAATCTCTCCTTTGAAAACCACATTGCCAAAGTGGTTAGAAAGACCTTCTACATAGCCCACCTCATCATGAAGGGTTTCACATCTAGATCAAGAGAGGTAATCGTGCCCCTTTATTCATCCCTCATCAGGCCCATCATAGAATACAATGCCCTTTTGGGATGTACCTTACCCGACACCTGCAGCAATTAGAAAGACCCCAAAAGTATCTCACCAAGAGGATCAATGGTCTCAAACAGATGCCATATACTGCTCGGTTAAAAACTCCAGCTCTACTCAGTTGCATACCGCCTACTGAGGCGATCTATGCCTGACATACAAAGCTATGTCAAATCCAGAATTAATGGACATGCTCCACCTCAGTAAATCTAAATCCCTTAGAGCCACACGAGGGACTTGAACCTCAGCACAGAAATAAATAGAACTTGCTGGAGGGACAGGTTCATAACCCAGAGGCTCCCTTCGCTCTGGAATAGAATTCCAGTTCATGTGAGGCAGAGAACCTCACTGAATCTCTTCAAGAAGAATCTCGATAAGTGGATGGGGGATCGTAGGTTTGTCCCAGGGATTACTCCTGTGTCACTATTAGACAGAGGCACAGTAAACTAAACCTTAAAAAGGCACAGTATACTCAAATCAAGGGGTGGCGTAAGCCATACAGAATCGGGCTAGGCTTATAATTGCCCCAGGGCAGATAGCCTAGTATGAACCTATGAACCTATGAACCTATGTATGTGTATGTATGTGTGTATATATATATATATATATATATATATATATATATATATATATATATATATATATATATATGGCACAATCCACACTGTTACAAATGTTACCCATGCCATCAATGTTGTCAAACAGCTATGTATGTACTGTGTGCATCACCATAATAGGTAGCACACATGCATCTGGTGTAACAACTTGATGGGTGTTCCACACCATCAGACAGTAATGTTTATGTAACAAAAAGAGTAACTAGGTATGGCCAATAAAATGTGTGACAGTTCACTGTGGCAAAGGTGGTGCACTTCATCTACACGTCAATGGAAGCTGTGTAGTGAGACACATGAGGAAGGGTACATTGTACTCAGTTATTGGTGTCATGAAGGCTGTGAACTATGAAGGTATTGTGGCCTGTGATGTGGATGTCCTTCACATGCGTAGTAGTTATGTTACATATAAGGGAATAGTCAGCACTGTGGCCACATGCTGGTGTACATTCCACATACAATCTTCCCCAAGACACAGGTCACATACCTATTGGTCTAGTTATAGGGTGTGGTGTCTACATTATATTTGGGTTGTGTGTTTGTTTTCCTGACATAAATCCTCACATCTTTTTTGTGTCATTGCAGGTGTTGTCATGGCTGTGGCAGCAATCTTTGGTGTGTGTTGATACTGTCTGTATTATACTAATATCACAGTTGGAATCAAGGATTGCCCACAATGTGTAGTTCTTCAGACAGCTGTTTGGACACAGGATGTGTTATGTCATTTGTGATGCCTGTGACTTAGATAATGCACAGGAAAGGGCCTATCAGACAGCCCTCATGTACGGACCTGATCACTGTACCTAAGATATAGTTCACTTCACACATTTCAACATATTTCATTGCCATGTATGTGATACAGTGGTCTCCCTACTTTGTGTTATAGGTGTTTATGGCCACATCTGACAATGCTGAGTGAATACCTCAGTGTGGATTTGTGTCAAATGCCTTGGGCTTGTCAAGTTCAAAAGGATGATAGTGTTGTCATCATGCATGCACTTAATGTCATCTTTGAAGGCATCTTACAGATGTAACAAACATGATGTAGCATTAACAACTCACATAAGTCTGTTGCACACAGCCAGGATATTACTAGTGTCCATTTAGTAAAAGGTCCATGATTACATGTTGGTCTACCTTACAGATGAGGAGAGTCAGGATGTGTGTGTACATGCATGTAATAGGTGCTGCCCCACCCCCCCAACTCACATGGCTACATGTTGATGTACACCCTTCTACAGGAATATAGTTAGCTGTATGGAGAATGTGTTGAAGTGTGTACTGAATTGTGTCAGGAAGGTGTATATGCTGAGCCATGCACTAGGTGATCTGTGATGTTGTAAAAGCCCATTGATTCTGTGTGATAGGCCTGGATGAAGGTTAAGACAGTGCATACTGTCTATCCTGATCTGTTCTAGTGTCTGAACACAATCTCCCATGCAGGTATCATTGGGAAACTCATCCAGCTGAGGATTAATGCTTACATCCATAGATGGATAGCCAATTGGCTCAGTGACAGAACATATACTGCAACAATTGATTCACAGACAAAACACATACTGTAAAAGTTGGTGAATCAACCTGTATCAGTAGACATGTCACCACTGGCATACCCCAGGGATCTATGCTTGGCCCCTTACTGCTTGAAATGTATTTTTCGCAGTTCAAGCTAAAGCATATGGCCTTTGGCTTGCCATGTTTGCTGATTCTTGCATACTGGGTGCAACCACTAAGTCCACTTATGATGATAACATACTACAGGAGGGGCTAACCCAGACAAATGATTTGTGACAAAGCCACAATGTGTACAAATAAATTAAAAAAATGTCTTTATTTTATCCTTCTGCAAAATGGAGTTATCTGCTAATTACAGTATTGGCAATAGTCCCGCTATGTTGAAATCCAGTGATGCAAGCACTAGGAACAGACATCAATAGCAATCTGAACTTTGACCACCAAGTGTTCACACTGGTATTGAAAGTCTATGTTGTGCACATCATATGTCACGCCATTGTATTCAGATTTGAGGATTATATTACAGCACTGTACTCGGAACTCACCAGAACACTAATAGAGTATAATGCTGTCTTTTGCATGTACATCATCAGACACATACAGCAGCTGGACAGACCACAGAGGTTTCTCACCAAGAAAACACAGAGCCTACAAGGCATGTCATGACATATGTGGATTGACTGAAAGCCATGTTACTGTAATCTGGATCATATAGGATGAGGTAACATCTGCCTGACCTCCAAGCCAGTCTCTGACCTTACCCTTGTGGGAATAGTGCACATCCACAAATCAGATATATCTGATGATATCAGCAGTTTCTGGTGAGGATAATGTGCATAACAGTGTCCCACATGTTGGTGTAAAAGGCTCTCTGTAATGTCAAACAAGTGCACAACACACACACCCCAGTTGACTGCAGTGAGAACAGAATCCCTGCCTATTTAAGTGTACCAATTACAGAACTCTGTATTTAAAGCAAGCACCACAGCTCAAGTCTGACTTGGACTGTCTCAGACAGCACTTTATAGCTGATGACATCAGCAGTTTCTGGTAAGGAGAATATGGTAATAAGAGTGACCCACATGCTGGTGTAAAAGGCTCTGTCTACTGTCAAGCAAGTGCACAAGCACACACATCAGTTGACTGTGGTGAGAACAGAACACCTACCTATCTAGGTACACCAGTTACAAAACTCAATATTTAAAGCAAGCACCACAGCTGAAGTCTGGCTTGACTACCGCAGACAGCACTTTATAGCTGATGACATCAGCAGTTTCTGGTAAGGAGAATATGGTAATAACAGTGCCCCACATGCTAGTGTAAAAGTCTCTCTGTAATGTCAAGCAAGTGCACAAACACACACAGACCAGCTGATTGTGAGACTAGAACCACTACCTAAGTGCACTGACTACAAAACTCTGTATTTAAAACATGAGCCACAACTTAAGTCTGACTTTATACTTTATAGATGATGACATCAGCAGTTTATGGTGAGGAGAATATGGTAAAAACAGTGTCCAATATGATGGTGTAAAAGGCTCTCTGTAATGTCAATCAAGTGCAGTAGAGTAGGCAGGGTCAAGAGTTCAAGACCTGCTAGGGTTGTTTATTTTTATTTAAGTGGTACATTTTGGAATATTTTCTGCTTAAAACCTGAGCTTTGGCCAGTTAAGATCTAGCTGTATTCAACTGGACATATAAGAGAATTTAAGAACCTTTTATCTGCACTTTTTTCAAATAATACATCATTTTAATTGATTTATTTGTGTTGCATTGAATATTAACTGAACTGAAAGTTTTGACTCTGTTTTTTCAGTTAGTGTTTGCTAGATTTTATTGCCTGTTAGCATTCCTGCATAGACAGTAGTTACAGACGGGGTAGTCTCATTCATTGATATCCTGTTACTGCTTATTTAAGTGGTACATTTTGGAATATTTTCTACTTAAACCTGAACTTTGGCCAGCTAAGATATAGCTATATTCAACTGGACATATAAGAGAATTTAAGTACCTTTTATCTGCACTTTTTTCAAATAATACAGCATTTTAATTGATTTATTTGTGTTGCATTGAATATTAACTGAAATGGAAGTTTTGACTCTGTTTTTTCAGTTAGTTCCCCACCCACCCTCCCTGGTTTTGTTTTAGTGTTAATCTTGGTGGCTTTGATACTGCCCGCCCCTCTTGTAAATTTGTATTTGGATACTCCTTCTGGGCCCATCTCATTTGCTCACTCAACTGAGTGCAGTGAGATCATATTCTGATTTCAGGCACTCCTACTTGTACAAAGAGAGCATCTGGGAAAGAAAAATAAAGCTTGTTTCCTGCCTTTCCTGTAAGTGGTCTAGACTGTTTGTAGGCTCCTGAGCCCCCAAGCCTTTCTGTGTTGGAGGGAAGCCTTCTAGCTTAATTTGTTTCTTAGAACTAGCCAGTTTTCTAGTTTCAGCACTCAAATCTGTTTCTTTGACCTCAGCACTTGTTCAGAACTCGTTGTAAGCACTAAATAAGCTGCAAATTACTACAGCATTCAACTTTCCTCACTTGTCTAGAGGAAAGCAGTTTTTTGTACTTAATAAATAAGCACATATCCAGGCATGTCTAAGTCAGCTCCCGGTGATTTCTCCTGTCTACCTGATGAATCTGGGCATCTTGGAGCAATACAGCAATTGCCTCATGTATACAGACAACCCTCTCCTCCTACCACCCAACACTACAACCTGTGAGAGATGCACTTATATAGCCAAACTGGAATCAAAGCTCTGTTCACCCAAGACTGGACTAGACAGTCAAGAGGAGAAGGTAAACACTTGCACCACACCACACCACACTCATCACATAGTCCCTCAAAACCTACACCACCAAAACACACACATAGAAACACAAAACACACACCTACATTCATGGAGGCTCTCAATAAAAACCTGCCCAAGCATCAGGGACCTCCAAAGCAGAAACGCAAGCAAACCCCACCCCCAACACAACCCAAATGACACATAGCTCATAAATTCTGTGTGCCACTCAACCACAGCCAATAAGGCATAACGTACCCAACACTCTAGCCATAGGTGACTCTATAGTCAGGCACACTGATGTTCCACTCACCAGGCTAAACAAGGAGAAAGTTACTGTCAGCTGCCTGTCAGGTGCCAGGATCTGCCACATAACACATGCACTCAGGTCACTCCACAACAAGTACAAATATGACACTGTCATTGTCTATGTTGGTGTGAATGACCTGAGACGTGCCTCCATCGACTACATGAAAAGAGACATGAAGGAGCTCTCCAATCTTGTAGCCCAGGCAAGTATGATCCTAGCCCTGAGTAGCATTCTGCCACCACCCAGAATGATACCACAGTACAAGGACAAAATGATTGACTTCAACAATTGACTAAGCTGTCATTCTAAGGGGATCCAGTATTTGTCTGCCTGCGACAACATGATCGACAGACCACGATGCTTTGCCAGAGATGGCCTGCACCTGTCGCCTTTGGGATTTCGGATACTGGCTAAAGCTCTTGCCACCCCTATAGTGCTTTTTTTAGGCAAGATTCAAATGCCAAATTCACCACCATAACAGGTACAAGCAAGCAAAATCTGAGGATAATGCTACTCAATGCTAGATGTTTAAACCTCAAAATGCACTCACTTGAGGCACTCCTTAAAATGGAGAACATCAACATCTGTGCATTGACAGAGACCTGGTTCAAAGCTCCAGAGAGCACCCCTGTGTTACCACGCTATAATTCATACCACACCTTTCAGCCACCTAACCCGGAACGAAGCACTAAAGGTGGAGGCGTGTTCATATTCATTAAAGATATCCACACCTCCAGGCTAGTTGCACAGCATAATGCATCGAGATTATCTAAGTGCAACTTACGCTTGGCAAGACCACAATCCAAATTGTAGCTTGCTACAGACCCCCCACCATGACCCAGGATTCCCACTCCTCATTTCTTGATACACTGGAAAGTATTAGGGTACAGTCCAACACCCTAATAATGGGTGATTTCAACTACCCAACCATTAACTGAGAATACTACTCATGTACCAACTCTTTTGTTCAATGTTTTCTGGAATTCATAAATTCCAATGCCTTGGATCAACTTATTCAGACCCCCACCAGGGGCAGCAATATCCTAGACCAGGTCATTACCAACATGGGCAATCGGTGTTCCACACCAGAGGTCAATTCCTCATTGGTCAGATCCAACCACAAGCTAATCACCCTAGGCATCTACATCCCACCCCCACCCCAATTAGGGAAACCACCATAAAAAACTTCTCCAAAGCCAACTTCACACTTCTTAAGACAGAAGTGGCAAACTTCATGACACCCATGCAGACAGACAATAGAGGTACAACTGCTGAATCCTATACAAATGCACTTTATAAGCAAGTGCATGGATCATGCTATCCCTAATAGAACCAAGATGCTATCTTCCAAAAAATGGAAGCCAATCTTGTGGTCCTCTGCTATAAACAAACTCTACAACAGAAGAAAGAAACTGTTGCAAAAAAGAGTAAAATTCCATGACTGGAGGAACTCCCTGGTCAACCTCAGTAAGAAGCTGAGATCCCTCATAAAATCCTCCAAAGCTAGTTACGAAAACAAAATTGCCACTGACTCTAAAGGCAACCACAAACCATTCTATAGCTATGTCAAGAATCTCAATGGCAACACTCATATCTAATCTGAGTTACAGCACAATGGCACTAAATATACAGAACCAACTGATATTGCCAACATCCTGGCAGATAGGTTCAGTGCTAACTTTACCCCCCTCTCACCCCCTAGAGGGCCCATCTCTATACCAGAATAATGCAAAGTTCCTGTAATCATGGCTGCACAGGGAAAAAACACACTTTTCAAAGCCAAGAACACAGCATCCATGGAACATGACAATAAGCCAGGCTGCGTTCTACACGAACTACAGAATGAACTGGCACCCTACCTAAGTACCATGTTCAATCATAGCTTCACCTCAGGCTTTGTGCCCACTGAATGGTGCACCGTGATGGTTATCCCACTCCACAAAGGGGGAGCCATGACGGACCCCAGGAACTACTGCCCCATTAGCCTGACAAGCCTGGTCTGCAAGGCCATGGAACGTATCATCATGGAACTCATAAACAAAGACATTGGTAATCTCCAAACTCTGGACCCTATCCAGTTCGGGTTTGTAAAAGGCAGATCATGTCTCCTAAACCTGATTGACTTCTTTGAAGCAGTCACCAAAGCGATAGATGAGGGTAAGGTGGTTCACACAGCTTATCTAGAGCTCGCCAAGGCTTTCAACACCATCCCCCACTCTGGAATTATAGATAAGCTCACTAAACTAGGTATAAATCCCTATGTCACAAGATGGGTTGCCAGCTGGCTCACAGAAAGAACCCACACTGTGAAAGTAGCAGACTCCAAATCTGACTTCAGACCAGTGAAAAGTGGAGTACCACAGGGTTAGTCCTGGGTCCTCTCCTGTTTGGTATCTACTTCTCTGAAGTACAGGCTAACACAGAAGGTCTTTGGCTAACAAAGTTTGCAGATGACTGCAAACTAGGAGCCATAATCGAAACTCCTAATGATGTGGACATACTACAAAAGGGCCTTACTGAGACAGATGCCTGGTGTCAATGCCATGACCTGAAGTTCAATGCCAAAAAGTGTATTGTCATCCCCTTTGGTAAAAACTCTGTACCCATGAACTATCACATAAGTGGTACTCTACTTAACACCAAAAGTGTGATAAGAGACCTTGGGACACAGGTGGACAGTAGTCTCTTCTTTGATAATCACATCACCACAGTGGTCAGGAAATCCTTCTTCGTAGCTCATCTCATCACAAAAGGTTTCTCATCCAGAAAAAAAAAGGTCATTGTTCCCCTCTAATCATCAATCATTAGACCCATTATAGAGTACAACACCACTTTTGGTATGTACCTGACAAGACATCTACAACAACTGGAAAGGCCACAGAAATATCTCACAAAGAGGATTACTGGCCTCAAACAGATGCCCTATGCAGACCGTCTCAAAAAACTCCAGCTTTACTCCATCTTATCTCACCCACTCAGAGGCGATCTCTGCCTAACATACAAAGCTATGTCAAACCCAGAGCTGTTGGACATGCTCCACTTAAAGAAATCCCAATCCCTCTGAGCTACACGCTCTAGGTACCTAAACCTTGTCACCACAATAAACAGAACATGCTGGAGGGATAGATTCCTGTCCCAGAGACTTCCCATACTCTGGAACAGACTACCTATCTATGTCAAACAGAGCTCCTCATTAGCACTCTTCAAGAAAAATCGTGATGATTGGATTGGAAATAGGAAATTCACCCTAGGGATCACTTCTTTGGCTCTGATCAACAGGGGCACAGAAAAGTAATTTTGTTGAGTGGCGAAAGCCAGGGTACCTTTTTGGCTAAGCTTATATAGGCCCTAGGGCTTATAGCCTAGTAGCCTAGTACCTACCACACACACACACACACACACACACACACACACACACACACGCGCGTGCGCATGCACACACACACACACACACACACACACACACACACACACACACACACACACACACACACACACAACACACACACACACACACACACACACACACACACACACACACACACACACACACACACACCAGTTGACTGCAGTGAAGATAGAATTCCTACCTATCCAAATACACATACTACAGAACTCAGTACTTCAAGCAAGCACCACTGCACAAGTCTGAATTTTACAAAGCTGTAGTGTAGGACAACATATAGTGGATGAAATCAGCAGTGCATGAAGGAGAGAATATGTTGGGAGGCCTGCATAAAATGGATGTGTAGGCATGTCCAAGAGTCAGAATATTGTCAAGTCATGGGACTGAAGTGGTAACTGTAGGATAAATACTTACACTCTTCTGGCTAGATAGACACACACACATGACTGTAATAAGAACACAGCTTTACCTATCTACAGAGCTCAGTATTTCATACAAACACCATGGCACAAGTCTGACTTTTACAAGGCTACAGGACAACTTATAGTGAATAACATCAGCACTGGATGTAGGAGAGAAGATGATGGGAGGTTTGCATAGGTTCATAGGAGTTTACTAGGCTAATGACTCTACAGTCTTTATAAGCCTATTCATGTAAAAACCCAAATACCTTTATTGAGCATAGTAAGATGTTTATTGTTATCAGAGCAATTTTGAGATCAGCACCGACTGCCCCTGTCCATGATGAACATAGCTGCCATCCCTGAGGTGAGTTTATGATCACCCGTCCAGTTTTCAAGGATGCAGTGGGAACCTATTCCAGAGGAGAGACATTTTCTGGCAGATATAGCTGTCTCTACAGCATGTTCTGTTTATGTAACGCACTATGTTGTGATTCCTTGAGGAAGTTATTCTTGTCACAATTGATTTGTAGATGTCCAGTATATCCAGTAGGGCAAAGTCAGAACTGTTCTGTAGGCCAGGCACAGGTCACCTCTCAAAGGCTTGAATGATAATGAGTAGAGTGACAGGGCTCATTCTTTCCATTTATGTCATGTTATGGAGGCTCTTAATTCTCTGGGTCAGAAACCTCTGTTGTTTCTCCAGTTGCTGCAGGTATCTGGTGAAGTACATACAGAAGGGAGCATTGTACTCAGTTAGTGGTCTGGTAAGGGATGAGTAGAGCAGACCTATGACCTCTCTGGTCTTGGATACGATGTCCTTATTTATGAGGTGCATAATGTAGAATATGTTTCTTACCACTATGGACATATAGTGATCAACGTTTAGATTGCTATCAAGCTATGTTCCCAAGTCTCGCACCACTGAGTTTGAGGGGTGCTATGTATATCATAATTAGCAAGAGTATTTCCTTTCCAAAGGGGACAATGAGGCATTTTTTGAGTTAAGTTTCAGTCCATGAGTTTGTCACCAATCATTTGTCTGTGTCAGTCCTTTCTGTAATACGTTAACATCGTTGGGGGCTCTATATGATTGTGCCCACTTAACAGTCATCTGCTAACTTGTTAAGCCACAGGCCATCTACCTTCATCTGGACTTCATAGAAATGCTTTTCAAACAGTAGAGGGCTCATCACAGATCTTTGTGGTATGCCACAGGTAACTTGTTTACTGGTGGAGGTGGCTCCCCAACTTTGACATTGTGGATTCTGTCAGTGAGCCAGTTGGCTGCCCATCTAGTAAAGTATTGGTTAATCCCCAGATGGGATAATTTGTCTATAATACCTGAATGGGGAATTGTGTCACAGGCCTTGGCTAGATAAACATAGGCAGTATGTCCTGTTTTTCCACATCCAGGGTTTTGGGTACATTATCAAATAAGTCCACCAGGTTTAATAAGCAAGATCTACCCTTGAGAAAACCAAAATGAGTCAGGACAAGAGTGTTGAAAGTCACCTATGTCCCTGTGGATATGGTCCATGATGATTCTTTCCATAGCCTTGCAGATAAGGCTGGTTAGGCTTATGGGTCAATAGTCCCCAGGGTCAGTTGACAGATGTATTGGCATGTTCATCTGTAAAAATAGTGCTAGTTCTGCATGTTACTAGATTGATGGGCATTGCGTATCACACATTTGATATTAATTTATGTAGTGCAGTTTATATATGTGTGAAAACGTACTGCGACACCAGGGATGCATTACATGGGGAGAGGCAACACATTTCTATATTGTAAATATGTGACAGATTCTTAGATAGGACCTTTATTTTGTTATGTTTCCAAGTGTAGTTTCATGGCATGAAGAGTAAATGGACAGTAAACAGCACTGATACATGCTAATATTTAATTTGTATAGTGCAAAAATGAGCAGTGGGTTTGTGTGATGGCAGGCATAGTGGTTGCACATGCAAGAAAAACATTTCCATTACTTTCCCTGTTTGCACATAGTTAAGCAGTGTGCAAACGGGAGCTGCATTGCTAAAAGTCTGAGAGTTAGTATTGAGTCTATGAAACACACCTGCTGCTTAGCTGAATCTGTGGCAGCAGGTGTAAATACATTAACACATTTACTTTTGAGCCCAGATGATACTGGGTCTGAATCCAGGTGTATCTAATACTTTTAAATAAACAGCGATAATGCAATGATGTGAATTCTTTATAGTACATGTGTTGCTGTGTCTTGGCATAGCACAGTGGGGTTAAGCAGCATTGTGTGGAGGTAAACACAGCATCATACAACTGCTCACCGTCGTTTGGTGTTGGTGCATGAGGCAAAAAATGCTGCTCAAGCATAGAGGCCAGAAACTGAAGGGATCCATTGCTTATTCTGGTACTTAGGTGTATTGTGTGTGATTCTATTTTTTGACTAGATTATAGGTGTTAAAATGGGGTAAATAAGAAAGTGGTGAAATGGGAGCAAGCAGGGGGAAGAACAAAGAGAAAACAGTACAGCGATGTGCAGAAAGATGTAGGAAAAAACCACAGCTATCCTTTTCATGGGCAGTGCAGTGGTTCAGTGGTTAACATTGTTCCCCATAGCAAGAGATTCTCCAGTTTGATCCTCACCTGGGTTGCCTTCTGTGTGGAGTCTGTATGTCCTCCCTGGGTCCGCATGTGTTTCCTCTGAGTAGTCCTGTTTCTTCCCACATTCCAAAGACATGCGTCTGAAGCATTTCTCCCCAGGCCACCACTGAAAATAGAGTCTGTCCTAGTCTGAATTTTCTGGTCAACAAATGTTAAATAAGTAAATTAATTTCTTCAAAAGTAAAAGCTGATAATGTGTGCAGATTATTAAGTGGATTTGGACTGTCACCAGCACAGAAAGGAGTGACAACAATATAATCATGTTGGAATGCCAATTGCACCAAATCAGGTGTACCAAGATGACAAATGGAGAGCTGTATATGAGATGATTGATATATATATATATATATATATATATATATATATATATTTACTTTTTTTTTTTTTTTTTTTTAAGATAGGTGTCCATTTTGTTTTGATTCAGTAAAAGAAGAATGCTGGGTAAGAGAGTAAGTGACATAGGTATTTCTGGGTTAGGTAAGTTGGGCAGGTGATAAAGCAAATGCAAACAAACAAGACAAACAAGGCAAGACACAAAGATGGTGAGGGACACAAAAAGTTGGGGGACACCATGATTGGGGTGAGGGAGGGAGGAGACAACACATAATCATGCTAGCAAACCTGGAGACAGTGAGAATCGAGTCCTTACCCACTGGGCTGTCATCACTGTCCCCTTAATCGACTGGTAGTTGGAGTGCTTAGACATGTTCTCCTCCTGCATACTATGAGGCAGAGCAGTCTCTCCATCAAGTATAGGCATACACCAGTAGTGCGGTGCATGACCCTAAGTACCAATCCTAGCATCTCACGGTGGGTGATGAAATCCCCACCACCACTACTGCTTCCAGAGTGTACCAATGTACCAGCTGCTGGGTCAGTACTACCTGATGGCACAGGTAGTACAGGGGCAGCAGAGACAGTGCTGCCAGGTTGGGTACCAAACGTGTGGGGCATTGGTGCTATAGCTGGTGGAATGGGGCATGTTGATCCACTGGGGCTGGCCTATCTTGCTGTGTTGTACAGCATTTAGTGATTTGTACACATAGATGACATAGAGACATTTTGATGACTGAAATAGAAAATAAGTAAAGAGAGATAAGGATTGGGATGAGAAAAAAAAGAGAGATAAAATGAGTATCACCATATGTGACAAACAATGCATTAATACAATTATACAGCTATTTGATCTGAAGTATTATATTTAAGTACACATCCTAACAAATACACAGTATACCTACAGCTTTTGGTTTCAGGATTTTGATTTTCAGGCTTATGATGTTTAGGCTTCTGAATATATATATATATATATATATATATATATATATATATATATATATATATATATATATATATATATGGCACATATACTTGTTCCAGTTATACAGATTATAATTACAGCAGGACATTTATGCCATCTCTGTAGAGTTTAATTTAATGTAAATATTATTAAAGAAACACAATACTGTATAGTTGTGACTCATGGTATTTGAGACGAGAACCTCTGACTACAGTCATATTTGACTCCTAAAGTTGGTTTGTGCTACAGACTAATGCATGCATACTTGCTTTTACAGTTAGGATATGCATGTTCAGTTTTGGTACAACTGTATTAAAACCCCCCAAAAATCTATCTTTAACTTTTAAAGCTGCAATAACACTTCTCTTATGCTGCATACATACCACTTGCTTCCCTCAGTCTCTCCATTCAAGCAGCAAGAGCCTGTCTATTGAACTTTATGTTGGCATTAGCCGAGGAAAGAACAGAAAAGAACAGAAGAGCATTATGCATACCAGTCTTGCCTATATTTAGCTTTCTAAGTATTACAAATATTCTCTTATTGTCATACTTACACAGCTGTGGCATGTCTGAAGTCTCAAATTCAGTCAACCAATGGTTGAGTGTATCCCTTTTGCACCTGTGTAGGTCATTAAAATGATGCCTACACTCTTCTCCACTGCATGGGATACCAGTAGCACTAGATACAGCCTTAGCCAAACTACTCCATGCCTCGGACTTGTACTGGGAGCCAGAATAGTCCTCCTGCAGAAGCTTTTGGCTGTGGTGCTTTACCAGACATCCATTAAACAACCTGGAGCCCTGGACACCCTACCTTTGTGCCCTAGACTGGGCAGCTTCCTCACTAACTCCAGCCATGACTAGCATCTGTTCTAGAGCAATGGGAAATGATGCTTTCCCACCAATTCTGGTTATCGCATTTACTGGAAGTGTACAAACTTGAGCAATGATGCCAACCACTTTGCACAATGACAGGGGCTGCTGCAGTGGTGCATTGGTTAGTGTTATCATGTCACAGCAAGATATTCTTAGGTTCAGTTCCCAACTGTAGTGCCTTCTGTGTGGAGTCTGTATGTCCTCCCTGAAGTCATGTGGGTTTCCTCCCAGTGCTCTGGTTTCTTCCCACATTCCAAAGACATGCACTAGGTGGATTGGACACTCTCTAAATTGGCCGTAGATGCCAGTGTGTGTGCAAGTGAGTGGTACAGATGAACTACTGTGGCAGGGCTAGCCACCTGGCAGTGTAAACCTTGGTTCAAGGTGATTGCCACTGTTGAAGTGACACCCTGACTCCATATGCAAAATGGGAAAAAGGGGTTGAGGATGGATGGATAAAGCGAGGCTGCAGTACCAAGCAGGGATGGCATAAATATTTGAAATAGTAAAGTAAATTTGACACTTGACCTTAGTTTGAGGGGTGTCTGGTGATGTAACTTGGAAGTAGGTATTGAAAATTGGAAGGTAACTGTTAGGTGAGTTAAGTTTGCAGACATGCACTGGGGTAATAAATATCATGAGCTGGCACATTTGTTTTTAGCATTATATGTTTATTTATCTAACATTTGTTTACTGGGAAAGTTTGACTGGGACAGAGCCCATTTTCAGTGGAGGCCTGGGGAGGAATGCTCCAAACACATCTTTGGAATGTGGGGACTGGAGTACCTGGAAGAAACCCAAGCGAATACAGGGATGACATACAGACTCTGCACAGAAGGCACCCCAGCCAAGAATCAAACTGGAAAACCTCTTGCTGTGAAGTGACAATTCTAACCACTGCATTACTGTGCTCCCTTGTACACTGATAAAATTGATTTTTTAAAGTATGGGATTCAAACCTAGGCGTAAGGTACAAAACATTTTCTTCCACAGAGCTGATTTTCCATCTTTGCCACAGAAGAAGTGCTGCTCAGACATAGTCAGGAATAATACATAAATACAGGTGACAGTTTAAGATGTTAGACATGTATGTGTGTGACCTGAGAAGGTGATTGGATATAGATCCAGTTGTGTGTGTGTTATGTAATCGAAAAGCCCATGCCAGTCCAGATAGCAGAATTATACTTACATAAATATAGTAGACAGTATACTCTCAGTGTTACATCTGAAAACACACTAAGGGTGCCTTATCCCTCATACATATGATTCATATCAGCTCCACTAACTAAAGGATCAACTGAATGTATGCACGTTGCAGTCTAACCTGACACACACACACTGGAGCTAGGGCAGTCTGCTTTGCTGTTGTGCTTTCCTTTTCTCTACCAGTAATCATTCACGGTTGGAATCCATTAGCAACTAATACTGGGAGAGTGCCTGCAATATCCTTACATCCACTACACAGAGCCAAGCATTTGAGATTCAGAAATTCTAATGAGTTCACACCTCATTTGCATATTCACCATGCTTACAGCCCTGAATCTACACCATAAAAAGACAACTGTGTAGATAGGGAACCTGAAAGTGAAGAGACTTTTTTATGTGGAGAACACAGAAAAGAGGCCATTACCTTGAGATATATCTGCACAGAAGTCTACTTAACTTGAGAAGGTATGCTTGCATTTTTCATCTATATACTGCAGATGCTTAAGCCGCAGTGGTGCAGCAGTTAGCGTTGTCGCCTCACAGCAAAAGGTTCTTCGGTTTGATTCTCAGCTGGAGCGCCTTCTGTGCAGAGTCTGCATGTCCTCCCCGCAGTCGAATGAACTTTAAAGATATGCAGGTAGGTGCGTGCATGTGTGGGTGTGCCTTCTTTGAAAGTTGGGTGCCAGACTGGCAACCTGACACTGTAAAAATCCACTGCCAATCATTAGCGGACCAGTGATCTGCTGTGGTGACCCCTAACCGGGAAATGCCGAAAGACTTTTTATACTGCAGATGCTGAAATCTCATTTAAGAAAAAAATGTTTTATATTTATATAATATATTAATTAGCAAACTTTACTGTTATCTGTATACATTACTTAGAAGTTTACTGATGGCATGGGCATGTTTGTCAGGGCATTTCACAGGTATGCGTGATTGGCAATAGCTTAAAATGGAATATTCTTTTTTAAATCTGTTCACATGTTTCAGAGACAGTTCATTTGCTAGCACTTTTAGAATTTCACTGATGGTTTGTTAGCAGAATGTGTCATTTGCCTGTTCTTTTGGGGGTGGGGGAGCAAAGCTGCATTTCTGTTTTTGCACAAACAAGAAGATATTGCTATTGTTACTCTCCCTTGCTTTGCATCGAGCCTTGCTTTGTGTGTGAATGTAATATGTTACAACCACACAATTCCTGTTGTCCATATTTCAGATATCTAGACTGTGTTATGTTTCTCCAGTGGGTAATACTGAAATGCTACCTTTTCTGTTTTTACAGGGAACAGGTATTTTTTTTTGTTATGTGATACTTATGTGTATTATCCTTCTGTTGTGTTTTAGGACACCTAGACATATGCCACCCAGGTGTTTCAATCCTCGTAAACCACCCTTCAGTGACTGAGAATCAGGTCATTGCGGAAGGTCTTAGGCAAGATTGTCCCTTTCTACTTGAGAGGAAATGTGGTGCTATGTCATGTAGAATGCACATTTGGCAGCAGATAGTTGCAGATACGAATGCAGTAGGCAACCGCAGCACAACATATGATCAGGTGTGCCATAGGGCCACTGACATGATTTCATCTGCAAGGAGGAGAGCAGCTGCAGTGGCCCATGATAGTATGGGTACCAGGGAGGGTACTGCTACAGATCTTCTACTAACAGCAAATGAAGAGTTCCTGTCCACTGTCACAGATCCAGACAGCTCCCAGGAAAGTACAAAATAGCATGTCCTTGATATTGGTGATACTGTTTCAGGGACAGCAAGTATGTCCCAGGACGAGCTTTCAGGTAGGCTTATGTATCTCCATTGTTAAATACTCTTGTATAGTAAGATATTTACATCAAAATATTAGTTCTGTTTAACAAGAAATTGGTTGGGAGGATTGCAGATTGCGACAGTTAACACATTCTGATTGATTACACTTGGGAATCAGGTTGGATTTGTTACCCAAGTTCTTGTTGAATGTATAGTTAATGGACATATAAAGGGCAAAATGTTTTACCCCTGTGTTAATGTTAATTGTTATGATATTGTCCATACCCTTTGCTTAACTGCTTCTAGGACCATCCAGCATAGGGAGCAGGCTATCATCTGCACATGGTAAGCCAAATATTTTATAGCAGTACTGATGAGCAGTTCAAAGAAATATTTTAGTGTGTGATGTTGATGTCAGGACTGTTGTGTGTATTGCTATACTGTCTGTAATAATGACACCACTGTTAGTTTGTTAGCATATATTGGACTATAGTAGTATAGGTATTAATTTTTTCCTGTGTTTGTTGCTTATTGTCATAGGTGCTCCTGAAAGTGAAGTGTAGGACATCTACCACCTCCACCATGTAGCTGATGAACGACACATTGGAACGGGTGGTGTCTGTGATGGAACATCTACTGGGAGGGGGACAGCATCCTCATGGGTGCAGGTCAGCCACATCATCTGCTGTTAGCCAAAGCGGTGTGCCCAAGCATGCTCCCATAGTGGCAGTACTTTCACTGCTCCATCAGTGGTTGAGCTGTCCACACCCAGACATGTCAGGTCATGGAGTCATGGTCCTGGGTGTTCATATGATGGGACCTTGTCCAGCAGACATCAATCACATTCAGGTAGCAGCAGTGCTTCTGACCATGGGCATGGACATGGCAGTGCAACTTCTGGCAGAGCCAGTTCTCGTGGTTAGGGATGACAGCAATGAACTGCCACCTCTACCATGCATGACTCATGCCTGTCCAACATACCAATATTTAGAACTAGCACAGAGCTTGGCTATGTTCATGCAGCCACTGACACATGAATTTCATCTGGAGAACCCAAACAGATACACAAACAACATTTACATGGTTCAGCCATAAAGCTTAAAACTCGTTTGTTACTTTATCCAAATATCTGCCTGATTTTCTTTCTTACTCACACACACACTGACTGACCTTTTGTATCAGCCTAGGCTTCCTGCCACCCCACAACACTGTGCAAGTAATGATAACTGTACCATATCTCTGCTTTCTATCTTTTGTATTCAGGGATACATATGCTTTGTGTCTGATACTCACGGTGTATAGCTGACTTAGTGCTTTCTATATCTACATTTGTGATGCTGAATTGGTAATTGTACCTTTGACTAATATTGGTCTTAGAAAGTTAGACAGTTGATAGCATCACACTTTTTTACATCAGTATTGTTAATGATCTTGTGAAGGTTGTGAAGTCTGAAACTGAAATGTGTCTCATTACTTTCTAACTTCTCTTTTTAATGGTAGTACAAATGTATGATGCTAAACTGAGAGCATGTGGTGAACATCAGTACTTTTGAGAGGTATGTCTGTGTGAATCTTTGATGCCTGAGGCCTACTACTTTATAATGGAGACATACAAGTCAAATAAGTCTATGCTGTCACATGTTCAGGTCATTTCTGTACAAATCATCCACCTTTCTTGCTTACGCTACCAAGTATCAACATGAAAGGATATGTCAGCCATTCATATTATTACACAATACACTCCAGGTTCAACACTTACTCTGTTCTCTGGATGGTGCCTTAATTTCTACATGTGTGCAGTCTATGTCACCCAGTACTTCAGGGTAGTGTGCTACAGGGTAGAACTCCTGCATGTTTCTGGCCCTGTCCTCAGGAGTATGGGGATAATATATGTGGTCACTGGCATGTTAGAACATAGCATTCAGGAATTGATGAACGATCCTGGATGCTGATGCCTCTGACACCCCCAGCATGTCCCCTGTTCATCTCTGAAAGGTACCTGTAGCTAAAATTCTAAGTGCAACATATACCTTTGCCTCCACAGGGATGGGCTCCCCTTCAGTTTGTCCTTGCTCTGAGTTGAGGACAACAGAGTTTGCAGAGTTCCTGTAATATGTCTCTAAACCCTGTAGCATTCAACAATGTCCACCATGTAGATTGTGATAAGTTAAATGGAGTTTGAAAACTCTTCTCCTTCTTTGCCTTAGTCTATTAGCAGCAGCAGCAGCAGCATAAACTTCAGCCTGTTGCACAACACATGAATTAAAGCAACAGCAGCCCCTAACATTTTTTCTGTGTAGATTTTTTTCTATGGCTATATTCAATAGGTTTTGGAAGTCACAGGGAAAGCCAGCACTGAGTCTACATGATTGCTTTATAGCTTGTTGAATAGCTCCTCCACCTTGGATTGGTTGATTAGCATACAGTTCAGCTGCTAATTAGCATACCACAATGTTTACCTTGTTTGCACAACTCTACATGGGTCTACACACTGTGTAGAGCCACTTTCTGAATCCAAAACAGGTTGTTACCATTTGTGTGTGTCAAAATGGACCATGTAGTGAATCTGCCGATACTCTAAGCAATGCTTTTTTTTTTCAAGTCTAATATTCAAGTATAAATTAAAATAATACTCATGAAATGGTTACTAACAAAAAAAATCAAAAGCTAAAGTTGGAAAATATTATCTGTAAAATGACAAGCAGTTTGTTTTTAGAGACAGTTAAAAAAATAGTAAACAAGCCAGTACCAGTGGTATAGAAAGATAACGCTTTCACTATGGCCATGGTATCCTCAGTCTGGTTCGTGGCCTGGGCACTTGATGTCACTGACAGAGGAGGAAGGTGTGCCCATCCTGGGAAAGATGGTGGAAAACTCAGGGAAGACACAGCCAGAGTCCTTTGGAAGAGGGCTGGCATTGTAGGCAGCATTCCAAAGACAGGGATTCAGCTCACCAAGCCACTGCTTGATGACAGCAATCATCAGGAAGTGAATGGTGGTATGTGCACTTGTAAGGGAGGCATTGTGATTTTCTGCAGTGATGCAAGTAGCCTGTCCCTTCTCCAATGTGGGATTGAGGACTTACACAAAATGTTCTTATTGTCAGCATGCCAGTGACAGCACAAATTATCTGATGTCTGCTTGAATGGTGTCCCGTCCACATGATTTTTGGCCTAGTGCAACCACAAACTCCACTTTGCTGATGAATGAATAGTCTTGAGTCTGATAATGGGAGATCTGATAATTGACAAGCAGGGAGGGGGTGGTCTCCCAAAAATGCCAATCAGTGGAGTGATATTACCATAGAAAATGTTCTTACTACACTTTATGACACTGCAACATTACATCAGGGTGGTGAAGACACTGACCACAAAATGAATTTATAGAGTATAGGTGCCCACATCGATCATTATGGGGTATAACATTTAGATAATAATGACAACTTAGAATGATACCGGGAAATTATCACTGCAGAGAGGATAACAATAAGATGACACACTTGTGTAGTAACCATTGAGGACGTGATCACTTTGGGTGGCCCCCCACTTGTGTGAGCAAGGAATCCTCTCACTGCAGCTAAAAGAAAAGAAAACTCTAACCAGCAATCATCCAAAAATAGACTGCAGCTCCAGGTTTAACTCCAGGAACCTTTTTGTTGCCACTTGTGTAGTAGCCACTGAAGACCTGATTGCTTTGGGTCCCCCTCCACTTGTGTGAGCAAGGAATCCTCTCACTCCTACTAAAAGCAAAAAAAACCTCTAACCAGCCATCATCCAAAAATAGACTGCAGCCCCAGGTTTAACTCCAGGAACCTTGTTGTTGCCACTTGTGTAGTAGCCACTGAGGACCTGATCACTTTGGGCCCCCCCCCCCACTTGTGTGAGCAAGGAATCCTCTCACTCTGGCTAAAAGCAAAAAAAAACTCTAACCAGCAGTCATCCAAAAATAGACTGCAGCCCCAGGTTTAACTCCAGGAACCTTGTTGTTGCCACTTGTGTAGTGTAGGTGCCAGCTTTTGTGACTCCTGTTCTGCCTTGTTAAGATCTGTTACAGTCAGCTAGAGTGCATACCCCAGGGGCAATAGTGACAAACCTTCTTCCTCTTAGACCACCCCCACCCATTTCATCCATTTCACTGTTGATAATTTGTTGTATGTTAAGGTATTTAGCCCCTCCTAACAGTCATAGTCTTCAATCCCTCCTCCTTAATACTTGTTCTTCACTAAACACCAAACAGAGCTGCAATGTCTCTAGCTGCTTTTATCTTTAGCTACATTGTGTGCAGCAAAGGGGAATACAAATATAAAAGAGAATAAAATCTGCCATTGCAGACTAGTAAGCAGCATACAGTGTCTACCTGTGGTTTACTCCTACACATAGTTTTTCTTGGCGGAACCTTCCAATCCTTGAACAAAGGTGCCTGTATGTTTACCTTATTTCCTTGGCTATCCTTTGATAAATAGCTAGGTTAGCAGAGTGCCTTGGATTCTCCCATGCTACTTAAAATTCCAATTGATGGTTTCCCTCCCTTTGGCGGCCACGGTGGTGCAGCAGTTAGCATTGCCACCTTACAGTAAGAGGTTCTCTGGTTCAATTCTTGGCTGGGGTGCCTTCTGTGTGGAGTCTGCATGTCCTCCCTGTGGTCACGTGGGTTTCCTCCGGGTGCTTCGGTTTCCTCCCACATCCCAAAGACATGCAGTAGGTGGATTGGACACTCTAAATTGGCCCTAGGTGTGAGTGTGTGCATGTGTGTGCCTTCTGTGGAAGGTTGGGCGCCGGGCTGGCAACTCGACACTGTAAAAACTCCACTGCCAATCATGAGCAGACAAGTGATCCGCTGTGGTGACCCCTAACCGGGAAAAAGCCAAAAGAAGAAGAAGAAGGTTTCCCTCCCTTCCCCCACACCCCAAGTGATTGCTCAGATACAACACAACAAAGGTTTTAAAAACCCTGGATGCCATATTTGCTCTAATTGCAGCTGAAAGTCCTCCAGGTGTAGCATCTCTAGTAAGTGATTGTATTATTTTTCTTTTTTTCAGTGTTGTATTCCACACTGTAAACTCACTGTCCCTGCATAGAGTAGTACAATAATTTCTCTCTATGGTAGCTTTCCAGTTATTTTTTATTTTAGCTGGTACAGTTTATATTTGGATACTAGAAGCTTATGTTTTTGTTTTTGCTTGCTCCCAGTTTCAGTAAACCTGATTCAGAGTTCCTCTAGATGATAGTGCTAAGGTAGAAATACTCTTTTCTTTTTTAAGTGCTGAATGATACGTATGGTAAACTGGTGAAACTGCTACATTGTTGCAATATTGTCTGGTAATAGTATATTCCACCTAGTTACACTGACTGCTGCTAATGAATACTCTGTTTCTGTAAGTTAAACATACATTGTAAAGTGCTAAATGATATTTATAGTAAACCTGTGAAACTGCTACATTGTTGCCTTATTGTCTAGTATTAGTATATCCCAACTAGTTACACTGCTGCTACTGTATATTCTGTTTCTGTAAGTTAAACATACATTGTAAAGTGCAGAATGATATTTATGGTAAACTGGTGAAACTGTTACATAGTTGCAATATTGCCTGGTAATAGGATATTCTAACTAGTTATACTGACTGCTGCTGAATAAGACTGGTTGCAGAGTCTGAATGTATTTCTTTTGATGACTTCTAATAGGCTATGTTCACTTGCTCTGCTTTCTGTACAATATTTATGATGGTTGTGCTTATTTTGATGTCCTTATTTTATTGCTTTTAGTCTTACATTCTTTCCTTTTCTCTTCTTTGCAACCTTTAGAGCCACTGAGGACCTGATCACTTTGCCCCCGCCTGCCACTTGTGTGAGTAAGGAATCCTCTCACTCCAGCTAAAATCAAAGAAACCTCTAACCAGCAATCATCCAAAAATAAACTGCAGCCCCAGGTTTAACTCCAGGAACCTTGTTATTGCCACTTGTTTAGTGTAGGTGCCAGCTTTTGTGACTACTGTTCTGCCTTGTTAAGATCTGTTACAGTCAGCTAGGGTACATACCCCAGGGGCAACAGCTGCAAACCTTCTTCCTCTTAGCCCACCTCCACCCCCCTACCCCCTTCATCAGTTTCACTGTTGATAATTTGTTGTATGTTAAGGTATTTAGCCCCTCCTAAAAGTCATAACCTTCAATCCCTCCTCCTCAATAAATGTTCTTCACTAAACACCAAACAAATCCTTAGGCTGATGAGACTACATAATGATAGGTCACAGCTTAAGGCAGCATTAGATAAGCTTAAAGAAGAGTTTTTAGAGAGAGGGTATCCTGGTGATATGTATGATATAAATATGTAGCCGAAATGAAGAGAGAAACACCAGAAGTAGACCCTTTTTTCTGAGGGAGCCAATAATACACCACAGGTGAATAGCAGTAATGATGGTAAACTTAGATTCCCCCTTACTTTTAGCAGTGACATTAGTATTTTTGAGAAGTATTTAAAAGAAATTGGAACATCTTGAAAACTATTAGACCTGGATAGTTTTACAGAAGATGCACCTAGGTTTGCTTTTAAAAATAAGAGGTCCCTTAAACGTCAACTGTGCTATGGCAACAAGAGTAATAGACTGAACAATTTATCTGAAAGAAAAGGCTCTTATATGTGCAGGAACTGTTCTGCATGCAAGTATATTCATTCATGTACCACATATATCCACCCTGATCTGCACTTTGAATTACAAGCTAGGCAGTATGCTGACTGCAGAACAAAAAATATAATGTATTTGGCTTTCTGTATAATATGCAATGCTTACTATATAGGAAAGACTAATCGTATGCTAAAGGAATGCATACAGGAGCACTACAGAGATATTTCCAATATGGACACAAATGCTCTTTCTAAGCATGTAGAAATTAAGGGCAGACAGCATTCCTTTAAATTTATTGTTCTAGAGATTCTGCAGGAAGGAATGAGGGCTGGGGATATAAAAAACAGGACTGAGCTTGCAAAGCAAAGATGGATACTCAGATTGAATGCACATACCGCTCCAGGGATTAATGAGGCAGTGTCCCTGAAAACCTTTCTAAAAGCTAGGACACTTAAGCATTAATGAGATATTATTAGACAAATGTATTTTTTGCTATACTTTTTACTATTTTTTAAATGAAGTCTTTAATATGACATTTTAGCATGCATAATTGATGTTCTTTATTAATGTTTTAATTGTTTATTGAGTGTATAAAAGTAGATGTATGAAAGGATTTTATTTGAGTCTGCTGAGGCGGTCGAGAGGATCGTGAAAGCACTTACTTTTTGTCTCTACAATTAATGTGGATTTATATCAGCTGTAGTGATTGGCTCAGCCTGTTTTTCTTTATATCTTATTGTAATGTATCATGGTTGTGACTAAATGCCAGTAACTATGACTGTCCCTTCGTCAGATGGGCCAACAAAGTGTGGTACACAGCCTGTTGCAATGTAAGAGCATTATAGCCACAGGTTATTTTGTGTGTACTACTGCTAAAAGTTTGCGGAATGAACTAAAAGGTTGCTTAGGAGGGGTGGAGTGATAGCATGATACTTGAAAGTGCCTGGGTGCTCCAAACTTGACACTTGCTGGGGGCCCCCAAAATTCTAACACTAGCCCTGGTTCTAAAGTCATAGCTTACAATGATACAAAGCTGAATAATAAAGGGGTACAAGTCGGGGGTAGTGAGATAAAACATTCCTTATTTTCCAACAAGGTATTAGTGCACTTTGCAAGAAAGGAACAAAATCTATAGATTCATTTTTCAGCCCTGACTATGGGTAGTACACTTTCATTTTAAAAAAATAGCAAATCCAAGACTAGTGAGGTGGCAAAAACAAATAATACATACCAGTGCAAAGGATGGGACATGAATAGGGGCTCCCT
>NC_056749.1:848776664-848781664 GCF_019279795.1 Protopterus annectens | reverse complement strand
GTTTACCTTGACGCTTTTGGGTCTCACCCTTCCACCTCCTGGGTGTCCCCTCCTTTTGACCCACTGATGGAAGTAGTGGCCAGAAAGGCATGGGCAGCTCCTGAATCGATGGAACCTACCCCTAGGAGGCCTTCTAAATTTATTTCTGTTCCGGTAGACAAACCATTTCTGACTAAAGGTGTATCTGTAGATGCTATGGTGGTAGCAGCCGCCACTAAGAAGGAATTAGCTGATCCTTCTGTACCTGTTCATCCTCCTAATAAAGAGTCCAGGACTATGGACATGTACGGTAAGCAGACATTTGCTTCAGCGACCTTTGCCATGCGGTCGCTGAACTATTTATGTCATTTCACCCGCCTTCAGAGAGATTTGCTCAAAGAACTGGGTGAAACCATACAGGATCCTTCTACTGCGGGGTATCAGGACAAGATTAACTCCCAGCTGGCTACCCTGAATTCCATTGCCAACTCCTCCATGCGGCTTATCTCTTATGCAGCCGATGGAGCGAGTAGGGCCGCAGGCACAGGTGTTGCGTTAAGACGTCACACCTGGATGCGACTCTAATTTTGCTGATCCCTTCAAGGCGTCCTTCAACACTCCCTTTTATGGTTCAGAGTTGTTTGGACCTCAGGTGAAGAATACCCGCACCAGGTGCGAGCAAGATGGTAAGACTCTCTCTGCCGTGGGAGTCCACTTTTCCACACCATCTAGACCATACCCTAAAGGTCAGAAGGGTGGAAAGATGTGGTTCTGCAAACCACAGGGAGTCATGCCTGCCGCACATGGTGAACTTCTCCCCAGAGGCAGAGGGGGGGAACAATAATAGATGCCGCCCCAGGGGCAGAGGGGGTCCACAGAACCAGGGTGCCAGGGAATCTTTCCCTGACCAACCCTTTCAGCATCCCTGAGAAGCTGCCCAACTGTCCACCTTTGGAGGCAGTCGGGGGAAGATTATCTCTGTACCCGGAAGCCTGGCAATCCCTCTCACAAGACAAATGGGTACAGTCGATCATATCCGAGGGTTACAAAATCCCCTTCATTTCCCCTCCGATCCAACCGCCAAGGCCGCTCCCAGACGTATCACCCAGACAAAGGGGTCAGGCACAGCTAGAGATAAAAAAGCTTTTAGAAAAAAGAGTCATCCAGGCAGTCCCAGCAGACCAGCTAGGATCCAGAATCTACTCCAGGTTCTTTTTGGTACCAAAAAAGACAGGAGACTGGAGACCCATTTTGGACCTCAGCAGACTGAACAAGTCTGTGCAGAAGACAAAATTTTGGATGGTAACGCTGCAGTCCATTCTGCCCTTCTTGGGCAGAGACAACTGGATGTGCTCGTTAGACCTTCAGGACGCGTACTATCATGTAAAGATACACAGGCACTCCAGGAGGTTTCTCTACTTCCGGCTGGGAGCCAGTCATTACCAATTCAGAGCCCTGCTCTTTGGTCTCACCACAGCCCCCCGGGTGTTCACCAAATGTTTGGCAGTGGTCACGGCTCACCTGAGAGAAAAAGGATTCCAGGTGTTTCCATATTTAGACGACTGGCTCATTACCGCTACCACCAAGCAGCATCTTATCATAGCCAGGGATTACACCATTCGCATTTGCAACAAACTAGGTATTTCCATAAATTTTGCAAAATCCTCCTTGTCGCCTTGTCAATGTATAAACTTCATAGGCACCGTGTTAAACACCACAGAAATGTCTGCAACATTACCACCTCAGAGAGTGACAGACATACTGCGGAATGTTCAGTTTCTGTTTCAGTCCAACAGAATTCAAGTCAAGTTAGTACTGAAAACATTAGGCCTCATGGCAGTGGCGATTCTCCTTCTCCCCTTAGCCCGCTTCCACATGAGAATTCTCCAGTGGATGCTTTTTTCTCAGTGGTCCTTTCAACAGCTCCCAGTGACTCACAACATTTTGATAACCCCAACTTGCAAAAAACACCTCTCCTGTTGGATGGTCTCCCCTCAACTTCTTCAGGGCAGGCTCTTTGTTCTTCCCCCTCCAGTTGCCATGGTGACAACGGATGCCTCCCTGATCGGGTGGGGGGGACACTATCAGGGCAGGACTGTCCAGGGCACATGGCAACAATTAGAATGCCACCTGTGCATAAATGTCCTGGAGATGAGAGCAGTGCTTTTTTCGTTGCAAGCCCTTCAGGACTCTCTTCCCATGGGGACTATAGCAGTTCAAACGGACAATATGTCTGTAGTGTGGTACATAAACAAGCAGGGCGGAACAAAGTCCTACCCCCTATGTCGAGAAGCACACAGACTTTGGCAGTGGGCGATCTCCTCTCAACGGTTTCTGATAGCAACGCACATCCCCGGGAGGTCCAACGTCATAGCGGACAGACTGAGCAGGACAATTCTCATGCCTCACGAGTGGTCTCTAAATCAGGCAGTAGTAGAGAGAATTTTCCAGAAGTGGGGCCAGCCTTGCTGCGACCTTTTCGCAACACCTCAAAACAGCAAGTGCCTCGACTTCTTCACACTCTTCCCTCTACCAGGCCATCCCCCCAGAAACGCTCTTGTCCACGATTGGCCTCGGGGTCTTCTATATGCTTTTCCCCCTTTTCCGTTGATTCCGCAGTTAATTCAGAAAGCAACCGCATTGAGATCCAAAATGATCCTCATTGCTCTGTACTGGCCTCGACAAGTATGGTTTCCGTTCCTGCACCATTATCTACTGGAACAGCCCTGGCATCTGGAACCATTTCCAGACCTTTTGACCCATCTGACGGGCAAGCTGCACTAGTCTCTTCAGTCCCTCAACCTCACAGCTTGGTTGCTCCACTTCCAACCATAGCCAGGCTTCCCTTTATTTCTCTTCCTGTCCGTGATATCATTCTTGCCTCCCATAAGTCCAATACTAGGAAGACTTATGCGAGTAAATGGAAGTGTTTTTCATTCTGGGCAGAAGCTAGGTCCTTAGATCCTTTTAATGCACCAATTCATAAAGTTCTAGATTTTCTGGCAGAGCTTTTTCATTCAGGGTCGTCGTCGGCCACTATCAGAGTACAACTAGCGGCCATTGCCAATTTTCATGTAGGGCTCTCGGAAACCAATATTATGTCCCATAAACTCTGTAAAGCTTTCCTCAAGGGCATCTTCTTGCTCAGACCTCCCATTAAGGATCCTCCTCCACAATGGGATCTAAATTTGGTGTTAACTTCATTAATTCTCCCTCCCTTTGAGCCTGCAGCTTCTTGTTCCCTCAAGCTTCTCTTGGAAAACTCTGTTTTTTTGGTGGCTATAACATCTGCCAGAAGGGTGTCGGAACTTCAGGCCTTGTCTGTCCGTCCCCCTTATTTGGTTTTTCATAAAGACAGGGTAGCTCTCAGAATGAATCCTTCCTTTCTACCAAAAGTTTCCTCTGAATCAAATCTGAACCACACTATTGACTTGCCTGTTTTCTTCCCAAATTATTCAAACAGGGCTGAACAGAAACTACATTCCTTGGATGTTCATCGTCAACTGCGGTATTATCTAGACAGGACAAAACAGTTCAGAAAGTCAGAACAGCTCTTCCTCTCTTATGCTGAAGGAAAGAAAGGACTTCCAGTATCAAAGGTAACTCTTTCCAGATGGTTAGCATCCATCATTACCTTTGTCTACGAGTTGAGACACAAGCAACTTCCTTCAAGACCTAAGGCTCATTCAACCAGGGCACTATCAACCTCAACAGCCTTTCAAGCAAGGTTACCATTAGATGCCATTTGTGCAGCAGCTACATGGGCTTCTCAACATACTTTTATTACCCATTACAAACTTGATATAGCCTCCAGAAATAGAGCTGACTTTGGTTCCACCGTACTCAGGAGTCTGTTTCGTTGAGCCACCCAGGACCAAGGTGCTAGGGATGCTGTCCCATCCAGCAAGAATGAAGGCGAGAATGACAACTTAACATTAAGAAGTTATGTACCTACCATAACATTCCATGTTAGTTGTCTTCTTCTCGTCTTCTTTCTTGCGTCCCTCCCTCCTGCCCTCTAGCCTGGACAGACTTGAAGGTCTCTGAGTCCTTTTCTTTCATGATACATAGTTATTCAGGGTTACCCCTATCATGAGTGTTACCAGCAGGTAGACCGTATTTTTATATAATGGCTTATTTTTTGGTAACAATAAAACTATACTATGTGTTAGCTGTCAATGAGATTTGGGGAGTTAGTGCATGGTATTGTGGGATATAGGGCTGCCTCGAGCCGGTAAAAATAGCTCTCGAGCTATAGTATAGGCCGAGTCGGAGCCGAGGATCGGCTCCGAACCATCCAGCAAGAAAGAAGGCGAGAAGAAGACAACTAACATGGAACGTTATAGTAGGTACATAACTTCTTATTATATATTGCTAGCTGTGTAACATCTGCTCCTAGCTTACTCCTTCATTTTAATTTTCAAATGTCACTGTGTCAAGGTTTTTCACTTCAGTCATGCCAATAAATAGTTAATTTTCATATTTCTGTTCAACAGCAAGCACATTTTTGTAATATATGCTTGTTTTTCTTTTTAGACATTTTTACACAAATTCTGCAGGACTGATTAAAACTTGGATGATGCCTCCTATTATGCTTATAGATACATTTACCTTAAGTTGTGATCAACCTGGCTTCTATTTTGGATTCTCATATAATTCTCTTTTTCATACCCATTATTTTTATAATATACCTAATTTTGCTTCTCATGTTGTCTTATTATTTTACTTTTCTTACATTCTTATCATCAGTGAATCCTTCTAACTGTGCACCAGTAATTTAATTTATTCTACACTGATAGAGTGAGTCACATGATTGCATGCCTACTCTTTTCCACTGAAATCATAAAATAATAACTTGTACTTCCTCTCACATCATTCTTTATACAGAGAACCAGACTAAGGATTCTCTTTTCCTAGTTTTTTCCATTAGCTCTTTTTAAATCCATATATGCTGAATAGTTTAATTAGCCTAGAGTTCTAATCTGCCTTAGGCAATTTGAGTTTCCACATCAGAATTATTT